>NC_071440.1:7358597-7704347 GCF_017976375.1 Cuculus canorus
AGTGTCAAAATTAGGTGAGATACAATCACAGAGTGACAGTTTTATCTTAAAATCTTGATTAATAAGCCCACTCAGTGTTTTCACTAGGAAATCACTACTAAATTGCTACATTTCTTTGATTTCCGAAGATATTCATTTACAGCAGCCTATAAACTACTGCAGAGTTGCTCCCTGCTTATTTATGCTTTCAAAACTCCCTTTCAAGACAGCAATAACTTTCAAGTTAATTGGAGTTTTAAGTAAACAAAGGATGCAGAACACCTGAAATGGGTGAACAGCACAACAATTTATTCATACAGCAGCATTTCTAAATTTTAATTATGCAGTCACATAGAGAGAAGCTAAAAGACAGCATGCAGTGCAACGACATCACATTGTGCTTGTATCTGGTGAAGAACACTATAACATTTTCACCTAGGAAAATATAAACATTAGCCCCAGAAGAATCAAATATCCAGTATTAATGAAGCCATCAGAAGACATTAGGAACAGAGCTAAGGTCACAAAACCGACAACTTGGATTTAATCCAACCCCCCCCCCCAACCCCCCCCCCCCCCCCCCCCCCCCCCCCCCCCCCCCCCGTAAATGCTACAAAAGGGAGAGAGGACACCCAGGAAAGTAAGTGAGAAAGAGAACGGGAGAGAAGAAGAAAAAGAGAACGGGGAGGTCACCACTCTAATAGACCACAGCACTTTCTCGGAAATGCGTAATTACTGCAGCAGCAGCTACAAGAGCGACTCTTCCAGGCCAGTCCGTATGGCAGCTCTTTATAAGTCCAGTCGGGTGGGTAGGAGGAAGGGAGGGGCGGGGGGCGAGCGTAGTGCCTGCTGCTACGCTTCCTCCCCCACCGCTATAGCAGCCAGGTCAGGACAGTGAGTTCTCTCGGCCAGGCGAAGTGGCGGGAGGGGAAGAGGGAGCGGGAAGGGGGAGCCCCTGCTGCTGCGCCTCCTCCCCCCTGCTGCTGCGCCTCCTCCCCCCCGCTGCTCATTGCTGACACCACAGACAAAGGTGCAAATAAACAGTTGCCTGAGGGTTGGCTAAAACAAGCAAAGTTGGTCTTTCCATTCCACCCTATGGCTTAAACATTAGTTGCAGAATGCGAATCTAGGTTTCCTATGGTGGTGACCCTTATACAGAATAAGGGGAGAGGCTAAGGAGTAAGGTCGAGAGAGAAGGAAGAGATATAATGGAAAGAGGAAGAAAGAAGGGAAGGAAGAGACAATGCGATGGCATGGGTGATCATACAAGGATCAATAAGTAACTCAACTAGTATAAATACGAATCTAGAATCAAGATTAATATAACAATAGCCAAGTGAACTGGTACAAGTATAAATCCAACAATCAAAAATAAGATTTTCACAAAAAACAGCCCAGAGGATTGATGTTACAGTTCTTATCCTTGGTTTTCTATCCCTTGGATGAGTAGCCTTGGTAAACACATGACTCCAATCTGAATCCATAGACCACATGCAATAATTTTGGAGCACTCAAAGGGGTGCCACTTATTCTCCCAAAAGTTTTATTGTTAAATAAAAAATAGAGATAAGGAAGCATGGAAGTCACATTGCTGTGCCAGCAGAAAAGGACTGTTTTTTTCAAAGTTTGGGCTGTACCCTCTCCCTAAGGTCGAAAGTTTACCAATGAGGAAGACTTCGAGCCTTCATCTTTGGACCCCAGGAGGGGTGTTCATGACCATTCAAAGGACCGACTGCACATGCGAACAAGGCATGGAGATATGTTAATGATTTCTCAAAAAAGAATGAATATGTAATACATTTTTGGGAGATGAAATGAATATGTGTAGACCTGTAACATAAAAGACACGCGGTTTTCTTGCTTGTTATGTGTGTTTGGTGGAGCAATTCCTCCACACACCCAGCGCTGCAAATAATAGGAATAATAAAGGAATACCTCAGTTGTTACTGAGTCATTATTACTTATATATTACTTACCCAGCCACACTTAGCCTCCCTCTTTTTTGAGGAGTGCTAGAACGCAAGGGGATTTGAATCAATTTGGTGACCACAAAGCGACAGTCTCTGCTTGGCTGCAGGACCTGTTGAGAGCCAAGACTCCCTAGGGTACCCCTGGAACTTTCCAGAGGGACTCCTTGCCTCATCTGTATCACTGCAGGAGCAGACCTGCAGACAAGGACCATTGTGGATTGTAAAGGTATTCTTTAACTGAACTGTGTTTGGGGCTTTGGTATACTTCATAACTGTGTCTGTGTGTGCCTGAGATGCAGCACAGCTATGAAGTGAGTGGAGTTCTGATTCATGTTTCCGATATTCTGTGAGGGGTATGGCCGGAGATGAATGAAGCGATTGTGATTTTGAACTGAAGTTGATGGGAGGAGATGAATGAAGTGAGTGTAAGTTTTGTCTTAGAATTTTTATGACTTTGTTGTTAACCTAATAGCGTGTGAAGAACAGAAACTGGTAAATTATGTCAAGAAGTTTGGCTATTCTGACAGAAGACTGTGGCCACCACAAATACTTTTAATCTTGAGCAAGAAGAAAAAAAAAAAGCAAACTAAAACCTGCAGCTGTGTGTGTGAATGCCCCCTCCCTTCTCCTCCCTGAATATGAAGTTTTTTTTCCTCTGGGTCCACAGGAATTAACCCTGTTATCTCCGAAGGGGCATGCCAAGTTATGAGCAGTTTTATTTAGATAAAAATAATGAACACTCCAGTGATTACCAGGGAATTCTCAAACAGGCTTTATTAAAATATGAGGGGGATGACCCTTAAAAATTTTAATAGAGTGCCAACTATCAATTTATTCAAAATTTGTTGTGTGGTTATTTCTGCAGGCACTTTTATTGTTATATGTGTATAACTGGGGAATAATACACACAGGTTTAGAGTGTGTGTGTGTTATGTGTATCAATAATGTAAGAAATATTGAACACCTGTCTAATTGGCAGAGACAAAGCTTCATGTCATGAAAGTGTGATCAGTGGTGGAAAATGTCTGTGAAGAGAAGGAAAGAAAAAAAAGAGTTAAAATGTATGTGAAGAGAAAGAGAAAGGCTTTAAAGTTAATATGTTTGTACCAAGTGTGTAAGTAGCAGTGGTCATTGGGTGTATGTAAAAGGTTTAAGTAACAAAGATACGTGCCTCTGATTGGTAAACTTTTAAAACTGATCATCTTCTTAGAACGTTGCTGAAATGCAACAGAATAGTATCAAGCTGCAATAAATTTAGTAGCTGTTCCTCTGGTAATTTAATTGCTTTGATTGTTTATTTTCTATCTTGAACCATCCAAGCACTGATATGAGAACTGTAAGATTAACACCTGGTTTATTTTTCAAGAGATTCAAGGAAGATTGTTCATTGTTCAATGGTTTGTGTGTGTGTGAGGAGGTGGACTGTTTGGTCGACCCTAACCTGGGGAAAAACCTCCGAATACTTTTGAGAAACTTGTTTAAAATTGATGTGTGATTTAACAAGAAAAGAGGGTTGTTTTTTCCCTTTCACAGCAAATTGATTTAGTAGCACTCTGCATTCCAGTGTCCCTTATCAGATCAGCAACTGCTGGACTCTGGCACAGACAATAGTGAATGGGATTTTAGCAGACACTGATAAAAGTATAGTTTAAGGGCCCAAAGGAGCTAACCCTGTATGCCAGAGACAATACCCTTTGAGATTAAAAGATTGCAAAGAAATCGAAAGCCCAATTAATAACTTTTTACAGCATGGAACTATTAGTGGAATGCGAATCTGACTAGTGAAAAAGCTGGATGAAATTTACCAAGTAGTATAGGACCTGAGAGAAATAAAAAGATTGTCAAAGATCTGCATCCTGTAGTGGATTAAATTAATAACCAGATATGGTTTACAGTGTTAGATTTAAAAGATGCATTTTTCTGTCTGCCACTAGCCAAAGAAAGTCAAAAGCATTTGAAGGGGAGAGTCCTACCTCTGGTAGGAAAACCCAGCTTACTTGGATGGTGTTACCCCAAGGTTTTAAGAACAGACAAACAAATCTTGGAAATTAATTATTACAAGAAATTGAAGCATGGGATTCTTCCCCTCTAGAGATGGAATCTTTCTACTGTATGTGAATGATTTGTTAATAGCAACTGAAGCAAGACCTGAGTGCATTCAGTGGACTGTAAGTTTGTTTAAATGGATAATGAGTCTCTCAACAGAAAGCCCAAATGGTTGAAGAATGAATGACAACCTTGGGATATGTACTGTCCAGGGAACAATGTGAACTGGGAACTGAATGAAAGGAATCCATCTGTCAGACTACACTCCCACAGACAGTAGAAGAACTCAGAACCTTCTTGGGAATGACAGGTTGATGCCACTTATGGATTTACAGTTATGGAGTGATAGTAAAACCATTATATGAACTTTTAAATCCAACCCTCCATAACTGACATTGTCTAAGAGGGCTAAAAATGCATTAAAAAGGCACTTTGGACTGGAAGATACCTCATCTAGGTTTCTGAAATACCAAGCCATCCTGCTCAAATCAGATTATATCGAAATTGAAGTAACTAACATTGTGAACCCAGCTTCTTTTCTCAGTGGAATGACAACTGAACTGCTGACATGTGACTGTCTTGAAACAATAGAAGCTGTGTATTTCAGCAGACCAGGTCTGAAGGAAGAACCTGTGGAGGATGCACAAGATTCCTGGTTTTCAAATGGAAGTAGATTTGTCCAACAAGGTACCTGGTAAAGCTGGTTATGCAGTAACTGCTAGGGACAAGGTAATTGAATCCCAATCATTGCCTGCTGGGACTTCAGCCCAAAAGGCCAAAATTATTGCCTTGACCAGAGCCTTAGAACTGGTGAAAAGGAAAAAGATAAATATATGGACAGATTCCAAATATGCCTTTGGAGTCGTTCATGCTCTCAGAGTGATTTGGAAAAGAATGAGGGTTATTGACAGCACAAGGAAAACAGATTAAACATGTTGAAGAAATACTTTGCCTATTGGAGGCAATACAATTACCAACTAAAGTCACCATCATGCATTGAGGGCACCTGAGAGGTAACACTGACCAGGAAACAGATAATAGATTGGCTGATTATGAGGCTAAATGGGCATCAGAATGAATGCAAGAAAGGCAAACTTTAGCTCTAATCCTAGATAACAGAGATTAAAACTTAGAAAATAAGGAAGATATTAGATACTCCAAGTCTGATCAGGAATTAATACAAGAACTTGGAGGACAGGTCCCTTCCCAGAAGTGGGCACAATTAAAAGATGGCAGAACTATTGTACCTGCCAACTTGGTCTGGGAACTTGTCAAGAGGGAACATGATAAAACCCATTGAGAACCTTATATAAATTCCTAAATCAGAAATAGATAGGGAGGAATTTTTCAGCAAGTGACTCAACAGTGTGAAATATGTTAAATCAAATACAATTAGGAATAATTAGAAAAGGAAACGTGCCCAGAGAGTGTTAGCAAATTTTTTTTTCTGAACTCCCAAGAAAAGGGGGGTACAGATACTTGTTAGTATTCACAGATACCTTTTCTGGATGGCCAGAGGCCTTTCCTTGCAGGACAAATAAGGCAGGAAAGTGACAAAGGTTTTGTTGAATGAAATATCCCGATTTGGGTACCCATGATTATTTTGTCAGATAGAGGCACTCATTTTTGTGCACAAGTAGTACAGCAGGTTAGTAGAGCATTAGGGATTGATTGGCAATTGCACACTCCATACTGACCACAGGCTAGTGGCCTGTGGAGAGTTTTTGTAGAGACATGGCTTGAGGAGAAGAGACGTGAGAAAATACAGCTGGTGAAATAATAACAGCCTCGTACAAGGCCACAGTCTCCCTGAGCAAGAAGTTAGGCGATAACAGGAGATAAAAACAGGACCTAGAAAAACCACAAACATCCTAGGAATGTAGCAATAGAGGCAGGGCTGACACTCTGTATCGGACCAATGATGAGCCTTACTTTTGTAATATGTATGAGCCTTATTACTGCTATTATAAAAGCATGCCTATCGTATCAATAAATCGAGACTTGTTGATCATCATCGGATGTGCTTGTCTCCCGTCGACTCCGTCAAATGGTGACCCCGATGTACCCCCTGGACACCACGGACGACTCCGTCAGTGGCCAGGTGGAAAAAACAAATCATCTGATTGTTGCTGATAAAACAACAATATATAATGGCATTAGGAAAACAGCTGAAACAAATCAACACCTATATTTTGGGTACCAGGGCAAGGGGCTTGGATTATCTCATCCACCCCTTTAAACCTGGAGACTGGGTATATGTTAAAATTTTTGCAGGTGAACCAGTGGCAGAGAAGTAGAAAGTGACTTAAAGTTTATATTTTATAAGTGGTTTTGCTTGGAGAGAAAACATATATCTTAATATAATTCAACAACTTGTTACCGCTGCTAACTTATCTGAATGTTGGATATGTATAGAACTCCCTCAAGGAAATATGAAAATTCCCTTGTTTGGAGTGGCATCTTCAAATTGGACGTGGGGTCCAGAGGTATAGTTGACCCGAATAGAGAACAAGCAATGTGAATTTGGGAAAGAAATAGTATCTGGCAAAGAGCCAAGATTTGATTTGATAATATTAAATTCCAGTCAGACTCTTTTTTGTAGAATGAAACAATATAGGGGAAAATGTAGGATTTAGGAATGTTACTGGAATAGGTTGCAGTTGGGATTTTGATAATTCAAGGAAAATAACTAGTGACATTACTGCTTTGGTACAAGGAGAAAGTTGCAGTTCATCAAAGCCTAATCATCTTTATGCTGTAGGCGCAGGAGTATTCTTATTGAACCAATCATATTGTAAATTACCATATGGATACTGATGGTTATGTGGAGATGGATATGCTAGAAAGACCTTACCACAAAACTGGACAGGAACTTGTGCAGCTGGCTATCTAACTCTGCAGAATACTATCCATAAAGAACTAAAAGGAATTTTAAGACCGACCCATTGCATTTCAAAATACAATTGGGGGCAGGGAGAAATTTGGGAAAAGGAGGAACAAGGCTGGGAATAGGGTGTCCTAAGAGAGAAGAATGGATATGTTTCACCAAGGAAGGACAATGGGACATATTGGACGGTGGAGGAATCCAAGATCAATACAAAGAACAGTTAGTAAAGAATGTTACATGGCAATTAGCAAACTCTGTCCTGTCAGGGAAACCAGAAGACGGTAACCGATTAGCAAACTGTCCAGTTGGGGAAGTCAAAAGACAGTAAGCAATTATATAATGAAATCCGAGGGGAATTGCAAAAGCAACTAGGATTCCCCACTTTGGGAAAGAATTTATTTGTAGTTCTGGCTGAAAGAATAGCCAAGGAACTAAATGTGTCTGGTTGCTTGGTATGTGGAGGTCCTTTAATGAGTGAAGAATGGCCCTGGAAAGGAACCAGTCTGGATCCTCTCCAAATATTAAAATGGAATCATTCACTCAGTTCAGAAGAAAGGACGAGACCACTGGGGTGGGTCCCGAGTTCCGAAGTAATTGGTATAGAATGCATAAGTCATATAAGCTATGGAGAGTGGGTAGGAGAGACACCCTGTAAATGGATGTATACCCACAATGGCACTCATGGGACTGGTGACCTGAAAAAAACCTATGGTATTGGTCCAAAAATAATAACAATAGTACCAAGGCCACTGAGGAAGGAGTTTTTAACTGTACCAGAAATAATCCATTCCAGGGGTTACCAAGGATCCTTAAGTTTTGGAAAAACCCAGGAAACACATCTAGGAACTGGTGGAAAGCCCCTGATGCATTATTCTGGATTTGTGATAAAAGAGACTATTTGAAGCTTCCTGATAATTGGGAAGGGAGCTGTATGTTAAGGATAATCCAAATGGGATTTTTTATGTTGCCCCTGAAGGAGGGGGATGAGTTAGGAATTCCCTTGTTTAAGAACTTAAAGAGGGAAAACCGATCAGACATAGAAGTCGGAAGAACCCAAACCTGGGGAGAAGACAAATGGACCCCAGAAAGAATTATCCAGACATATGGACCAGCCACTTGGGCACAAGATAGAAATTGGGGCTATTGGACACCTATTTAATAGAATAATTAGATTACAGGCAATAGTAGAATTAATTACTAATTGGACAGCAGCCAGTCTCTGACGGAGTCGACGGGAGACAAGCACATCCGATGATGATCAACAAGTCTCAATTTATTGATACGAGACGCATGCTTTTATAATAGCAGTAATAAGGCTCATACATATTGCAAAAGTAAGGCTCATCATTGGTCTGATACAGAATGTCAGCCCTGCCTCTATTGCTACATTCCTAGGATGTTTGTGGTTTTTCTAGGTCCTGTTTTTATATCCTGTTATCGCCTAACTTCTTGCTCAAGGAGACTGTGGCCTTGTACAAGGCTGCTATTATTTCACCAGCTGTATTTTCTCACGTCTCTTCTCCTGAAGCCACATCTATACAAAACTCTCCACATTTCCCCCGTTTTCTTTCTGAGCAAGAAGGTTCGTCTGACTCCAAAACGTGGGTTCCCCTATCTGACCGCAGTCTAGCTCGTGCACACTGCGTTTTTCTCTGACTCAACTGCATTAATAAGGATACATTAGGATGGAACAACGATAATTTCCCCAAGTAGCAAGGTCCTCCCTGTGGCTTTGCCGGTATGCCATTCCAAGCTTTGTCTGCACAAATTAAAAATATCCTGGGGGTAATTTCTTCGGGGCCGTAATGTTGGCACCGTTACATTGGGAGTAAAGCTGGCTATTCACTGTTCCTGATTCCAGGGATGAGTCTAGGCTGGCCCAACATTTGCGATTCTTGTTAAAGTCATTTAGGTTCAGTGGCTCAAAACCGAACCAACCCCCCTGTTTGACATTGGATAAACTGGCATTTGCACTTCCAAAGAGATCTAATTCTTCTGGGGGAGAGTGCAGGGTGATGTTCAAGGACAGTATGATCTTACATTGTTGGCAGCCATCCTCAATCTGAGGGTTACCTCCCCACTCGGGAGACACCTGGCTACAGCCCTCAGCGCTCGATAAGTTTTTGCACAAGCTGTTTTGTTCACAAAACCACAAAATTCCCCTGGGGACCAAACAGGCAAACCTATCAGGCAAGTTCGAAAAGGATTAGTAACCCCTCCTAAGCTAAGGCAAAGCGAGGATTGACTAGTTTGGTTTGCCAATGTTACCCAGATGTTATCTCTTGGCTGATTGAAGTGTGTAACTCCTGCTACGCTGGCTATTACAGCACTAAGCAATACAATACAGTTAAGCCTCAGTTTTCTTCCAGCTTCCTTCTCCTCTTATTCCTTTTAACTCTTACTGTTCCTAGCTGTTGCAGTTTTAACTCCTGTAACTTGCTCAAGCGCTGATCCAATTCCCTGTCAGAATCTCCTCTTATGGGCCCTACCACGGAATGCTGTGTTATGGGTACCAATTTGCTACACCTCGCAGAGATAATATGAAATCTACCTTGAACTGTAACCCTTTTAACAATATTCTCCAATTCCCAACGGTAGTAAGCCAATATTTGCTGTTCAGGTGCTTCAAAAAACGCTAAGGCCGTGGTTGTTGCTAGCCTTGTTTGCTCTTGCAGCTCTCTCTGCCAGCTGTTAAAGTTATGGTTAAATAACCCCCGCAGTATAAAGCTACCCAAGCAGCGCAACATTCGCTGGCCCTCGCAGTGAAACTTCCGATAACCGTCCAATAGTTGTAATCAGTCCTTCAAAGGTCTGGCAGTGCTTCAAAGCCCTGTCAACGGCTTTTGAGTATCCTTTCAACTGTGACAGCAGCGGTCGTAGGATCAGTGGGAGCTTCTCCTCTATCCTCCTCTTGTCTTCCTCCGTCAGATTGCTTGGCAGTCGTTGCATCGAGAACAGGTTTAGTCCACCTTGCAGGCACCCATACCGGTCCTGTAGGGGTAGAGACACAAAGATATCCCCTTCCCCGAAACATAACCTTAGCAGGGCCTTTCCACAACCCTGTCTTAGGGTCTCTGTATTTCACCCACACGTCCTTTTTGTGCTCGGTAGTTTTATTTGGTTGATGATGTAATTCTGCTGGAGGGTACTCTGCATCCCCAAATATGCATAAGTGATTGATCACAAATAAGCTCTTCAATAGCCTTGCCTGGGGGTCAGCAATCTTTTCATGTTTTGCCAAGTACCTTTTCAGATTGCTGTTAGCCCTTTCGATGATAGCTTGCCCTGTTGGGGAGTTTAGAATGCCTGTGATATGCTCAATTCCCCAACTCTTTAAGAACCCTTCTATTCTCTTGCTAATGTAAGAAGGCCCATTATCCGTTTTAATCCTTTTTGGCGCCCCCATTACTGCAAAACAGCTATATAGGTGCCTTTCCACGTGGATAGCCTTTTCTCCTGCCTGTGCTGTTGCCCAAATGAACTTACTCCAGCATCCTCGGAGGGCCCTAAAAACATCCTCTGTCAAGAAAAAGAGGAGAGTGATCGTCTTAGGGGATTCCCTTCTTAAAGGAATGGAGGGTCCCATCTGCAGACCGGACCCGCTCCACAGGGAGGTCTGCTGCTTGCCGGGGGCTTCAGTGAGGGATATCAATAGAAAACTCCCTTCCTTGGTGAAGGAAACGGATTACTATCCCCTGTTAGTATTTCAAATAGGTAATGATGACTTACAGCGCAGAAAGCTGAAAGCCATCAAAAGAGACTTCAGGGCTTTAGGGAAGATGATTGAGGGCTCTGGAGCGCAAGTGGTCTTTAGCTCCATCCCAATACTAAGGAATATGGAGCAGGAAGTCAGGAATGTACAGATGATTAATGCCTGGCTCCGAGCCTGGTGTGAGGAGAGAGGCTTTGGCTTCTTTGATCATGGGGTGACCCACCCACCCCCAGGTTTTCTTACTAGGGATGGGTCATACTTGTCTCGTAGGGGGACTAAAGTTATCTCTAAAAATCTAGTTAGGCTCTTAAATAGAGCTTTAAACTAGATGTGAAGGGGGAAGGGGAGGAGACCAGGCTAGTTGGGAATGAGCCTGGAAGTGGGAAACCGGCGGCTGAGAAATGGTGTGCTGGAGAGGACCACCAGTACACCACAACAGGGCAAGTGAGGGCGATTATAAGTGGGGACAGTAAGGATGAAACTGGGTCTGTGGAATTAGTTATTCCAAGGACCAGTCAATCGAGAATAAACTCTCTTCCCTTTACGAGGGCTGAAGGTTCATCAGCCCAGCTGAAGTGCATTTACACCAATGCACGCAGCATGGGCAATAAGAAGGATGAGCTGGAAGCTGTTGTAGGGCAAGGTGACTATGATGTCATTGCCATCACAGAAACGTGGTGGGATGACTCACATAACTGGACTACAGCTATGTTGGGATATAAACTCTTCAGGCGGGACAGGAAGGGTAGGAAAGGAGGCGGGGTAGCCCTCTATGTCAAAGAGTGCTTTGATACTCTCAAACTGGATTACGGTGAGGACGGGATCGAGTGCCTATGGGTTAAAATCAGAGGAGCCCACAAGAAAGGGGACTTTGTGATAGGAGTCTGTTACAGACCACCCAGCCAAGAAGAAGCTGCTGATGAACTCTTCTATAAACAGCTGGGGACAGTCTCTAAATCTCTGCCTCTTGTCCTTGTGGGAGACTTTAACTTTCCGGATGTCTGCTGGGAGTACAATACAGCAGAAAGGAAACAGTCTAGGAGGTTCCTGGAGTGCATCGAAGACAACTTCCTTGCACAACTGGTTAGCGAACCAACAAGGGAGGGTGCCTTCCTAGACCTGCTGTTTGTGAATAGAGAAGGTCTTGTTGGGGATTTGACGGTTGGAGGACGCCTGGGATTAAGTGATCATGAGATGATAGGGTTTTCAGTTCTAGGTGGGATTAAGAAGGGGGTTAGCAAAACAGTCACATTAAACTTCCAGAGGGCAGACTTTGGCCTGTTCAGAAGGTTGATTAGCAAAGTCCCGTGGGAAACAGTCCTTCAGGGCAAGGGAGCCCATGAGGGTTGGGCGCTCTTGAAAAATTAAATCCTATCAGCTCAAGAGCAGGCCATCCCTGTGTTCCGGAAAAGGAGCCGGCGGGGGGAAAAGCCAGCTTGGTGGAGCAGGGAGATCTCAAGATGCGTCAATAAGAAGAAGAAGCTCTATGTGCTCTGGAGGAAAGGACAGGCATCTTGGGTGGACTACAGGGACGAAGTGAGATCGTGCAGGGAAAAAATCAGGAGGGCCAAGGCCCAACTAGAATTAAAACTCGCTAAGTCTGTGAAAGACAACAAAAAGTCTTTCTACAAGTACATTAACAGGAAAAGGAGGACGAGGGAGAATATCCAGTCTCTAGTGGATGCAGAAGGAATAACAGTGACAGGGGATAAGGACAAGGCTGAGGTACTTAATGCCTTCTTCGCCTCAGTCTTTAATAGCAAAGAAAGTTGTTCCTTCTGTTTACAAATCCAAGAGTTAGAGGGGCAGATTGAGGCTCCTGTGATCCAAGAGGAGGCGGTTAGAGACTTGCTTGCCCAGCTAGACGCCCACAAGTCTATGGGGCCAGATGGGATCCACCCAAGAGTATTGAAGGAGCTGGCGGATGTCCTTTCCAAACCCCTATCCATCATCTTCCAGAGGTCCTGGCTGACTGGGGAAGTTCCACTAGACTGGAGGCTGGCTGATGTTGTGCCCATATACAAGAAGGGTTGCAGAGAGGATCCGGGGAACTACAGGCCTGTCAGTCTCACCTCAGTGCCAGGGAAAGTCATGGAACAGGTAATCTTGAGTGCTATCATGAAGCACATGCAAGAGAACCGGGTGATCAGGCCCAGTCAACATGGGTTTACAAAAGGCAGATCTTGCCAAACTAACCTGATCACCTTCTATGACAAAATCACTCAACTACTGGATGGGGGAAAGGCTGTGGATGTAGTCTTCTTGGACTTCAGTAAAGCCTTTGACACAGTTTCTCACAGCATTCTGCTGCAGAAACTGTCAGCCTCTGGCCTGGACAGGCGCACACTCTCCTGGGTTGAAAACTGGTTGGATGGCCGGGCCCAGAGAGTGGTGGTCAATGGAGTTAACTCCAGCTGGAGGCCAGTCACAAGTGGAGTTCCTCAGGGCTCAGTACTGGGTCCAGCTCTGTTCAATGTCTTTATCAATGACCTGGATGAAGGCATCGAGTGCACCCTTAGCAAGTTTGCAGATGACACTAAGCTGGGAGGAAGTGTCGACCTGCTGGAGGGTAGGGAGGCTCTGCAAAGGGATCTGAACAGGCTGGACTGCTGGGCCGAGACCAATGGGATGAGGTTTAACAAGGCCAAATGCCGGGTCCTGCACTTGGGGCACAACAACCCTGTGCAGCGCTACAGACTGGGGGAAGAATGGCTGGAGAGCTGCACGGAAGAGAAGGACCTGGGGGTGCTGGTTGACAGCCGACTGAACATGAGTCAGCAGTGTGCCCAGGTGGCCAAGAAGGCCAACGGCATCTTGGCTTGTATCAGAAATGGGGTCACCAGCAGGTCCAGGGAGGTGATTCTCCCTCTGTACTCAGCACTGGTGAGACCGCACCTCGAGTACTGTGTTCAGTTCTGGGCCCCTCACCACAAGAAGGATGTTGAGGCTCTGGAGCGTGTCCAGAGAAGAGCAACAAAGCTGGTGAGGGGGCTGGAGAACAAGTCTTATGAGGAGCGGCTGAGAGAGCTGGGGTTGTTTAGCCTGGAGAAGAGGAGGCTGAGGGGAGACCTTATTACTCTGTACAACTACCTGAAAGGAGGTTGTGGAGAGGAGGGAGCTGGCCTCTTCTCCCGAGTGACAGGGGACAGGACTAGAGGGAATGGCCTGAAGCTCCGTCAGGGGAGGTTCAGGCTGGATATCAGAAAAAAATTCTTCACAGTAAGAGTCATTGGGTACTGGAACAGGCTGCCCAGGGAGGTGGTCGAGTCGCCTTCCCTGGAGGTGTTTAAGGAACGGGTGGATGAAGTGCTTAGGGACATGGTTTAGGGAGTGTTAGGAATGGTTGGACTCGATGATCCAATGGGTCCTTTCCAACCTTGTGATTCTGTGATTCTGTGATTCTGTTACTATAGGTGTCAATAGATACATGCACATACTTCAATCTACCAAAGTTAGGGACATGCGTAACATCCATTTGCCATAACTCATTTGATTGTAGTCCCCGTGGGTTTACCCCTAGGCCTAGACCACCACCTCCATTGTGATGGCTGCAAATCGGGCAGGCCCTAACTATGGCCTTCGCCTCTGCCATTGTGATTTTGAACTCTCGGTGCAAGCCCTTTGCATTTTGGTGAAATATAGAGTGAGCTTCTCTGGCCAGCAGCTGGCCTGGCAGTGGAGTGCCCTGAGCCACAGACACTAGTCTGTCTGCTCTAGCATTACCCTCACCCAAGCCAACTTCCCATTTATGGCTTCTAATATGAATCACAGCATAAGCGTGCTCCCTTAACCTTGTAGCCTTTTTTAACTGTACCAACAACTCATACAGCCTCCAGTTTTGCACCTCTTTTATAGAGGCGTCTTCGATTCTAGCTACGACCCCAGCAACATACAAAGAGTCTGTTACAATGTTCAGTGGCCCTCTTAGCTGTGACATTGCCCATACTACTGCTAAAAGTTCCATAGTCTGTAGACTGTCTGCAGCTTCTGCTTGTGAAATCTGATGTTTCCATAGTCCCTTTTCTTGCCATGTTATTGCAGCAGTTCTGGATTTTCTGCCAGCATCTGTGAATGCCGTAAGAGCATCTGCGATAGGGGAATTTTCTCGTTTTGGCTGAGTAATCCAATCCCATTCCCCAATCCATTGAACTGGCGCCTGCCAGAGCTTTTCTGTTTCAATGGGGCAGCTCGCACCTAAAAGTGCCTCCTGCAGCTCCTCGCTATTACACAAGTACCAGTCCAAAGTATCCTTTTTAATTGGCATCCTGATTACTGCTGGCTCGGTTCCAGCTACTTGTAGCATTCTCTCCTTGCCTTTCTTTATTAAATCTGCCAGCATTTCAACCTTTTGAAACAGAGTTTTGGTTTGTTGTAACGCGGGGGGAAATCCATTCCAATACCCTTATCTCCCCCGTTTTCTTTTGCAATTGAGTCAATGCCCCAAGGAGGTATTTGGGACTGTTCCAGATCGTCAGGTCTATGGATAATTCTGGATCTCGCAGACAGACCTGCCCCTGTGTAACGCAGTCCATTATTTTCTGAAGAGTGTGCTGTTCTTCCGGAGTAACACGGATCGGACTTGCTGGGTCTGTGCCTTTGAGAAGTGGACGTAATAGCAATTCTCTGTCCCTTATTAATTTGAACGGGTGGAAAAGGAGTATGCACCATAACCATAATTTCTCCGGTAAAGTCCGCATCAATAACACCAGGTAACACAAATAATCCAATCATAGAGGCAGACGATCGTCCTAATAGCAGTGCACCCACCGCTCGACCTTGTATAACAATAGGTCCCTTAATTCCTGTTGGGATCTTTTGTGGGTGCGATGTCATTAGCGTGATTTCTACTGCTGCTGCCAAGTCCAGCCCGAGGCTCCCTGTGGTGGCAGGTTGGAGGCAGGGAAGGTCGGTTGAGCTGCAGCGGCGACTGCGATTCGCGCTCCTGACGGAGTTTCCCGACCTCCGCCGACAAGCGCCAGTATTGTGAGTATCCGAACGGCACTTTTGGCACCATATCCTTGTAGCCTGGCATTCTCGGCGCATGTGATCCATGCCTCCGCAGCTGTAGCATCGCGTACGGGTTCCCGATGGAGCCGAAATAACTGCAGCTGACGCTTGAAGGGGTGCGAGAGCAGCTAACACCTGATTTTGTGAAGCCTTTGCCTGTTCCTGTAATCCCAGCCCCAGCTGCTTAATAGCATCTACTAAAAATGCTTGTAACCTACCGGCATTTGAGCCATTCTTTCTAATGTTTTTTTTTTTGTTTTTGGTTTTTTTTTTTTTTTTAGGCGGTGGTGGCGGGGGGAGGTACAGCCACCTGCGTGACCGTAGGGGGCAACGGAGTTGTTTGGGACCACTCTCTTTCATAGCTTCTATTTTTGTGTGAGCAGCAGATGCTTGCTCAGCTGCTTTCTTTTCTGCCTGATGCTGTAAAAGCTCGTTATGTACCACCCTCCATAGCTTTCCCAACTTTTTTGCTGTTTTATCATTCTGTAGTGTAGCCTCCCACAACACATCTCCGAACTTTTGCCACTCTGTCAGCTCATGTACGGTATGCGGATTTATGAATAAGCCCTTGGCATGCCCGTATACTAAAAGTCCCGGTAACTCCTTCTGCAAATCTATTCCCTTAACCTGCTGCTTTTCCAGGAAAGCGGTAAATAAATTATATGCTGCTTGCCTTTCCATACCTAATTTGTCAGCGCTGTTGCAGCCCCTCAAGGTCTCAGCAGCACGTATCGGCCAGGCCCGTCTATATGGGCACCCAGAGCACGGCGTGTCCTCAGGCTCATCTATACGGTCACCTTACTTGTATTCGCGCTTATTGCCATCCCAGCTGCTTCGGGACCCGACCCTGTCGTCACTCGTCCATGGTTCAATGCCTGCGTTTTGCTCCGGCATGTCAGGGGTCACCATTTGATGGAGTCGACGGGAGACAAGCACATCCGATGATGATCAACAAGTCTCAATTTATTGATACGAGAGGCATGCTTTTATAATAGCAGTAATAAGGCTCATACATATTGCAAAATAAGGCTCATCATCAGTCCGATACAGAATGCCTCTATTGCTACATTCCTAGGATGTTTGTGGTTTTTCTAGGTCCTGTTTTTATCTCCTGTTATCGCCTAACTTCTTGCTCGAGGAGACTGTGGCCTTGTACAAGGCTGCTATTATTTCACCAGCTGTATTTTCTCATGTCCCTTCTCCTCAAGCCACGTCTCTACAAAACTCTCCACAAGTCTCCAGTTGTTGGCCAAAGAGCAAACACTGGTGAGAGGTTAGTCCAGTGCGCTACTTGGTGTTATAGAAAAATAACTGATGATTATTATGCATGGAAATCAATTAAGATCAAATACCAGATAGAGACAGGAAAATACTTTCAGAAGGCCTCAAATGGTATCTCATAAGAAGCAAAAGAATTCACTAAGTAGAAAGAAAAGGGGGGACTGATAAATGGCAATTGTCTAAGCTTGTATACTGATCAATAGCAACTGTCTAAGCTTGTATATCTTATAGTGATATATGCCTTGAAAAATGTTTTTCTAAAGGAGGACCAGTTGTGCAAGGAACAGGCATCCTGTAAGATAAGGAAGCATGGAAGTCACATTGCTGTGCCAGCAGAAAAGGACTGTTTTTTTCAAAGTTTGGGCTGTACCCTCTCCCTAAGGTCGAAAGTTTACCAATGAGGAAGACTTCGAGCCTTCATCTTTGGACCCCAGGAGGGGTGTTCATGACCATTCAAAGGACCGACTGCACATGTGAACAAGGCATGGAGATATGTTAATGATTTCTCAAAAAAGAATGAGTATGTAATACATTTTTGGGAGATGAAATGAATATGCATAGATCTGTAACTTAAAAGATGTGTGATTTTCTTGCTTGGTGTGTGTGTTTGGAGGAGTGATCCCCCATGCACCCAGTGCTGCAAATAAAGTAATACCTGCTAAATAACGACCATCCAGTTGTGTTTTGCGGAATCCAGAGGGATATGGGACAGGCGAGGAGTATAGTCAGAAACCTGAATTTCAGGAAAGCAGACTTCCAGCTCTTCAAGGAGTTACTCAGTAAGACACCCTAGGATATGGGCGTCAGGGACAAGGGAGCGGAGCAGAGCTGGCAAATATTTAAGGATGCTTTCCATGAGGCGCAAGAGCGCTTAGTCCCCAGATGTAGGAAATCAGGCAGGGAAGGGAAGAGAACAGCATGGCTGAGTCAAGACATGCTGGTTAAACTAAAGAAGAAGAGGGAACTGCACAGGCAGTGCAAGCAGGGACAGGGAACCTGGGAAGTGTATAGGGACGCTGCCCGGTTGTGTAGGGATGGGGTCAGGAAGGCCAAGGTGCAGGTGGAGCTGAACTGGGCAAGGGAAATGAAGACCAACAAGAAGGGCTTCTACAGGTATGTCAACCAGAAATGGAAGGTTAAAGAAAGTGTACCCCTCACTGATGGTTAGAAATGGTGATCACGTATCAACAGAGGAGAAGGCTGAGGTACTTGACAACTTGCTTGACTCAGTGTTCACTGACAATTGCTCTCTGAACCCCTCCTGGTTCATGGGACAGCAAGATGGTGACCAGGAGGGTAAACCCCCTCCCACTGTAGAGGAGGATCAGGTTCGTGACCACCTGAGGAACCTGAACATATATAAGTCTATTGGACCTGATGAGATGCATGCCAGAGCCCTGAGGGAACTGGCAGATGTGGTTGCCAAGCCACTCTCTGTGATACTTGAACAGTCATGGCAATCAGGAGAAGTCCCTGGTGACTGGAAGAAAGGTAACATTGTTCCCATTTTTAAAAAGGGTAGAAATGACGACCCTGACAACTACTGATCTCTCAGCCTCACCTCTGTGCCTGGGAAGATCATGGAACACATCCTCCTAGAAGCCATGCTAAAGCACATGGAGGACAGGGAGATGATTAATGGCAGCCAGCATAGCTTCACCAGGGGCAAGTCCTGTATGACCAACTTTGTGGCTTTCTATGATGGGGTAACCGCAGCAGTGGACATGGGTAAACCAACGGATGTGATCTATCTAGACTTCTGTAAAGCTTTTGACACAGTCCCCCACAACATCCCTCTCTCTAAATTGGAGAGAGATGGATTTGATGGGTGGATGGTAAGGTGGATAAGAAACTGGTTGGATGGTCATATTCAGAGAGTAGTGGTCAATGGCTCAAAGTCCAGATGGAGGTCCGTGACAAGTGGTGTATCTCAGGGGTCCGTACTGGGACTGGTGCTGTTTAATATCTTCATCAATTATATTGACAGTGAGATTGAGTGCACTCTCAGCAAGTTTGCAGATGACACCAAGCTGAGTGGTGTAGTTGCCACACCGGAAGGACGGGATGTCATCTAGAGGGACCTGGACAGACTGGAGAAGTGGCATGTGAGAACCTCATGAGTTTCAAAAAGGCCAAGTGTATGGTCCTACACCTGGGGTGGGGCAATCCCTGTTTTCAGTACATGATGGGGGATGACGTGCTTGAGAGCAGCCCTGTAGAGAAGGACTTAGGAGTGCTGATCGATGAGAAGCTCAACAGCAGTCAGCAATGTTTGCTCGCAGCCCAGAAGGCCAACTGTATTCTGGGCTGCATCAAAAGAAGCGTGGCCAGCAGGTCGAGGGAAGTGATTCTGCCCCTCTACTCTGCTTTTGTGAGACCCCACCTGGATTTCTGTGCCCAGTTCTGGAATCCTCAACATAAGAAGGATAGAGCTGTCTTGTAAGGTGCTTCTTACTGTTGCTTCATCTCCTTCCACATGGAACAGTAGTAACAGGTAATAGTCTGTAGATCTCACCGGGTTGGGAAGTTTCCTGGCCACATATCTTACCTGGGCTCCTGGGAGGCAGCAGACTTCTCTGTGAGTGGGGGTGACTTGTCTGTATATATCAAGTCTCAGTAACTTTACTAAGAGAAATTTAAAGGAAGTTTCTGATTTGAACTCAGCAAGCTAGACAAGATGGATTGTCTTTGCAATATTGTTGATAAGGATCTAAAGAAAACTGTTTAGGGCAAGCTGAATAATATTATTGCTTATCCTTGCATCATTGCTCAGTGTGCCATGCTCTGGCTCTCCTGTCTGAAGTCTCTCATGTATTTTCAAATTTACTCCCTCATGACATCACACTTATGATGGTGAATGTCATTGTTTGTCTAAAATAAACCTAATTGTTTAAATGTGACCTGCAAATACTTCTCTTTAATTAGAATTATGTCCTGTTGTTCTCCATAAAGAAATCAACTAATCTGCAAGAACGTTTTTTTTTACCTTAGCAATACAAGTAATTTATCTACAGTTTGTCTTGAAGTTGTGAGGAATATTTATTGTAAGTACCCAGAGTTTTCTGTGAAAGGATGAAGGTGCAAAGTCACTGACAAAGATGGTCTTTATTCAAAGGGTTAACCTAATAATTGAAACTATCAACAAAAACAAAACACGGAACTTTAAATGATCCAAGTAAGAAACCCTTTCAGCTTTTGCAGATTGTGTTGTCAATTTTTTTCACTCTTTTTCCAGTTATCACAAAGTCTTTCAGTCTAGATGGGATTTGAATTTCTGATGTCAGAAACAAAGAAATTTTATATATTTTCAGGTCATTGTTGTATATTGTAAAATAGCAGTATAAATTAATTCATAGTTGGAGTTATTTTTTCTGAGTAAACAGATAAATAATGAAATTCTCCTTAAGACTGTCTCAAATAAAGTCTGCGGTAGCTGGAGACAAGGGCACAATATGGAGAAGGTGAGAGTTGAGTTTCTGTTCTGGCACCAATGTAGAAGTTCAAAAAAGAGACAAATGAGGAAAAGCTAGTGTATCTATGCTTGTTTAGTGCAGGGAAGTCTGTAGGTTAGAAAATTTCTCTGAGACAGTTTGCTGAAGTTCTGTAGCTTACCTTGGGCATGGGACAGTAGAAAAAAAGACTTTCCCTGTTATGTAGTTCCCTGCATATCCTGATTACTCAGTCTTTACATAGGCAGCTGCATATTGAAAGCATACATTGCACACATTGCACCGCGTCATGAAATGTGCTAAACTGCAGCTGTCTATTGTCTGCTAAAATTTAACACCAAGCTCTCAAAAAGGATATGAACTGGGTTGAATTTTCTTATGCTACATATGATTTAATATACCTGTAAATGGCTTGCATATTTACTGTTTGAAATAAATGATGAAACCACTAAGTGTGCTTAACAAGGCTTTACCTATATGTGTACAGCAAGTTTTGAGAACAGAAAAAGTACAGTTGTATATAATACAATCAAGCCACATCTTGCTTCAAAACAAGAATTTGCAGTATTTACAGCAATGGTGGCAAGGTTTCTTACACAAAACCTACAAGAATTTACAAAATATGCATGGATCACCGAGGTTATAACGCCAGCAGTAAAGTAAAAAGTAAATCTCTGCATAGAATATATTGTGCAATGTGAACAAAGTTGACACTAGTTTACCAATACTTTAAGTAATTCAGATAACTATGATAACCCACCAGCTATCAAATCTTCTTTTTCTCCTCACCAGAAATGAGTGTTTGCCAATCCATAAAAAGTTGTGGGGCTTTTGTGGTTTTAGACAAATATACACAAAACAGATACACTGCAATATTTTTGCAAGGGGATACTTGCCACAAAAAAAAAGCCCTCAAATGTGGTCTTTAAACATAGACAGCATATTGATCTACTCTTCTCAAGTAGCCAGTGCAAGGCTAAGAAAGTTTCTTGTAAGGATTCTTTTTGTCGTAAAAAAAGTTACCTGGTTCTCTAATAGAAAGATCCAGTTACCACTTTGTTCATGCCACAGTTCACTTCTGTATTTTAGGCCTTGTTTAGGAATTTGTGTTACTCTTCCTTAACAAAGAGTGTAAACTGCAAATCAAATCAAAGCTAGGAGTTAATTAGAAAAATGAAATACTTCTGGGGACAGCTTACATATCTAACACTGAGTACTCTCAGGATCTTGAAAAAGAAGAGAAAGCCTTGATGCTGTGCAAGCCCTGTTCAGCAATAACCAAAATGTTGGTGTGTTATCAATAATGTTTTAGTCACAAATCCAAACTAGCATTATATGGACAGCTATGAAGAAAGTTAACTCCATCCCAGACATACCCAGTAAACTAGTATACCAGGGTACTGAGGAAAACGTGCAGCCTTTCAAAAAACACACTATCAGATTATTCCCTATGAAAACTAGTGCTAAACTACCAGAATTTTCTGTTATTAAAATTAAGCCTCTTGTTTTGTCATTGTAAAATTTTATGGGAGTCCCAAGAGCTAATTGCAGTACTGTAGAGGTTGTTAAGGGAACATCAAGGTAGTGTAAGAATACCTTGTTACTGAATGAACAGTTGGGCACACTTTGCAAATATATTATCCAGTACTTAATTACTAAACTCTGTGAACAAGCCTACTTGACCACTCAATTACTTTTCTGAGAGATACACAGAAACTCACACAGCTGAGAGGCATACTAAATCATCAATTAGATACAATGAAAACACAGAGTATACAAATCAAACTTGACTTTCTGTGAATTGAGCTCTTATGAAGTCATACATCTCAGATGTTAGGAAATCCAATTTTGGGGATGTGGAAAGAACTTGCAACATAAGGTCCACTTTTATTATTTGTAGAAGATATGTAGTAAATCTTGTTTTGGTCTGATTTCCAAAAACCCATGTCTTTCAGCAAGTATTTACGATGCTGAATTCAAATGGAAAAAAATAAATTTGTTTTCTTTATTTCTTATGCATGTAGAAATTAAATAGTGGCTAGAATGTGACCATTTCAAATTATAAATGAAAACTGTATTTTTATTAAATATGAAAACATCTTCAAGAAAACCTTTATACATTTTTTATGGCAAGTTTTCCTAGTACATGAGAGGCTTTCTTATATATTTCAAGCTTAAATGAAGAAGAGTGACCAAACAGAAGTTTGGACTAAAATTGCAAGCTATTATCTATATTGACACTATTGAAACTGACAATTTAAAACAATATGAAAGGACAAGTTCACAAAAATAGTTCATGAAGTAGTGAAAAATGCTCTAATAAAATAAGAAATGGAAGAAAGCCAAATCTGTTCCAAATGTCAATACATTCAATACGTAAACATATTCCTGCATTGGCAAAATCTGAAAAGTAAAATAAAATAAAATATATGTTTAGGGAAGACTTGACTTAAGCTTCTAGATTGTCCATGCTCAAACATGATTTAAGCCTATTAGCAGTCCCACTGTTCTGAAAGAAAGTACTTGTGTTCTTAAAATTTATTTAAAATTAAGCATGTATAAGATTTATTTCAAATAAATGTGAATGTGTTTGCAGGATCAGAGTTTTAATGTGCTAAGTGGATCATCCATTTATGTGCTCTAAATTTGTTGCCATAATGTAATATTTCCAGTGTCATAGCACTAGCAGACAACTCACATGCACTCAAAGCAATATTTTAGATAAGGACTTTTAGCCTCTGTTTTTCAGGTTAAAGCATCATTTTGTTAATTTTTACACAGCTTTTGCATTTTACTCTATGCTGTATACATCTGCCAAATAATACCACATCTCATACTACATATTTTGTTCATGTCAGGGTGAAATCCTGCAAAAAAACCCCAAAACCTTATGTTAGTGGTTTCATCAAAGCTTCAGTAGGACAACTGAAATGAACAGGAGTTTATAGGATTGAGCCAATAATGTCTGGAAAGTAGTGGGAGTTGCATACACTAAAAGTTTAAATGTAACTCATATATACTTGAGTGTACTGAATTTTTATAGTTGTTTCATACAATCAAATCCTGAATTAGGTGCTTAGTGTGATCAGTTTGAAGAGAAATGAGCTATCATTGTGGAAAGAGGGGTGGTTTTTTTTTGGTTTTTTTTTTTATTATTTTTTATTTGAAAGACATGCTTCCTTCCCTAGGGCTCAATGCATCCTTAGGGTTTAGGGTCCATTCTCCAGTCAGAAGGCTTCCAATTAAAAATTGGCAAATGTGACCATAAGCAGACTGTATGACAACTTACTGATCTGAAAACTGACCTGTTCTGTCACTTTGAAAAGCCAATCACTCCTAGTCAAGGTTGGGGCATGTTCCACCGGGCAGCATAAGGTGTGTCAAAGACTGGACTCGAGATTATTGCCATGTTTTTCACATGCACCAAATTCAGTCTATAATAAGGAGGGGAGAACACTGAGTTCAACTGCAGTTCTTCCTCATGTTCAGGCTATTAATAAAATAATGCCACCTATACACACAAATATCTGTAAAATTGTTTTCTGTGGTTCAGCTGTAAAACCTATGTATAGTTATAATCACCTGATCTTACCAAAGTGCATGTAAATAACTTTAAATATGTATGTAAGCATAAGTTCATTTCCTGCAAAAAGCATGGTGATTAGGTTTACTTACATCTTATAAAAATTATAATAATTAGATATGCACTGAATATTGAAACAGATGTTGCAAAACCAAAATTTTGCAAGCTTACACATATTTTATCCCACCAGTCTATGGGGCTACCTAGGTATGAAAAGTGTTGGGCATACTTAGCAACTTGCTGTATCAAGGCATAGAATGTTAGCCTACAGAAGTAGAGCTCAATCCAGTTCTTTTTGAAGCCATCAGTGTATATACTGAGATAACCACTGTAAGATCAATGCAACAATATTAAATTTAATATAAATGTCTCGGAAAGGAAATGGAAAGGGGAAACAAAGATGTGTTGTCAGTAAGAAAACTTGTATAGAAGGGAGTTCGAAAGAATTACAGAAGAAAAAAAGTATGTGGTTGAAAAGGTGTTATGTTTCTGTAGTTAAATTAGGATAAGTGCATGATATATACTAATATATTTTGATAGCACTATTCAGTATGTGTTTGCAATACCATTTTAAAGGGCGTATTGTATTCTGTGCTCTTATTTGCCCAGTTTTAATTTAATAATGAGATTTTTTCCTTAACAGATGCCTATAAGATAAACTATTGCAGACAGAAGCAAATTCAAAAAGAAACAAAGCTCCATTTCGGAATAGTAATAGATCCTGATTCAGCTTCATTTTGCCAGTGTGAGAAGCTCCACTGGTGTCATACACTCTGTTTTGTAAGAGAGCTCTCAAGGTCAGTTGTTGCCTTGTCACTGGACACACTGCTTGCCTGCATGATCCCTGGCTTGGCTTGGAACAGTACAGGGTGCTCTCCTAGGGATGCACATCAGAACCTAGATGTTCTCAACAGTTTAAGAGCTCACTTGAGGGCACACTTACCTGATGTGTGAATGGGCTTTGTCACTTGATACATACTTCAGACATATCCATCTCTCTTAGACCAGTTGCAATGATATCATATGACCGAAACTGGGCAGAATAGAGTCCTAAAGTCTTTCTTAGAAGGGTACCAACAATGATTATATAGATGGCAAAAGTAGGCTGCAAGCATGTCTGAACTTTGCACTACTTATGGTAGAAGCTGGGGTGCACAGGAGACATAAGCCATTGAAAACAGTGGTATTAAGGACAACAGTCAAGTTCAGGATCTCGGGTACTGAAATTTTTTTTTTTTTTAATAAATAAAATAAATAGTAGAGGCTTCTGGCATCTTTTGAGACAGTAACAAACCATTTTCCAAAGATGAACAAATTAATTCAGCCTTCATAATCACTGGGAATAAAGCCAACAAACCCGTAAAATGTCTGTCTAGTTTATGATTACAACTGATCAAAGTAATTCTTATTAACAAAAAGTAATGCCATCAAAATCTTTGACATTTTAACATAATTTTCAGACACTGTCTCCAAGAGTATAATCTGAGACTAAAAACTATTACATCTTTTTATTTTCATATATGCATTATATATAAAAATAAAATTTAGTTAGGAGACTGTAGTTCACCTTACACATCCAGTTATGTGCATCTGCATTCACAATGACTGTATTACATAGACCTCTTCATCACAATTTCATGGAAAAAAAAATCTCCTTAAAAGACTGCATAGATGCATCATATCTCAGAACTGTTTCCCCTATGTAAGTGGTTCTTCTGTATGCAAAATCCAAGATAAGATCTTTGCTCTTTGCCTGTGGCATGAATTTTAGTTCAGTCACTTTGTGTCTGCATTGCTGACCGTCAACCTTTTGACAACTACACAGTTGCAAGCTTTCATTTTCTTGGGGGAGCTGGAAGTCATTAGGAACTAAAATTGCTAATAAATTTGCTATAATCTCTGTTTATAATCTGGCTTATGGATTGCTACGATTCAGTTGAGAATCATTAAAAAGGGGAAACACAATGGTAAATTGTTAAAAAATATTTCAGTAATGGCTCTACTTTATTTCCACTACCAACGCTATGGAAGATCACAGTAGACAGAAAACTCTTTTCCAAGGGCAGAAGCCCTGATACTTTATTGCTAGATTCTATAGCAATTGGAGCTCACTTATAGTACTCTATATAAACTGAGAAGTTTGTATCAAATTAAGGCTTCCATTTAAAACAGATATTACAAATATTAGGCTTCAATCAAAGAAGAAAAATAACCTCCAGTGTTTCTTTTTTTAAAGGCAAAGTGTAAAAAACAAAATCACCAAATTAGGTGAAAATTAATAAATTCCTCCAAAAATTATGCTTTCTTCTATTTCTTGAGACAATACACTTTATGATTCACAGGGTAACTGGTATCAAACACAAATTAATAAGAGCTCTTACAAGCAATTTTATTCTTATCGATAATGGCAGACACTTAGAGAAGAATTTATCATTTGAGTTCACCTTAAAAAATAACTTATAAAACAGTAATATATGCAACATAATACAGTCCAGGAGGGAAGAAGGAAAGCAAATTTTAATAATTGAAATGTAAACATAAAAAAGAAATGGAATAAAAGTCCCTACTCCTCATTTATACTTAAGATGTCATGTAACAATATTTTACAATATCTTGCAGATTTATATGTTTGTGTGTATTTCTATATCACACATACACTCATACGTATACATTAACCCATATATTTATGTAGATGGATAACTACAGTTCTGTCTTGGGCAATTCCGTTAGGCCACTGTGCCTATTGTTGTCTCAATAATGTTTGGGACCCAAATCCTTGACAAAGCTGGAGAGATGGTAGAAAAAAATGGTGGTTCTGATTGTGTCTGAAATCCTTTTGTTAAACTGTACATTGAGACAAATAATTTTCTTCTGTAATAACTCCATGAAGAGAGCCAACTCACTGTGGTCTTAATGAGGAGACTTGGTAACAGATCACACATTCATTTTCATGCTAGGGGAGTACTGGAAAAAAGAGTAATCCACTTTTTAACAGCGGTTAGTTCTCAGGTAACTAAAGCCACTTTTAGACAAAAGCAATGAGTTTAAATGTGAACGTGATATTTGAATTTTCTCCTAACTTTGTACCATAGCACATATTAAGGCTGTAGTTCATTTTGTGGGATCATAACTTCTGTTATATTGCTATCATTATGTAAAAATATAGCTATTGCTGATTAAATCAATTCACTGAATCACTGGTAAGCTTAGGAAGTGTGGGTTAGATGAGTGGACAGTGAGGTGGATTGAGAACAGGCTGTGATTGGCAGTGTAGAGTCTAGCTGGAAGCCTGTAGCTAGCAGTGTTTCCCCAGGGGTCAGTACTGGGCCCAGTCTTGTTCAACATATTCATCAATGACCTTGATGAGAGAATAGAGTGTACTCGTAGCAAATTTGCTGGTGACACAAAACCGGGAGGAGTGGCTGATACACTGGAAGACTGCGCTGCCATTCAGCAAGACCTGGATCTGCTAGAGAGTTGGGCGGAGAGGAACCTAATTAAGTTCAACAAAGACAAGTGCAGTGTCTTGTACATTGGGAGCAATAGTCCCATGCACCAGTACAGGTTACAGGTTGACCTGCTGGAAAATAGATCTGTGTAGAAGGACCTGGGAGTCCTGGTGGACAACAAGTTAACCATGAGCCAATGATGTGCCTTCATGGCCAGGAAGACCAGTGGTATCCTGGGGTGCATCAAGAAGAGTTTGGTCAACAGGTCGAGGAAGGTTATCCTCCCCCTCTACTCTGCCCTAGTGAGGCTACATCTGGAGTCCTGTGTCCAGTTCTGGGCTCTCCAGCTCAAGGAAGACAAGGAACTACTAGAGAGAGTCCAGCGGAGGGCCATGAAGATGATTAGGGGACTGGAGCATCTCTCTTATGAGGAAAGGCTGAGAGACCTGGGTCTATTTAGCCTGGAGAAGACTGAGACAGGACCTTATCAGTGCTTATAAATATTTAAAGGACTGGTGACAAGAGGATGGGGCCAGACTCTTCTCAACGGTGCCCAGCAACAGGACAAGGGGCAATGGGGTCAAACTGGAGTACAGGAAGTTACATCTGAACCTGAGGAAAAACTTCCTTATTGTGAGGGTGACAGAGCACTGGAACAGGCTGCCCAGAGAGGTTGTGGAGTCTCCTTCTCTGGAATTATTCAAAACCTGCCTGGATGCACTCCTGTGCAACGTGCTCTAGGTGAACCTGCTTTCGCAGGAGGGTTGGACTGGATGATCTCAAGAGGTTCCTCCAACCCTGGCCATTCTGTGATTTTATGGTTCTGTTAACTGTTTTTACTTGGCATCTGAAATGCAGCTTATAGTGTAGGGTCAAGATCCCTTCCTTAGCCCTGTGGTTTTCCTCACAATCTAGTTCACTGGTTTTCAAACTATGATCCTCAGATGTCCAGGAATCACTGGACAGCAAGTGAAGGGTCCATCAAAGGCAAAATAAAAATATCTAGCTAATTAACATCAGACAATTAAGTTTGCTATTCAATGAAGTTATGGTACCAAATATTTAGGAACCTACAGCTTGAAAAAGGTTGAAAACTGTGGCTTTAGTTCAACCACAGTTACTGCACCTAAAGCAGGAATTAATTAAGGGAAGTCCTGTTACATGTGTTATGCAGGAGGTCAATCACATTCGTCCCTTCTTCCCTTAAAATCAATTTATATATAGTTTAAAATCCACTAAGGTCTTGTCACATTTATTTTATATGATGCTTCCAGACTTTTATTCATTCCTTGGGGATTTACTCCTATTTTTTCTTTCTCCGTGTAGTACTAAGCTTTGAAATTCTGCTTGCCAGACCCAAAGATTCAAATTCCTGCTTTTATAGCATCTTTCTGGGCAGCTTTTATTGCCTGTATGGGGTCTAGCACTGTAGCATTAGCTTAGTTTTTCCAAAGCAAATATTTCTTTGATGACTGCTGAAATTCCACGGGCACTGCAAGAAACACTGAGTATTAATGTTTATTTAACATGCATAATTTCAATTAATTTGCTTTCCCCCATATCAATCTACTTTATGTTATATTTACGGAAAAAAAAGTCATGTTTTGTCATTTAGCCAATTAAATTAAGATCTCTGGAAAATGTAGCCATGAATTCTGTCAGCTGTAATGATTCTACCAAGACTGGATTAATTTTCTTCATTTCAGTGGTAATAGATTATCTGTTCCTTTAATATGCATTTGACTCCATTGAAATCCCATGTCTGGCCTTGAGCATCTAGCAACTTGTACCCCAAACTGTGTTAACTTCAGTGAACAATTTCTGTCACATTAATTAGTAATTTGGAAATGTACTTATAAAAAAAGCCAGTTGAACAACTAACTGATGATGTATAAAGGGAGACTGTTGTCTTAACAGGAAGAATTCTGGTAAACGCTGTACAAAATTGGAAGGCAGCCACATTAATTTTGCATGCATCAAACCCCAGAAATCTACTATTGCTTGCATGCAAAATTTTTCCAATCAAGTTCCAAAAGTTTTATATACTATTATCTACCTGAAATTGTTAATGCTATGTACAAGACTCTGCTCACACACTTTTACTCGTATCAATTAAGGTTGCATATTGGGCAGAGTGCTACTCAGAAAAAGATATTTAAAAGCTATTATATATAATGGTATAACAAAACAACACTTACTTTCCAAGTAAACATCACTTTTCTTTTAGCTGTTTGAAAAAGACTTGCATCAAATATTGTTTCCATGATGTATTTATTAAGGTTAACAAATTACAAGACTTTCAGGTAAATTTTTGGATCCAGGTTTTCTAATAATCATATTATCGCATATGCTGATACTTAATACCAGTGGGTTAAATACTGGTTTTAAAAAATAACTTTAATGGCAAACTAACGGAAATGTTTTCTACTTAAAAAGTGCTGCATTTTGGAAAAAAAAATCTGAAGAAAAATTATAGACACTGTTTAAAGATGTGATGTATGCTTATTATCTCATTGGAGGTATATATAGAATCCACTGCTGTACACCTGAGCATAGCACACCTAAGGCAACACGGTAATTTCAATCCACTGTTGAACTCTTCACAGGACCTGAACAGGATACATATCTTCAAAATTTACAAAAATGTAGCACTACTAATAGATGTTTTTCCCTCATAGCCCCCAAATGGCCTAAGAGGCATACTACTGTGGTCCTACTCTCCATGAAAGGCCATGAAAGCTTAGTCTGAGGCTATAATCACCTATGCAATTTTAAAAGGATTGTCTCATTAATTGAAGAATTATTTCTGATTTTTGAACATTTGAAAGTGTATTTTAAATTAATTTATACTATAAACTTCTATTTTAACCAACAGGAATTTAGGCCAATATTTTCTTCCCTTTTGACATGTGTTTCCATTTCATCATATCACAGTTCTAGCATGAGAGAGCATCTACAGTGACATCTTTAGTACTACCAGAACAAGTGCAGACAAGCCTTAGACTGATTCAAGGTGGCAAAGTCTATGCTGAGAGAGATCTAGCCACAATGCTGTAGCACTTAGTCCTGGGTAAACGGAAAGAAACAAGCAATTAATTCACCCAAACTTTCATTCCTTTTTTATATGGAAGATCAAAAAGAATTTTGTTACAGCAATTTCAAATGAATGAGTTATAAAATTTTAACTGAAGCAATCCTTTAATCGATTCCATATTTATAGATCAAAAGCACAAAAAATACAGAGACACAATTTTAGTGATGTTTTTATTAGTTTTAGTCAGTTACATCTGAAGATGCTGAGTACAAAACAGTATTTTACAAGGACAAATTTCTACCACTTTATCAATGCTGAATAAGCTCATTAATTCCTGATTTGAATAAGTCCCTAAAATATTAATGATTATAGATGTAGTAGCTTTTATTTTTATGGATGAAATTACACATTAAAACACAATATTTTTTTTGTAGCTGCAAACTCCTACAGGTTAAACTCCCATTGATTTCACGTATGCTATTTTATGGTTGTGTTCGCTATTTAATGTTTGTTTAACAGTTATAGAAAAACAGTGCTTTTTTGGAACTACTTTTTAATCAAGCTTTTAGAGACTTAGACTAGTGATTAAGATATTAATTTTGCCATCCAAAGGTGACAAAAGGAATAATGCAGTGTATAAAAGTAACATCCTAATGACATTTTCCCAAATTTGCATTCAACTAGAATTGATTATTAAAACTATAGTCATTTGTCTTAACAGTATGGAAGATTATGACATGATCAATCAGATTATGAAACTGGATAAGTGTATATCACATTTATTAATGCACATTGTTATGCAGTAATAAGTCTACTTACACTCCCTATTGATTATAGATATTGTTTTTAAACTTTCAGTTAATGCTACTTCTGTCTGCACAACCTCCAAAGTGTTGACAAGCAGGAAATGTAAATATATAATAAAAAGTTTAACAGAGACAATGAAAACATTCCTAAAAGAACTGAGGTTCCATTTTAGAAATTAAATTAAACTTAGAAAATAGTTGTTAATTTGCCTAAACATGACATAATTTTCACTAGAGAATATAACTAACCAACCATCTGTAATGGTTCAAACTGTAATTTTTCTTTTAGTTGAAAAATATTTCTTGGGCTATAATAAGTGACAGAAAAAGATGCAATTATCATTTACTTGAACATAATGTGTATCATTATTAACTAAAGCAACAATCCATTTACAGTTTGTAAAATGTAAAGAAAATCTATAAACTCACAAAATGGCCTTATGCTAAGCAATATAGGAATGTGAGAGACCTGCTTGCCAAGATAAAATGGAAATTATACAGGGAGTTAGATGCATTTTGTTGAATTTTAGTTGCTCAGAATATATCTCCTAAGTGAGGTTTGATGATTTTTTTTTTTCTCATCTTGTTTTTTCTCATCTCATTTTCTCAGCCTTTTCCAATTTCTCCCTTCTTCTTACCTGTATATACTTTCTGTCTCACGGTCTCCAGCTTCTAGGCTATAAGTGTGCTAATTTTCCATCCACCATGGTATTATGGATAGAAGCGAGAGAACAGTGACAGTTTGGCTTCTGCTTGCCCATCATTTAGCTTGCTTGGGTTTTTCCACATAAAGAAAAAATACTATTCAGCAGTGTTGCAGGTGCCCTGTGTCATAGGGCCAGCTCCTTGCTGGTCAACACTAGAGACAGCAGAGGAAAGCTATCTGAAGTCTTTTCAGACTGAGGTCCCCCTGTTGTTGACTGTAAGAATGACTCAGTGTGGATGGAAGTGAGGAACAGAATATAGAAACTGTATTGAGTTATTGGTTTGGTGTTATGATATGAGTACAAGTAAATACAAGGTAGTTATTTACCTTGTGAATATAGAAGAGGAAGGCATATATGCAATTTATTTAGCTACAGATTGCTGTGTAAAATCATTTGAAGGTTCTATCATCAATACAGCAAAGAGTAAGAACAGAGTTTGCTAGGATAGTCAGAGGTTAAAAAAGTGCATGTCTTGTAGAATTGTGTAAGGCTTCTTACATGGGGGGATGACTCATGACTGGAGTGATGCAATGGATGGCTATAAGCTCTTCAGAATGGACAGGCAAGGAAGTAGAGGTGGTGGGGTGGTTCTATATGATAGCGAGGGATTCAATTGTATAGAGCTCAATGATTGTGATGATAAGGTTGAGTGCTTATGGGTAAGGATGAGGGGGAAGGCCAACAAGAGAGATGGATGTCTGTTATAGATCACCAGACTAGGATGAAGAGGTTGGCAAAGCAATCTGCAAGTGTCTGGCAAAAGTCTTGCAATCACTACCCCTTGTTCTCATGGGGGACAACTTACCTGACATCTGCTGAAATACAACACAGCAGAGAGGAAACAGTCTAGGAGGTTCCTGGAGTGTACGGAAGATAACTTCTTGGCATAGATGGCAAGCAAGCCTACCAGGGGAGGTTCCTCTCTTGACCTGCTGTTTACAGACAGAGAAGGACAGGTGGGAGATGTGGTGGTCAGAAGCTGTCTTGGGCTTAGTGACCATGAAATGACAGAGTTTTCAATTCTTGGTGAAGTAAGGAGAGGGGGTGGCAAAACCACTGCCATGGACTTCAAGAGGGAGGACTGACCTATTCAGGTCCCTGGCTGAGAAAATCTCTTGGGAAACAGTTCTGAAGGGCAAAGGGGTCCAGGAAGACTGGAAATTCTTCAAGAAGGAAATCTAAAGGGCACAGGAGCAGGCTGTCCCCATGCACTGCAAGATGAACCAACAGGGAAGGCAACTGGCCTGGCTGAACAGGGAGCTTTTGCTGGAACTCAAGAAGAAAAAGAGTTCACCACTTCTGGGAGAAAGGACATGCAACACAAGAAGAGTACAGAGATCTCATTAGGTCATGCAGAGAGAGAATTAGAAAGTCAAAAACCCAGCTCAAATTCAGTCTGGCCACTGTTGTAAGAGACAACAAAAAATGTTTTTACAAAAGCACCAACAACAATAAGAGAAATGAGGAGAATCTCCATCCTTTACTGGATATGGAGGGAAACATTGCTACCGAGGATGAGGAAAAGGCTGTGGTGCTTAAAGCCTTCTTTGCCTCAGTCTTTAATAGTCAGACCAACTGTCCCCAAGATATTCAGCCCCCTGAGCTGGAAGACAGGGATGGAGAACAGGATAAACCCCCCATCATCCAGGAGGAATTAGTCAATGACATGTTACGCCACCTGGATGTTCACAAATCTATGGGACCAGATGGGATGCACCCGAGAGTACTCAGGGAGCTGACAGAGGAGCTTGCCAAGCCACTCTCCATCATTTTCGCTTTTTCGGCGACATCCAGCAGCAGGACGGTGAGTACTGCGGTGGGGTGGCCATCTGAGGTGGTGGGGCACTTCCCTGTGACGGGAAAAGCCTAGGAAAACCTAAACGGGAGCAGGGCGGGCGGTGCTCGGCTCCTGACACGCGGCAGCGGACGGTACCGCGCGGTGCCTGACGGGAGGGGGCGGTCCCGGCGGATACCGCGGGAGATTTAAACGGTCTCTTGGGAGCACGGCGACTGGGAGCGCGGCGAAGAGGAGCGAGGCAAAGAGGTGCGGGGCACGTTATTACGAAGGGGCAGTTTGAGCGGCAGTTTGAGCGGTCAGGGCCAGCAGGAAGGGCTCAGGGAGAGGCTGGTGGCTGACCATGGTGGCTACCAGGCAGAAGATTAAAACTGCTCCGGGTGCTGCAGCGAGCAGGATGGATACTGCCACCCAGACAGAGCCTCAGTGGGTCCATGCAGCCACGCAGACCCTGGGTTGTAGGCAATGCCCCCCTCCAACACCAGCCTGTGCCTCTGATACCGGCTACGCTTGTGGGAGCTGTGCACGAGTCGCAGAACTCCTTCACATGGTGGCAGAGCTGAGGGAGGAGGTGAACAGGTTAAGGACTATCAGGGAATGTGAGAGGGACATAGATCTTTGGAGCAGTGCCCTCGCACAAACCCAGCAGGCTGCTGGAGCCAATGCGGTGGAGCAGCTTGATCCTATAATCTGTGAGGCAGGGGGAACAAGAGTTGGGGGATGGCAGCAGGTTCCTGTCCGGCGTAGGAAACCTGCTCCCCCCACCCAGACAATTAACCCCCAGATAGCCCTCAGAAATAAATATGAAATGCTGCAGGTAGAACCTATTCCCCAGGAAGAAGCAGTGGAAGAAGGAGATGATCCCCACAGCCTGGAAACATTCCCTAGGCTCCAGCATCCTCGGAGGGCCCTAAAAACATCCTCTGTCAAGAAAAAGAGGAGAGTGATCGTCTTAGGGGATTCCCTTCTTAAAGGAATGGAGGGTCCCATCTGCAGACCGGACCCGCTCCACAGGGAGGTCTGCTGCTTGCCGGGGGCATCAGTGAGGGATATCAATAGAAAACTCCCTTCCTTGGTGAAGGAAACGGATTACTATCCCCTCTTAGTATTTCAAATAGGTAATGATGACTTACAGCGCAGAAAGCTGAAAGCCATCAAAAGAGACTTCAGGGATTTAGGGAAGATGATTGAGGGCTCTGGAGCGCAAGTGGTGTTTAGCTCCATCCCAATACTAAGGAATATGGAGCAGGAAGTCAGGAACGTACAGATGATTAATGCCTGGCTCCGAGTCTGGTGTGAGGAGAGAGGCTTTGGCTTCTTTGATCATGGGGTGACCCACCCACCCCCAGGTTTTCTTACTAGGGATGGGTCATACTTGTCTCGAAGGGGAACTAAAGTTATCTCTAAAAATCTGGTTAGGCTCTTAAATAGAGCTTTAAACTAGATGTGAAGGGGGAAGGGGAGGAGACCAGGCTAGTTGGGAATGAGCCTGGAAGTGGGAAACCAGCGGCTGAGAAATGGTGTGCTGGAGAGGACCACCAGTACACCACAACAGGGCAAGTGAGGGCGAGTATAAGTGGGGACAGTAAGGATAAAACTGGGTCTGTGGAATTAGTTATTCCAAGGACCAGTCAATCGAGAATAAACTCTCTTCCCTTTATGAGGGCTGAAGGTTCATCAGCCCAGCTGAAGTGCATTTACACCAATGCACGCAGCATGGGCAATAAGAAGGATGAGCTGGAAGCTGTTGTAGGGCAAGGTGACTATGATGTCATTGCCATCACAGAAACGTGGTGGGATGACTCACATAACTGGACTACAGCTATGTTGGGATATAAACTCTTCAGGCGGGACAGGAAGGGTAGGAAAGGAGGCGGGGTAGCCCTCTATGTCAAAGAGTGCTTTGAAACTCTCAAACTGGATTACGGTGAGGACGGGATCGAGTGCCTATGGGTTAAAATCAGAGGAGCCCACAAGAAAGGGGACTTTGTGATAGGAGTCTGTTACAGACCACCCAGCCAAGAAGAAGCTGCTGATGAACTCTTCTATAAACAGCTGGGGACAGTCTCTAAATCTCTGCCTCTTGTCCTTGTGGGAGACTTTAACTTTCCGGATGTCTGCTGGGAGTACAATACAGCAGAAAGGAAACAGTCTAGGAGGTTCCTGGAGTGCATCGAAGACAACTTCCTTGCACAACTGGTTAGCGAACCAACAAGGGAGGGTGCCTTCCTAGACCTGCTGTTTGTGAATAGGGAAGGTCTTGTCGGGGATTTGACGGTTGGAGGACGCCTGGGATTAAGTGATCATGAGATGATAGGGTTTTCAGTTCTAGGTGGGATTAAGAAGGGGGTTAGCAAAGCAGTCACATTAAACTTCCAGAGGGCAGACTTTGGCCTGTTCAGAAGGTTGATTAGCAAAGTCCCGTGGGAAACAGTCCTTCAGGGCAAGGGAGCCCATGAGGGTTGGGCGCTCTTGAAAAATTAAATCCTATCAGCTCAAGAGCAGGCCATCCCTGTGTTCCGGAAAAGGAGCCGGCGGGGGGAAAAGCCAGCTTGGTGGAGCAGGGTGATCTCAAGATGCGTCAATAAGAAAAAGAAGCTCTATGTGCTCTGGAGGAAAGGACAGGCATCTTGGGTGGACTACAGGGACGAAGTGAGATCGTGCAGGGAAAAAATCAGGAGGGCCAAGGCCCAACTAGAATTAAAACTCGCTAAGTCTGTGAAAGACAACAAAAAGTCTTTCTACAAGTACATTAACAGGAAAAGGAGGACGAGGGAGAATATCCAGTCTCTAGTGGATGCAGAAGGAATAACAGTGACAGGGGATAAGGACAAGGCTGAGGTACTTAATGCCTTCTTCGCCTCAGTCTTTAATAGCAAAGAAAGTTGTTCCTTCTGTTTACAAATCCAAGAGTTAGAGGGGCAGATTGAGGCTCCCGTGATCCAAGAGGAGGCGGTTAGAGACTTGCTTGCCCAGCTAGACGTCCACAAGTCTATGGGGCCGGATGGGATCCACCCAAGAGTATTGAAGGAACTGGCGGATGTCCTTTCCAAACCCCTATCCATCATCTTCCAGAGGTCCTGGCTGACTGGGGAAGTTCCACTAGACTGGAGGCTGGCTGATGTTGTGCCCATATACAAGAAGGGTTGCAGAGAGGATCCGGGGAACTACAGGCCTGTCAGTCTCACCTCAGTGCCAGGGAAAGTCATGGAACAGGTAATCTTGAGTGCTATCATGAAGCACACGCAAGAGAACCGGGTGATCAGGCCCAGTCAACATGGGTTTACAAAAGGCAGATCTTGCCAAACTAACCTGATCACCTTCTATGACAAAATCACTCAACTACTGGATGGGGGAAAGGCTGTGGATGTAGTCTTCTTGGACTTCAGTAAAGCCTTTGACACAGTTTCTCACAGCATTCTGCTGCAGAAACTGTCAGCCTCTGGCCTGGACAGGCGCACACTCTCCTGGGTTGAAAACTGGTTGGATGGCCGGGCCCAGAGAGTGGTGGTCAATGGAGTTAACTCCAGCTGGAGGCCAGTCACAAGTGGAGTTCCTCAGGGCTCAGTACTGGGTCCAGCTCTGTTCAATGTCTTTATCAATGACCTGGATGAAGGCATTGAGTGCACCCTCAGCAAGTTTGCAGATGACACTAAGCTGGGAGGAAGTGTCGACCTGCTGGAGGGTAGGGAGGCTCTGCAAAGGGATCTGAACAGGCTGGACTGCTGGGCCGAGACCAATGGGATGAGGTTTAACAAGACCAAATGCCGGGTCCTGCACTTGGGGCACAACAACCCTATGCAGCGCTACAGACTGGGGGAAGAATGGCTGGAGAGCTGCACAGAAGAGAAGGACCTGGGGGTGCTGGTTGACAGCCGACTGAACATGAGCCAGCAGTGTGCCCAGGTGGCCAAGAAGGCCAATGGCATCTTGGCTTGTATCAGAAATGGGGTCACCAGCAGGTCCAGGGAGGTTATTCTCCCTCTGTACTCGGCACTGGTGAGACCGCACCTCGAATACTGTGTTCAGTTCTGGGCCCCTCACCACAAGAAGGATGTTGAGGCTCTGGAGCGTGTCCAGAGAAGAGCAACAAAGCTGGTGAGGGGGCTGGAGAACAAGTCGTACGAGGAGCGGCTGAGAGAGCTGGGGTTGTTTAGCCTTGAGAAGAGGAGGCTGAGGGGAGACCTTATTACTCTCTACAACTACCTGAAAGGAGGTTGTGGAGAGGAGGGAGCTGGCCTCTTCTCCCAAGTGACAGGGGACAGGACTAGAGGGAATGGCCTGAAGCTCCGTCAGGGGAGGTTCAGGTTGGATATCAGAAAAAAATTCTTCACAGTAAGAGTCATTGGGTACTGGAACAGGCTGCCCAGGGAGGTGGTCGAGTCGCCTTCCCTGGAGGTGTTTAAGGAACGGGTGGATGAAGTACTTAGGGACATGGTTTAGGGAGTGTTAGGAACGGTTGGACTCGATGATCCAATGGGTCCTTTCCAACCTTGTGATTCTGTGATTCTGTGATTCTGTGATTTATCAGCAGTCCTGGTCAATAGGGGAGGTCACAGACTGGAGACTTGCCAGTGTGACACCCATCTACAAGAAGAGCCAGAAAGAGGATCCAGGGAACTACAGGTCTGTCAACCTGACCTCGGTACCAGGGAAGATTATGGAGCGGTTCATCTTGAGTGCCCTCACCAGGCAAGTGCAGGTCAACCAGAGGATCAGCACCAGTCAGCATGGGTTCATGGTCCTGCTTGACGAACCTGATCTCCTTCTATGACCAGGTGACCTGCCTAGTGGTTGAGGCAATGGCTGTGGACTTCAGTAAAGCCTTTGAAACTGTTTCCCACAACATTCTTCTAGAGAAACTAACAGCTCATGACTTAGATGGGTGAACTCTTTTCTTGGGTAAATAAATGGCTGAAAGGACGAGCACAATATTGTGAATGGAGCTGATGAGCGAAAGCAGACAGGGCGGTTGGGAATGTTCACTGGAACTTGGCACTGCTCATCAGAGACAGCCTTGGAGACCTTGGAAGTTGATAACAAAAGAGAGACAGAGAGCAGAAGTTTACTGATAAGTGGGCATTGGAATGCAGAAAGCTGGCTGCACTTGGTTCAGTAGTTTGAAAACAACCAGAAGGGACTGTGCCTGTGCACAGTTCAAGGAAAAAAATATTCATCCTGAGGAAGACTTCTTACTTCATCCCTAAGACCCCAGCCCACAACCACCAGGAGGCACTACGCAGGTGCAAGACTGGAATGAACCTTCCAGAACTCATTATAATATGAAGCGAGGGAAAGTTATGAATATGTAGTAGGTGCTAATAACTATGCATGTCTTTACACTTTAAGTAGCTGTTCGTTAAGTCATATGGTGAGCAAGCTAGGAGGAGAAACCTCTTTCACCCCAGTGCTGGAAATAAACATATCTGCTTTATAACTTATTTTGGGTTATAGGGTTTGATTCCGCAAAACAATTTGGCACCCCAGATGGGACACCCTCTCTGCCCGGCTGCAGATTGGGAGTGGGACATTCTAAGGCGTGCCCCGGACTGCTTCTCTGGAGAATCTCCCATCCCTTCACGATCACTACAGGGGAAGAGATGGCCCATCAGCGGGTGGACCAGGTATGTGATTTGGGGAATACCTGCAGGGGAAACAGGGGAAGAGTCTATAAGCCATGCATGGGATGCCTCACACAATGACAAGGGGTAGGATAGCTTACCAAGACCCTGTCAGTCATAAGGGGAGATATCAATCCCCCTCTTGCGCGTGGTGAGGGAGTGGTAGTGCTCGCCCCTGGGAAAGTAGCAAATTCGCAAGTATGGTAGTTTGGGCCCAAAGGGGTGCTCCCTGCTGCGATAGCAAAGCACTGGGAAGATTACAGTCCCAAGATTCCCGTAAGACACTTGGCACAGGGTGAGGAGCTATAGTACTACGGTAGATTGGGTACTCGTTGCTGGGGTAGCAGGAGCACTGTGTATGGGATAGCTATCATCTTCTACATGTGTTGCAAATCTTCAGTATCGGTACCTGTATATTTAAACATAATTTAGAGCATATTTGAAGTTTAAGCGCTTGTGTGGGAGTGTATGGTAGCCTGATTGGGACCCCCGATTAAACACGGAGCAAGTGTAGAGTTCCGATTTGCGGTTCTGTTCTCCCATGAGGGAAAACAGCCGGAGACGAATGAAGTGAGAGATCACTGTTATATGTTGTGTGTTTTGTGTCATAAGTGTACTCTGTGAATTGTTTGATGTATGATAGAGTACCAGCTGAACTGAGAGGGATAGCTTACGGGGGGACGTTATTCCTCCATAGGCAGGGGGGCCAGAGATGGACAAGGTGCTTGGGACTGTTGAGAGACTTGCAAATTGTTTAGAAGCCCTACTTGTCTTGGTTAATTCTAGGAATGCACCTATGAAACCTTCCAATTACAAATGTCCATTGAGCCAGCAGATAGGTGTTGGAAAATGGCTCGAAGAACAAGGACATGGCTCTTTAAAAATGCTACATTCAAGCAAAGCATAAGCCTGCACAACAGACCGAATGGAGGAGTACCGAGAAGCTGCACAATCATGTTGATAGCACGAACTAGCAAGGACACTGTGACCTTGACTAGTTTCATAAATAACCTTAGGGAACTAGCTGTTGAAAGAATGAAAAACTAGCTTAAGCTGAAACCGCAAGTAGGAGGACTCGTGCAAAAACCTAACCCTTAGGCTTCGCCAATTAGAGTAGGACTAGTAGGCATAATTGCCTCACGCTGTATATAACTGAGCTATCTGAAGGCAATAAATGGAGCCTGCTTATAACTCATATTGGGTTGTGCACGTCTTCCTTTCTCGACAAAAAACAAGGGCCTCTGAACCTTTCCTCCCAACATTTGGTGCCCGAACAGAGGGACCCTTGTCGGTCGAGGAAGTCTGGAAAAGCGCCGGGATGCAGTGACCGGGGGGCGAAGACTAAGAGCTTATGATTGCATTAGGGATCGTCGTGCTCTAGTCCGAACGCCTGGATGGTCCAAAAGGGATCTGCAGCCCGACATCATAAGCCTTTGGAGAGATAAGACGGAACAGGGCTGCACGTAAGACTTTATGAACTTTTTTTTGGTTTTTTTTCTGGCCAGAAGTGGCTTATGAAATATTACAACGCTTCTCAGAGAAGCGAGGACTTGACTCACAATATCTCAAACAACTTGGGGGCCTCATTGCCTTAGGAAAAACTAAGGGATGTTTTAAGGATCCGGACAAGGTATTTGAGGAAAGTGAATGGTGCAAATTTGGGAACATCCCGTGGGAGGCAGTTATAGATGATGATAAAACTGCGAAGAAACTAATGAAAGCTTGGAGAGAGATTACAAATTGTATAAAATGTTACAAGGTAGAAAAACAGCAGCAATAGCTACTAGAAAAACTAGAAGGGCCTGATAATATGCCGGGAAAGATTACTTTGGGAAATGACTATGTCTCCGTGCCGTCCCCAGGGTATCCAGTAAAGGTCTGCGGACTGGCATCTCATAATTTAAATGAAAATACCACGAACAACGCTTGTGGTACTGTTTGTACTGAACAGGACGAAACGGAGATTCGGACTTGATTCGGACTCTGAATCGGAAAATGAGGAATCTGGTGCCGCCTTGCCCATTTGTGATCCTATAGCGACACCGTGTGGCAAAAATAAGTTAAGCATCAGCCAGAAAGGCTCACGACCAAACCTAAGAAGATTAAACCGTATCAATTGGTAGAAAATTACAGCAAATGCCATAGAGGTTGGAGATCAGAGCCTTTTTATCAGCATGGAAATGCAGGCATTCCCTGTAGTATATGAATTAAATGATGATGGGGACCTGCAAGGCACTCATCATCCTCTGGGGTGGAAAATTTTATCGCAGTTGCGGACCACCACCAACGAATCAGGATTGCATAGTGAACTGGCCAGACAAATGCTTACTTATATATGGAGAAACGGACTGCTGTGTCCAGAAGATATTAAAACTATTATAAGAATGATTATGATACAGTCCCAGCAATTATTGTGGCAGTCACACTGGCATCGCCTTTGTGAAACATCCGCCCATGCTCCCCGTCCCATGAACGATGAGTTGTTTGGAGTAACTACAGAACAACTCATGGGGGTGGGGCCGTTTGCAGCTATACCAATACAGATGCAAATGGGGCCAGCTGTGTGTCTGGAGTCCATGAGGACTGCCCAAGAAGCCATAGGCATGGTCAAAACCTCTCCTCCTACCCCATCGTACGTGTCTCTCAAACAAGGAAGGGAGGAACCATTTGCAAATTTTATTGATCATCTCACTACTGCTATCAATATGGCTGATGTCCAGGAGTGGATGAAGGGTGCCTTGTTAAGACAATGCATTATGGAAAATAGCAATGCGGCTACAAAGGCTATCTTAGTCACGTTACCAGGGGATGCGTCTATTGAAATGATGCTGGAGCGTATGAGCAGGGTACCGGTAGGGCCTCAAGCTATGTTAATAGAAGCAATCAAGCAAGTAGGGAAAGATATATTACAGGCCCAGACGCAAGTGTTCGCTGCCTTGGCCCCCCTGCGGTTTACCACGGAACAGGCTTATAGGCCATTCAAGCCCAGACGCCCAAAGTGTTTTCGCTGTGGAAAAGAGGGGCATGTCAGAAGGCAATGCCGTGCCAGCCAAGTGTGGTGCAACAACTGCAACGTAGACTCACATAGTACCGAGGCTTTCATGAGGTCGGGAAACGGAATGTGGAGTGCGAAGGCTCGCTGTGCCCAGACAACAATAGCGACCACAACAACACCTCACTCCAGCCAGCCACCAGTGGCAGCCTCGGACTGGACTTGGCAACCACAATAGATGTGACTATTGTGGACAATCGACCCATGAAGATACAAACCACCACCAAAGGGCCCATCTTGATTAATGGTCAGCCAGTAGGCGCACTCCTTTTGGGACGATCATCAACAGGTATAAGGGGACTTTTTGTCCTGCCTGGACTTATTGATAAGGACTATACAGGCACCATTCAAATTGTGGTGCAGACTCAATTTCCACCTATGCATATACCACCTCCACCACGGGAGGACGGAGGATTCGGTTCAACAGGACAGATAGCAATGCTCACCATTCCTCTCAATTCTCGCCCGACAACAGACATCATCCTATCCTGCGACGGACAGGCAATCTCCATCAAAGCTCTCCTAGACACTGGGGCTGACATTACGATTATCTCAGAAGCCATTTGGCCTCCGACTTGGCCTAAGCATAGGCTACTAGGAGGGGTGGAAGGAGTCGGTGGAACAGCCCCAGTCTGGAAGAGCTCCCGACAAGTCATGCTAGCAATAGATGGTGGACAAATTCTTACATCATTGACTGTTATGCAATTACCTAGTGGCGTGATGGCGCTAATTGGACGTGACGTCCTTGATCGCATTGGAGCAATCCTAACTACGGAGAGAAATTTTTAGTAGCAGTCACTGCACCATGGACTTTCCCAGTCCAGCTCACCTGGATCATAAATGAGCCAGTGTGGATTGAGCAGTGGCTGCTCAAATTCGAAAGTATCCAAGAAGTTCACAAGCTGGTACAAGAGCAACTTGATGCAGGTCACATCAAGCCTTCTGTCAGTCCTTGAAACACTCCCATTTTTATAATAAAAAAAAAAAAAATCAGGAAAATATCGATTGCTGCATGACCTGAGGGCAGTCAATAGCCAAATGCAGCCAATGGGAGCTCTTCAGCCAGGATTACCGAATCCTGCGATGATACCAGAAGATTGGAACATCTTAATTATAGACCTCAAGGACTGTTTTTTCACAATCTCCTTACATCCACAGGACACTCAACGCTTTGCCTTTACTGTGCCCTCCATCAACAGACAAAGCCCTGCATTGCGCTTTGAGTGGGTGGTACTGCCCCAAGGCATGAAAAACAGCCCTACCCTCTGCCAGCTATTTGTGGACAACGCTCTCCGACTTATCAGACAAAAATGGCCACAAACGATAATTTACCATTACATGGATGACATATTAATGGCACAATCGGAACCATTCACCAAACAGCAGGAAGAATATCTGAACCACAAACTCAAACGTCATGGCCTTTCAATTGCTCCAGAAAAGATACAGCAAACACCATCCTGGAAATATTTGGGCTGGGAGATTGCGGAATCCCAAATTAGACCACAAAAACTTCAACTCAATACGGAACTCAAGACTCTCAATGATGCTCAACGACTTCTGGGAGATATACAGTGGCTACGATCAGTAATACAAATCACAAATAATGAATTAGACAAACTCCGACCACTGCTGCATGGCACGGATCCTTCACAACCAGTTGAAGTATCACCAGAACAACAAAGTGTTATACAAAATATCACCCAACGCGTTGCAAAACAGAGTGTTTCCCGCAGAAATCCTGATCTTCCCATTGCCCTAATTATGTTTAATAATGATGCCCACCTACAAGGAGCTTTAATACAAATTAACAAAAAGAAAAAGGGGGAGACCCGGGTTCAGGTACTGGAATGGCTTTTCACCGCAATACAACCCAAACGGCGCATTGAATCAAAAATCAAAAATTTGGCGCAGTTAATTATCGAAGGAAGAAGACGAATCCTTCAAATCAGCGGTCATGAACCTCAAGAGATCTACATGCCAATCAAGAAGAAAGATCTGGATTGGTTCCTTCAACAATCACCAGACTTGCAATCCAGCCTGTTGTCACACGCAAACACCATACGGTTGAGTGCTCTGAAAACTCCCATCCTACAATGGATCGGGCAACAAGAGTGGCTTGAGAAACCAAAGCTGAGCCCTGTTCCATTGAAAGATGCGGTAACCGTGTTCACTGATGCGGGAAAATGTTCCCGCACTGCTGCAATTGTGTGGCTGATAGATGGAGACTGGCATCAGCAAATACTTAGTGCTGAACCATCCGATTCCTTACAAACACTGGAGCTATCAGCAGTAGTATGGGCCTTTTGAAAATGGCATGACGCTAAACTCAACATAGTGTCAGACTCGCTATATGTGGTGGGTGTCGTCCAAAGGATAGAAGATGCACGAATTCGAGATGTCCAGAAAAGACATTTGTTCGAACTCCTGCGAGAATTGAGAACATATGTAGGACAAAGAACTAAAGATTATGCAATCATTCACATAAGAAGTCGTAAATGGGATATAGGCCTTGGCGAAGGAAATGCCTGTGCAGACCAGCTGGTCACATTTACGACACCAATGGATGAATTTGCCAAAGCCAGGGAAGCACACGCCACTTTCCATCAGAATGCAAAGGGCCTAAAGAATTCATTCAACATCACAATGGAAAAAGCAAGAGGAATAGTAGAATCGTGTCCCTCTTGCAGTCACCACGGCCCCGGCTTGGGCCTAGGAGTAAACCCTCAGGGGTTGGGCCCGAATTAACTATGGCAAATGGACGTGACGCATGTGCCAGAATTTGGGCGACTGAAATACGTGCACCTGACTGTAGATACCTACAGCCATTTCATGTGGGCAACAGCGCAAGTGGGTGAAAGGGCCCTGCATGTCAGTCGACACTTGACCAGCTGTTTTGCTGTAATGGGAGTCCCACAGAAAATAAAGACTGATAACAGACCTGCTTATACCAGTCAGAAGGTGCGAAGATTCTTACAGATGTGGGGAATCAGTCACACTACTGGCATACCCCACTCACCGACAGGACAGGCCATCATTGAAAGGACGAACCTGACATTCAAGAAATATTTGTCAAAATTCCACGACATCTCAGACATTCCCGAAAAAGTATCAAAGACATTGTTTACACTGAACTATTTGTGTGTATTCGGGAACTTTAATGACCCACCTGCCTGTATACATAATGGGGTAGCAGAACGCAGGGACCTGTCTCCCTTTTTTGTAACATATAGGGATCCCAGAACTGGGAGGTGGGAAGGACCTGCAGAAGTGCGGTATGTGGGTCGAGGTTATATGTGTGTAATTACCCCCACAGGACCCCAGTGGATTCCATCGAGATGGACTAAGGCGGCCCCGACAGAGAAGCCAAGTACACCGGAAAGCGGCCCTGCCTTGGTCAACTAGACATTATGATCAGGCTTATCGGATTTTGTTGTTTTGTAGGGATAATAACCTGCATATATCGCATTCAACCAAGAGAAAACATGTGGGTAACTTGGGAAAAAAGTGTTAACCAGTCGTCCTTTTGCCTGTTGATGGCCAATCCAAGTGATCCCTTTCGAACCTGCTTAATAGGGATCCCCCAACTCACGGAGTCTGAATGGCGGGGCTGGGTGAACAATAGCAGCAACTTTAATAGAACAACGCTCATGACAGAATGTTTTAACAAAGGCCTTAATTCAAGCAAAATGAATTGTTCCAACGGAAACCACCTAGCGGACATAGCTACTGCAGCCCTCATTAGAAGTTTAAACAAGACCATGCCTTGGGACGCTCAAGAATTAGATATGTTAAGGTCAGTCGCAGGGAGCTTCTCTTGTATTTTTTTGGGGGGATCCGCATACACAGGAGCAAATTATAAACAATTTAAGTGGTCCCAATGGACAGACGTTAGCAGCAAAAACCCTATCTATCAGCTAACAGTGGACAGCACCTATTGTGCTGACCCTGTTGGTGTGGGAATAAGAGGAGCTAAGATACCTGTCTGGAATAACAAAACCGCTAAGCAGTTACCCGAAGGAATTTTTTTAATTTGCGGTGACCGAGCATGGCAAGGCGTCCCGAAAAACGCCATTGGAGGACCTTGTTATCTTGGCAAACTAACTATGTTTGTCCCTTCAATGCGAAAAGCAATAAATTGGCATAAAAGTCAGACAATCAATAGACAAAAAAAGATCACGAACACATTTGGGGGCGAATTGCAAAGATAATTTACAATTGTGGGGCCCAGCAGGAAATATTTTTGCATCAATTTTTGCACTGGTAGGAACTGCTAAAGCTTTAGCCCAATTAACAAAGCTCGCTTGCTGGACAGAAAAGCAAATCAATATTACCTCTTTAATTCTATCAGAATTATTAGAGGATACAAATAGTATAAGACACGCCATGTTACAAAATCGTGCAGCCATTGATTTTTTGCTTCTAGTGCAAGGGCATAGTTGTGAGCATTTTGAAGGGATATGCTGTATGAACTTATCTAATCACTCGGTATCTATTTATAAACAGCTGACTCAACTAAAAGAAAACATGAAGAAAATCACCATCTCAACAGGTCCATTGGATGACTGGCTAAAATCACTCAACTTAGCAGGTTGGCTGAGAGGCATTTTCCAACAATTGATTACAATTTTATTGACCTTATTAGTATTAGTAATTGGATTTCTGATATTTTGGCGATGTATCATGGCTGTTATCAATAAAATCACAAAACAAGTGCTAGTGGTCCAAAAAGAAAAAGGGGGAATTGTTGGAGAATGGCTCGAAGAACAAGGACATGGCTCTTTAAAAATGCTACATTCAAGCAAAGCATAAGCCTGCACAACAGACTGAATGGAGGAGTACCGAGAAGCTGCACAATCATGTTGATAGCGCGAACTGGCAAGGACACTGTGACCTTGACTAGTTTCATAAATAACTTTAGGGAACTAGCTGTAGAAAGAATGAAAAACTAGCTTAAGCTGAAACTGCAAGTAGGAGGACTCATGCAAAAACCTAACCCTTAGGCTTCACCAATTAGAGTAGGACTAGTAGGCATAATTACCTCACGCTGTATATAACTGAGCTATCTGAAGGCAATAAATGGAGCCTGCTTATAACTCATATTGGGTTGTGCACGTCTTCCTTTCTCGACAAAAAACAAGGGCCTCTGAACCTTTCCTCCCAACAGATAGGTATATCTACCTTAGATCTTTGGAACAGAAGGGTGCAAAGGGTGAAATTTTAAAATATGTAGCATAGGAGAATGGAAAAAAAAGAAAAATGGGAGAAGAGGCTGAGAGTGCCCTTCCCTTTCCCCCTTGCTAGAATGAGAGTTAGGCTTATTTGTTAAGCAGTTTCATTGGTGTTTGTGTGAGTTAACCCTCCCCCTCCCAGAAAGTGAGTTAAATGTTTTGTGTGAAGGAAAAAAAACAAAAACAAAAAAGGTTTGCGTGGATGGGGGGACCAGAATTCTGCAGGCTGCAGGAATGCATCAGGTTTCGGCGTTCAGACTGTCATAAAGTTTTATTGTGCTATTCAGCTAGGTTGGGATCACTCTATTGTCCTGAGTGTTTATAATCTGTGGACAGGAATTGTTGTTGTTGCTAGTCTTGTGGGAAGTCCTTGAGAATTTAGGGACAAGCCATTTGTAAGTGTTTAAATGGTTTGTGGAAGTTAGAGAAAGGTAGAGTCAGAAGGTAATATAATGGAGGCAAAACCAAGTAAGAATTTCCTCAAGCAAGCCCCTTAGGATGCATATTACAGCACTGGAAGGAATTGGCAGGGGGGGCTGGGACTCAATGAGTAAGAAGAAGATTACAATACCATTTTGCAACTAATGTTGTTTTTAAGGAGAGAAGGAAAGTGGAATGAAGTGGTTTTCACCCTCCAAAACCATCTGGAGTTGCAAAGGGACTGTGGGATTGTGCCACCACAGGACCCTATGGTACTTGTCCTTAAGCGGGAAAATAACAAAGAATTTAAACGTAAACTGAGGCAATGCTGCTCAGTGTGCAGTATTGGGCAAAGGTGCACTAGAATAAATAAAATTCACCAGACACCAGAACAAGATTTACCTGATTTGCTTAAGCCTCCCCCTCGATCACAGGAATGGGATATGGACTCGGATGGGACCTCTACCCCCTGGATAGCCCGGTATCTTCCTGCATCAGGAAAAGGTCTGCTTTGACAGTTTTGCAGGCACCTCTCCGGGAAGACTGAGACAAGAGGAAAAAAGAAAAAAAGAAAAAAAACAAAACTGATTTTAAAACCGTAGGGGATTTGGCAAGAGTATTTTCCCCTACAAGACCTAATGTGGGATCCAGACAGATATAAACATGTAGAAAAATGACAGGTATATCAGGAGTGAATCGCAAAGGGAATGAAAAGGGGCATTCCCACACAAGTAAACAAGGTCCCTCTGAGTCACCATCTGAATTCCTAAATCGACTGAGGAATATAATGCGCTGCAACACATCGCTGGATCCTGGCTCAGGGGTAGGAACACAACTACTATTTTTTTGATTTTGAGACAGTCTAAAAGAGGAATAGTGGCTCATTTGAAGGAAGACTGATGGGGACCTGGGGAATCCACCCTAGCAGATCCACTGGTTATAATGAAGCCAGGGAAAAAGGAGAAGAAAGTAGAATTTTAGTTGACACAGAGGCAATGCATTCGGTTTTGAACTAAGCTTTGATGTCCCTAGGAAATGACTACATCGTGGTGTGAGGGTCGATCAAAGGATCAATTTTTGTCTCAACATTTCTCATCAGGTGCTAAACCACAGGCACAGGCCTTGCAGTAATAGCCGAAGCTGGTATGCCTTGTACCTATCAAGATTAGTACAGGACAAATACTTTGTACCTGTCCCTAAAACTTACTATTGTAAAAGATCCATGAAGCAAGGCAAGCTACAGACCCAAAGACTACTATTAACTACTATTGTGAAAGATCCATGAAGCGAAGCAAGAAAATTAATGCTGGAACTTACCACAGACCCATACCCCAACACAGCATGCGCAAGGACGAGTTCATTTAAAGTGCAAGGTGAAGATGACTACTAGCCTTCATCGGGGACCCCAAAAACGACCACCGCCGCCAGGAGAAGCGCATGTGCAAGGGGAGAATACCTGCCTTCAATGCTGACCACGCCTCAGACACTCCTCTCCTGGCACGTGTGGCCTGCCAGGTGGAGTTTGGTGGGACAAAGGCGGGTCATCAGGAGGAATCAGGTGCATGGACTAACATAAAAGTCAGCTCTGGAGCAGCTGATCTTCGAAGATCTTCCCCACCGTGAGATCACATCGATCGAAGACAGAAGCAGAGGAACCTCTTCTGGACCGGGACCCCCAAGACGCCAGACGTCTGCGGACCCGTGGTGCTAGCTATAACCCCTTTTTCCTTCCCTTCTTTTCTCTTTTCTTTTCCTCCCCATCCTTTCCCTTACTCTCTCTCTCTCTCTCTTTTATTGCAAGCCGCTTCATGGGCACAATTAATAAAGTTCCTGTTTGGATTGGAATTTAACTCCCTGGACTTGTTGAATTGTTGCTTTGCTTTCTTTTTGCACTCTGAGATCATAGCTAAAAAGAACCAGCACGCGTCCACTTACGAGCGGACCGTGACATAATTGGCGTCACGGACAGGATCCTGTTAGAGTCAGAGTGGTTGAAAGCGCTCCAAACTTAATTTTTAGAGGACTCTGTTGGGATTACGGCTATCAGAACTTGGAGTGCAAAAAAGGGGAGTTGAATTTTTATTTTAGTGACAGTTGAGAAGAGTCGGCAAGTATCTAACTTTCTCAAGTGGATTTGAGTTGGTTTTTGTTGTTGTTCCTGAGATTGTTTTGTTTCTGAGTCAGGATAGGATAAATGATGACTGAGGAACAGGAGAATAGAGACTCTCCACTGATTAGTGATAAAGACTCATTTTTTGCATTTTTGGCCAAATTTGGCGCTAGACCATCTCCCATAGGGGAAAATTGGACTCGAGAAAACTGGAAAACTTTGCAGAGCATAATGGACCGAATCTCTTTATTGCAGAATGAGACAAAGGTTAAGTTTTTTCTACCAGCTAAAAACAGGGCGATAGTCTGCTCTGTTTTGGGTGCCAGCTTGGTTGCAGCCATTGGAGATTGTCTTAGGCAGCGTAGCGAGGATGAACAAATCATAGAATCCTTAGAAGCCTTGGTACATTGTCACCAAATAACAATTTCCAATTTAGAAAGGGAATTAGAACGCCAGGAAAGGGAAAACCATTCATTAAGGGTTGCCCTTGAAATAAATCGTGCTATTGGTGTCACTAATTTACAGAGCAGTAATTCAAAGGATACGGTATCATCGGGATCTGAGGAAAAAGTTATCCATCAAACTAGCCCGATATACCCACAAAAGGAATTGGAAGAAATGGGAAAACTTGATAAAAATCCCCCACACTTACGACCCTTAATCAAAACTGAATATTCTTATCTTAATGATGAAGATACAGACCCACATATAGCAACCAAGGAAACGCCCTATTCTGCCACTGAACTGGCAAAGTTGAAAAAGGAATACGGGCGTCTTATCAAAGAATCTGAAACAGAATATGTGTGGCGTGTGTCTTTAACTGGGGGTGACCAAATTCAATTAAGTGAAAAGGAAGCCGAGGGTTATTGGGGCCATGGAGTTTTCTTAACGACAGGCGATCGCCGGGCCCCATGGTCCCTACCTCAGCGTGCTGCTTACTGGGCTGGAGGCTTAAACCCCCTGGACAGGGGAGACCCCTTGGCAATAGTTGGCACAGCTGACCAACTACTGGAAAGCGTACACAAAGCTGCTTGCCTACAAATGATACATGAGAGAAAATTAATTCCCGGATGTGAATCACCAATGATGTTGCCTGTTAATCCTGAAATTATGACTCCATTGATAAGAGGACTTCCTGAGACACTTAAGTCCACAGGGATAAGTCTCCAGAGGACCATAGCATCGATGGGTCCTGTGGAGAGGTTGTAAGGGTTTATGCGCAGAGGTGATAATAGCAGAAACACAGGCAGTACAGTTACAGACTCTTATGCAAACTCCTCCGACTTTTCGACACCAGCACCAGGCCCTTTAGGGAACAGACTACACTCTAGACCTAAAGTCTGGACATGGGGGGAGGTAGCACAAGAGTTAATTGATTACAGTAGAAAATACTGTCTTGTGAAGCCTTTGGAAGAGAGGCCAAAGGGCATTCGAAATGTAGGAGTTAAAAATGCATTCCCTCATCCCAGCAAAATCACAGATGTTGATCAGTCACAGTCTAAACCTGTTTCAGCCCGACTTCATTGGTGGCGGTTGGGGCTTAAAAAGGGAATTCCCAAGGATTTGATGAATGGTTTACCATTAGAAAAATTGAGCTCACTGGTAACCCAATGGCGTGTGTCGAGACCACATTCCTTTCCTTCTGTGAAAGAAAATGCACCCATCATGGCTTCAGCCCCCCCCATTGCTGACTGTACAGATAAGGCATTAAGGCAATCTTTTTCCCCAGAGCAGGGAAACTAGAATCTCCATTTCCTTGTAGTGAGCGGGGAAATGGAGAATGGATTTATATTCGGCAGCTCACTAAAACAGAAAAGGGAGATATATTAAGCACAGCTTTTGTGGGACCTAAGCGTGCACCAGTGACTTTTTTAATTGATACCGGTGCACAGATTTCTGCCTTGACTGAGGAGGATGCTAAGAGGTGTGGGATTTCTCCCTTAAAGCGAAAACTATCCGTTCTAAATGCTTTAGGATCAACAGAAATTATGAACGTGGCTCCAGTAAAATTAACTCTACCAGGAGAAGACAATTCGATTACTATAATAATGGTGATTGGTAATATTCCTTTTAACTTGTTAGGGATAGATGTCCTTAAGGGAAAACAGTGGGAGGATACTGAAGGACTACTCTGGTCTTTCGGGGTACCCCAATTACACATCAGATTGTTGCAAGAAGCTCCACCGCTACCATTTAGCAAGGTCACTAATGTCAAGCAGTATCCCTTTCCTTTGGGAGCTAAGGAGGGTATCAAACCAGTTATGCAGGAAATGAAAGAACAGGGAGTTGTGATAAATACTCATTCTCCTTTCAACTCCCCTGTGTGGCCAGTAAAAAAGCCTAACGGAAAGTGGCGACTTACCGTTGATTTTCGAAGGCTAAATGCTAATACTGACCCTTTGACTGCTGCAGTCCCAAATATAGCAGAACTAGTAACATCTATTCAAGAAAAGGCTCATCCAATTATGGCAACAATAGATGTCAAAGACATGTTTTTTATGGTACCATTGTGACCAGAAGATAGAGATTGTTTTGCTTTTACCTGGGAAGGACAACAATACACTTTCACACGACTCCCCCAGGGATATAAACATTCCCCTACATTGGCCCATCATGCTTTAGCCTTGGAGCTAGAGCAGATACCAAAACCAGAGGATATCACTATCTACCAGTACATTGACGATATATTGGTAGGGGGAGAGCAGATAGAAAGAGTGGGGGAAGTTCAGCAAAATATAATTTCCCATTTAGAAAATCTGGGTTTGCAAATTCCCCCAGAAAAGGTCCAAAAACCCTCCCAAGAGGTAAAGTTTCTGGGTATGTGGTGGAAAGGAGGAATGACCTGTATCCCACCTGACACTCTCACCTCCTTAGATCAAATTAAAATGCTCGAGTCTAAAAAAGAATTACAACACGCTTTAGGTCTCTTGGTGTTTTGGAGGAAACACATACTGGACTTCTCCATAGTCGCTAGACCTCTTTATGATTTGCTCAGGAAAGGTGCCAAATGGGAATGGACCTCTGTCCAAGATGAAGCACTACAATTGTTGGTTTTTGAAGCTACTGCACATCGGGCCTTAGGTCCCATTCATCCCACGGACCCTTTCCAGGTGGAATGGGGTTTTTCCTCGTCAGGGTTGTCGGTACACTTGTGGCAATGGGGTCCTGATGGTCCAACCCGACCTGTGGGATTTTATTCTCGCAGCTTTAAGGATGCTGAGAAAAGGTATACTGCTTGGGAGAAGGGTTTGTTTGTGGTAAGCCTGGCCCTCATTGAAGTAGAAAAAATAACACGTAATCAATCAATTGTGTTAAGAGGCCCATTCAAAGTAATAAGACCCATCACTGCTGGGACTCTTCCCCCTGATGGAGTTGCACAGAAAGCATCCGTACGAAAATGGTATGCACAAATTGAGCATTATTGTAATGTTTTTTCTGTAACAGAAGGAGCCTCAAAGAACCTTTCTATCCAAGAAACAGAGAGTTTGGAAAATAGCGCAGATAAACCTGCCTCAGTCATCCGGGTGGCCCCTCCTTTCTCCCAAGACCAGACAGTTAATGCTTGGTTCACTGACGCTTCTGCCAAAAGAGAAGGGAAGGTGTGGAAATATCGAGCAGCTGCTCTTCACACTTCCTCTGACGAACAGATTATCACCAAAGGATTGGGCAGTGCACAAGTAGGTGAACTATTTGCAGTGTGGAGTGTTTTCCAACGGGAAGCCCAAACTACTTCTCCCGTTCATATATATACAGACTCCTATGCTGTGTTTAAAGGATGTACAGAATGGCTCCCTTTCTGGGAGCAAAATGAATGGGAAGTAAATAGAGTACCAGTATGGCAAAAGGAAAAATGGCAAGAGATTTTGAAAATTGCACGCCAAGGCAACTTTGCTGTGGGATGGGTCGCTTCACACCAGACAGATGGGGGCACAGCAGGAGAGTGGAATAATAGAGCTGACGAACTGGCTAGGCTTGATCCTATACAAAAGGATCAAACTTCAGAGAATTGGGAGCGCTTGCTCGAGTGGTTGCATGTCAAGCGTAAGCACACTGGTGCTAAAGACCTATATCGAGAAGCCCTCACTCGTGGCTGGCCTGTTACCCGAGAGTTGTGTAAGACCTATATATCAGCCTGCGAACAATGTCGTATGCGGCTCAAAAGACACCCTCTAGAAGATGATCCTTTACATCTGAGAGAGGGTAAAGGCTTATGGGATGCTTGGCAGGTGGATTATATAGGCCCCCTTAAAAGATCAGGGGGGAAGCACTTTGTGCTAGTTGGCGTAGAAATAACATCAGGTTTAGTACAGACTGAAGCTTTTAAGAGGGCTACAGGAGACAACACGGTGAAAGCACTGAAGGAATGGTTTGGGACGTTTCCAAAACCTCAAGAGATACAGTCTGACAATGGCTCTCACTTCTCTGCTAAGGTAGTGCAAGAATGGGCAAAGGCTGAAGGGATTAAGTGGGTTTTCCATACCCCCTATTACCCTCAAGCCAATGGAATAGTAGAAAGGACCAATGGTCTTTTAAAACGACTCCTAAAACCTCATGAGGGAAATTGGGATGCCCGACTGTGGGAAGCTGTCAAAGGTGTGAACGACCGCTGGGGGGTAAATGGATGCCCAAAAATCACTGCTTTTTGCCCAAAGGCTCCCATCCTAACACCTTCTGTGAAAGAGCCTAGAGATACTAAGGAAGCATCCTATTTCTCAGGACAACCAGTTCTGGTAGAGCTCCCTACTGTGGGGAGTGTACCATTGGTGCTGAAGACTCCTTTAAATAAATTTACATGGATAGCTACAAATGCCCTGGGAAAGGAACATAGGATCAATACCCACTGGATCGTTCCATCATTTAAATTCCTTTTTGCCTGAAAAGGGCAAGGCAAGTTTTTATTTTTTGTTTTGCAGAAGAACCCCGTGGGACTTTAAGAATTTCCATAGAAGGAACATGAATAAAAATTGAAGACCTAAACCTGAAAATGGCTCACAAAATTTTGATTAGGTCATTCTTACTTTTCTGCATTACACCTCCTATCTGTAACCAACATAATACAGGATGGCCTTGGTCTCAAGCTTTCATAGAACATTCTAGCTTTCTTGGAAACTATCCCAAAGATAGCCATCCAAATTTGGCCGTAATCGTAATGCATGACGATGAAGTTTACCTTGCGCCTGAGTGGGTTTGGGATGGGACTGAGCGGATCAGAACCCTATCTGGAATCATTGATGAAAAAATCCAGGTGGGATGCAGAAAAGTAGAATCTGGTTTTCAAAATGAGAGAGCCTCTTCTATTTCTGTTCGTGGTAATTTTTTAAATCTTAATATAACATCCAAAATCCACCCCGGCATTTCGGAAAAAGTGTGCCCCACTGAGGACTGGAAATGTACCAGACAAGATACTTTTATCTTATGTTGTCGCCAGAAATTTACTGGCAACAATACTTCTTGGGACCCGAATGACATTAATGTGGAGGTTACTAAATCTTGTAAAAAAGAACAAGGCGATTGCTGGCTCAATTTCACTATGGTCAATCCTATCTCTGTGGTGTGTAATTGGAAACCCGACCCAAAAACTCGACCAACGCTATTAGGTCTAACTCAGAAATTCAGAGTGGTTGCTGTAACTAAACCAAAACTCGTTGCAATACTCATACACCAAGACAGAGATATTTCCTTTGTTTTAAACAGTAAAGAAGCAATCTCTTCACTGTTGCCCCAGGTGAGGACATTTCTGTAAGATGTCAGTTGATGGCTGAATCCCTAGTTGAGCCAGTAAACAGCTATGGTATTGGACCACATGACTTTATTTTATCATGTAGAATCCAAGGTATGAACTGTTGGTTAAATTTCACCACAGTAAAAACTTCTTACAAGGTTGTGTGTGGAAAAAAATAACACTAGACATTGGGGTGAGTTAATAATAAAAGTTTTAATACCCACAACTCCTCCCAAAGTCACACTTCAACCAAAGATTTATGAGATTGGACCATTTGTAGTTGGAAACACCGTTCAACAACAAATGCTATTTAAACCAGAATGGTCTCTCAAACGGGTTGAAGTGCTGATGCAAAATAATGTCTCAGAAATTCAACCTGCCTGTACTCCCTTTTTACACACTTCTTATGAGGGATGGACTACTTGGTTGCGTAGGTCTTCTCAGAGACGAATAATGAGAGACCTGACTGGTGTTTTAGGAACCGGATTGGGGGTTCTGAATAGCATTGATTCAGAGGTATTAATGAACAAATTGGCTACCACAACTTATGATTTGGCAAAAATGCAACAGCCTTTACAATCTTCCCTTTTGGCTTTGGGAACGCATCAGTGGCTGTTATCCAATATATTACCAAAATGGGAAAAGATGAATGTAAAAGATCACGAACTAATTCTAGACACACTCGGTGTGGCCCAAAGCAATATCTCTTTGGCTCTCAGTTGCATCCAGGCTCAATTGTGGATGCAAACAGTGGCAGCATCAATCATTAGAGAAGGTGAAGAAGGCATTTTCCCTACAGAAATCTGGAAAATATTTTGGGACAATGCCAACAATTTTGAACAAAACCTCCAGTCTTGGTGGAAATTGGTAAATTTTACCTATGATCCTGTTAACAATGTTGTAACGGCCTATGTACTAACCATTCACAATGCTTCTGTATTTTTTATTTATCCTGTTTATGCATTAGGCTTAAATCATAATGGAACTATACTCTATCCTTTCGAGCATAGAGCATGGGCTCAAAGGGTGAATGACAAATGGCAGACAGTAGACCTGGAATCCTGCATTGTGCGGGAACAACTAGGAGTTATCTGCTAGAATAATGCCATCAGAACACAAGATTTTTGCCTAGATACCGACCAAAAGGTTTGCCATTTTGAAGTTCGCCCCAAGGCTAACACTAGAACTGTAATAATCTATATTGGCAATGGTTGTGTATGCTTGAGAACTATTTGCAATAATATCAAGGTAGGAAATGTAATAGTTTATACTAATAATCACACGAATTTTTGTGTTTGTAATTTTACTGAAATCATCGGATGTGACTTCTCTTACTCAGCTCCAGTCACTTCCCACCAAACTTTGAAATGTAACCTCACATTGATTCATGAGATAATACCTGTATCTATTGGAATGAACACAAATCATACGAAGGAATTAGTACAACATCAAGATTATATTCAAATATTAGAGGAAATCAGGAAAAACGGACAGAAAACTCTGATAACCGTTCACTATAGTGTGGACAAATTACAACGAATCATGAAAAAGGTGAAGAGTGATGGAGAACATAATTGGTGGGATACGCTTTTTGGGTGGTCGCCTACTGCTACAGGCATCCTGAACAAGCTGTGTCACCCTATTGTTGTTCTCCTAATCCTCTCCCTAGTCAGTATCATTCTATCTGTAATATTGTATATTTTTAATTGGTGAATGATAAAACGAATGAGAATTTTGTCATCGACGCTCAATACTCGCAAATCCTTGAATGTCATATCCAATATTGACATTCCAAAATCTATTGACATTGAGCAGGCCGTGTGGCAAAAAGTAATGTAAAAAATCTTTCCTTCCCTGTCCTCCCTTTTTCTCCCCCTCTTTCCCTCTTTTCTCTCTCTGGGTGCTACCACCCTGCGGTCCCGAAGATAACTAATCCTGAGGACAAATGTTGAGCCACCGGGTGGTGTGAGGGTCGATCAAAGGATCAATTTTTGTCTCAACATTTCTCATCAGGTGCTAAACCACAGGCACAGGCCTTGCAGTAATAGCCGAAGCTGGTATGCCTTGTACCTATCAAGATTAGTACAGGACAAATGCTTTGTACCTGTCCCTAAAACTTACTATTGTAAAAGATCCATGAAGCAAGGCAAGCTACAGACCCAAAGACTCCTCATTAACTACTATTGTGAAAGATCCACGAAGCGAAGCAAGAAAATTAATGCTGGAACTTACCACAGACCCATACCCCAACACAGCATGCGCAAGGACGAGTTCATTTAAAGTGCCAGGTGAAGATGACTACTAGCCTTCATCGGGGACCCCAAAAACGACCACCGCCGCCAGGAGAAGCGCATGTGCAAGGGGAGAATACCTGCCTTCAATGCTGACCACGCCTCAGACATTCCTCTCCTGGCACGTGTGGCCTGCCAGGTGGAGTTTGGCATATCTCCACAGGACTGAGGTGGGACAAAGGCGGGTCATCAGGAGGAATCAGGTGCATGGACTAACATAAAAGTCAGCTCTGGAGCAGCTGATCTTCGAAGATCTTCCCCACCGTGAGATCACATCGATCAAGGACAGAAGCAGAGGAACCTCTTCTGGACCGAGACCCCCAAGACGCCGGACGTCTGCGGACCCGTGGTGCTAGCTATAACCCCTTTTTCCTTCCCTTCTTTTCTCTTTTCTTTTCCTCCCCATCCTTTCCCTTACTCTCTCTCTCTCTCTCTCTTTTATCGCAAGCCGCTTCACAGGCACAATTAATAAAGTTCCTGTTTGGATTGGAATTTAACTCCCTGGACTTGTTGAATTGTTGCTTTGCTTTCTTTTTGCACTCTGAGATCATAGCTAAAAAGAACCAGCACGTGTCCACTTATGAGTGGACCGTGACACGTGGTAAAAGGGGCAATTGGCCAAAGTGAAAAGGCGTATTCTTGTGAACCTCTAAGATATAAACTGGTAAAACAATGAGGCATCCACAGATTCTTGTATATGTCCAACTCCCCAAAGGCACTTTTGGGGAGAGATTTATTAGAACAATTGGATGCAATAATTAAATTTGAAAAGGGAGACATTACTCCGGAGGTAAATGACGAGCAGTATATACAAATAATGGGTTTATCCTTAGCCAGTGTTCCCACAGAAGGAAAAATCAGCAAAGAAATCATGAACCAGGTATACCCCGAGGTATGGGCCACCGATGAGCCTGGGTTTACGGGCTGTAAATAAAATAACCAAAAACTTCTACCTCATGGTGGCAAATCCATATGACCTGTTAACTGTAGTAATATTTGAACTAACCTGGCTTCCTGTTTTAGACCTGAAGGATGCCTACTTTTGCCTCTCTCTCCATGATGCCAGACAGAAAATATTTGCATTTGAATAGAAAACCCTGAAAGTGGGCGCAGGAATATCTTGGTAATTAACTCACCTGGATATTTGGTAATCAACTTGCAAAGGATCTCGAGGCCTGGAAGCGCCACCTGAGGAAGGGAGACTGTTGCAGTATGTAAATGATACCCTGATTGCCACCAAGACAACGCTTGCATGACCTGGATGGTGAGTCTGTTAACCTTTTTGGGGCTCCAGGGACACCAAGTATCTAAAAGAAGGCCCAAATAATGCAACGCGAGGTGATCTACTTGGGCTATGAAATCAGCGCTGGACGAAGAATTTTGGGACAGGCCTGAAAAGAGGCAATATAAAAAATTCCGAGATTGTAAACAGTGAAAGTGTTACAAACTTCCTTGGGGATGACTTGGTGGTGTCAGCTAGGGATCTATAACTATGGACTGCTTGTTAAACCTTTGTATGCACTAACAACCGCCGAACAGGAATACCTTCAACGGAGCAAAGAGGGTATGCAAGCCTTTGAACAGCTGAAGAAAGCCCTAGCCTTAGGACTTCCAGATGCGAGTAAGCCATTTTTCCTTTTCTCTCATGAGAAGCAAGAGATTGCCCTAGGGGCCTGGCGGTTGCAGCTGTTGTGCTAAACATCCAGGAGGCACAAAGATTTACTCTGGGCCAGAAAATGACTGTGTTAGTGTCTGGAAGTGAAAGGTGGGCACTGGCTTTCTCCCAGCTTATTATGTGAGTGGAAATATAGGAGAACCAGTGCACCAGGACTGCTTAGAGACCATTGAGGCCACATACTTGAGTTGTTCGGACCTGAAAGACAATTCCATGGAAGACGCGGAGAGCTGGTTCATGGATGGAAGCAGCTATGTCTTAAGCAATAAAAGACATGCCAGGCCAAAAACATCAAGCATGCAGAGGGATCCTGAGACTGCTGGAAGCAGTCCAGCTACCTGAGAAAGCGACAATCATGCACATCAAGGTGCACCAGAAAGTGAATTTGGAATTGGGGAGAGGAAATGAGCTGGAGGACAGAGAGGCAAAACTGGCAGCCAAAGGCGAGGTAAAAACAGAAAGGGCTTTGATCCCTGACAGGCAAATCTCCCTAGAAGGTAAGCCAGAATATACCAAGGAAGATCAGATAATCAGAAACTTATCATAGACTTGGAAGGGTCATATAATAAAGAGGGGTGGGCCCTCACTCCACAAGGGAAACTAATCATTCCCCCTTATTTAACATGGCCTTTGATGAGGGAGAAACACAGGAAGAGACATAGAGGGGAAGAAGCTCTATATAAACACCTAATTAAAGGGATTGCAGCTAGAAATTTATACACCATTGTGAGACAAGTGGCTCAGCAGTGTGACCTTTGCCTCCAGACTAATCCCAGAATTACCGCAAACCAGAAATGGTCCAAATTGGAAGAGGCAATGGGCCTGGGTAACTATGGCAGATTTTTTTTTTGGAACTCCCAAGAAAAGGGGACGATGTTGATACTTATTGGTATTGACTGGCACCTTTTCAGGTTGGCCGGAAGCATTCCCTACTAGAACAGCCAAGGCTCGGGAGATAACCAGAACAGGAGATAATACCATGCTTTAGGGTTCCAGCAGCTATGTCTCCTGATAGGGGACGACATTTTGTCTCAAAAGTAATACAACAGATCAGTCACTAATTGTGTATGAAATCATGACCTCCTACATGGTGGCACTGGACAAACAGCTCCAAAAGATTGAAAAACATGAGATTGAGATGTGAAGTATGGGTTTGGATGGACCTGTGCATAACATATGACCTGGATATTATATATATGTAAAGTCTCTTGCAGAGAGGACTCTGTAATTGCAGTGAGAAAGACCATTCTGGGTTCTCCTTACCTCCTTCGCAGCAATCAAAATCAAGGAGCAGAGCTCATGGATCCATCACATCCGAGTGAAAAAGGCACATAAATCTCCATGGAGGGTCACGCAAGTCCAACCAGAAAAATTATTTTTCTCATTATCATAATTATAATCCAGGGAGGGAAAGGCATCTCTAGCCAAAAGAATACTGAGTGGCCATGGTTTCAACCTTTTATTTGGTATACTGGAGCCATGGGAAATATTCGGATTGAAAGGGTTTATATCTATCAACTGTGGTTATGCATGAACATGAAGTATATGTGAGGCAAGAATGGAATGCGGATAGAAAACAGGGGACTGAAGGAGAAGAAATCAAAGTAGGATGCCGAATGGTTAACAGGACTATCCATAGAAAGGCATCCCAAATTACTATCTCAGCTACTCCCCTTGCACTCCAGCACTGGAAATAAACATACCTGCTTATAACTCATTTTGCGTTATAGGGTTTGATTCCGCAAAACAGAGCTAAATATAGTTGGTAGCTGGTCAGAAGTGGTGTTCCCCAGGGCTCAGTGTTGAGCCCAGTCTTGTTTAATATCTTTAAAAATGATCTGGATGAGGGGATTGAGTGGGTCAAGGCCAATTTTATGAGATTCAACCAGTCCAAGTGCCAGGTTTTACACTTCGGTCACAGCAATCCCATGTAACGCTACAGGCTTGGGAATGAGTGGCTGGAAAACTGCCCGGCAGAAAAGGATGGAAGATCCCTAAGGTTGTGGGCCGAGGCTCAAAAGGAGGTAGGGAGTGGAAGTGAGTCCACTGAGGGGGCAGAAAACCAACCCCCTCCTTGCCCACACCACCTCAGGTGTCTCTCCACAACAGATTTGAGGCTCTCAATGTGGAAGACAGACCAGAGGAAAACATGGAGGAAGATGCACCCATATCAAAGCAGGGTCAGAGACCGAAACAACATAAATGCTCCATTGCTACGACTGGCACAAGGACCGATAGGAGAGTCATAGTTGTAGGAGACTCTCTTTTGAAAGGCACAGAGAGTCCGATATGTTGAGCAGACCCCACTCACAGGGAAGTCTGCTGCCTCCCAGGAGCCTGGGTCAGGGATGCAACCAAGAAACTTCCCAGTCTGGAGAGAACAAATGACTAATACCCATTACTGCTGCTCCATGTGGGAGGCGATGAAGCAGCTGTAAGAAGCCCAAGGGAGATTAAAAGTGATTTTAAGGCCTTGGGACTGCTACTGAGGGAATCAGGGGCCCAGGTGATTTTTTCTTCCCTCCTCCCAGTAACAGATAGTGACATGGAACAGCTCAGATGGGTCCAGTCTATTAATACATGGCTCCGCGGCTGGTTTCACAACAATAACTTTGGGTTTTTTTGATAACGGGATGGCCTATAGGGCACTGGGGTTACAGGCTTTGGATGGGAGCCACCTTTCTCAGAGGGGGCAGAGGATCTTTCCCTGGGAACTTGCAGGGCTTGTAGATAGGGCTTTAAACTAGATACAAAGGGGGAGGGGTTTAACACTGAGTTAGCCCTTAACAAGAGGTGGAAGGATGGGGGCCAGGGGTCAGGTGTTAGGGAGGAGACTTCTCCAAAACCTTATAGGTAAAAGAAGGTCCACTGGGAAGGTGATGCAACCAGCAGCCCAGCTGAAATGCCTTTACACTAACGCACGAAGCTTGGGTAACAAGCAGGAGAAGCTGGAAGCTACTGTGCTACTTGAAAGCTATGATCTGGTTGCCATCATGGAAATGTGGTGGGACGAGTCCCATGACTGGAATGTGGCTATGAACGGCTACAGGCTGTTCAGGAGAGACAGATCGGGAAGGAGGGGTGAAGGCGTTGCCCTGTATCTCAGGAAAGGGATAGAATGTGAAGAGCTGTCATTGAAGAGTAGCCATGAACAAGTTGAAAGCTTGTGGGTAAAAATTAAAGATGGAAGAACCAACGAGAACCTTGTGGTTGGTGTATAATACAGGCCACCTGATCAAGGAGAGACAACTGATGAAGCCTTCTTCCTCCAGCTACAGGAGGCTTCACAATTGCAAGCTCTCATCCTACTCGGGGACTTCAACCACCCAGACATATGCTGGAGAAGTAGCATGGCAATCTGTAGGCAATCCAGGAGACTCCTGGAGTGCATCGAAGATAATTTCTTAGTCCAGCGGATAGAGACTCCCACCTGAGGAGAAGCAATACTGGACCTTATGGTCAACAATACAAGCGAACTCATCAGTGATGTTAGGATCGATGGCAGCCTGGGCTGCAGTGATCATGCACTGGTGGAGTTCAAGGTCCAGAGGGATATGGGACATGTGAGGACTATAGTCAGGACACTAAATTTCAGGAAAGCAGACTTCCAGCTCTTCAAGGAATTGCTCTGTAGGACCCTCTGGGACATGGTCCATGGGGACAAGGGAGTGGAGCAGAGCTGGAAAATATTTAAGGATGCTTTCCACAAGGCACAAGAGCGCTTAGTCCCCATATATAGAAAATCAGGCAGGAAAGGGAAGAGACTGGCATGGCTTAGTCAAGACCTGCTGGTTAAACTGAAAAAAGAAGAGGGAACTGCACAGACAGTGCAAGCAGGGACAGGGAACCTGGGACATGTATAGAGACGCTGCCCGGTTGTGTAGGGATGAGGTCAGGAAGGCCAAGGCGCAGCTGGAGCTGAACTGGGCAAGGGAAGTAAAGACCAACAAGAAGGGCTTCTACAGGTACATCAATCAGAATAGGAAGATGAAAGAGAACATACCCCCACTGATGTCCGGAAATGGGGATCATGTATCAACAGATGAGGAAAAGGCTGAGGTACTTAACTTTTTGCCTCGGTCTTCACTGACATCTGCTCTCCTTGCCTCTCCTGGGTCATGGGACAGCAAGATGGTGATCAGTGGGGTAGACCCCCTCCCACAGTAGAGGTGAATCAGGTTCGTGAATACCTGAGGAACCTGAACATATATAAGTCCATGGGTCCTGATGAGATGCATCCCAGAGTCCTGAGGGAATTGTCTGATGTGGTTGCCAAGCCAATTTCCATGATATTTGAAAAGTCATGGCAGTCAGGAGAAGTCCCTGGTGACTGGAAGAAGGGTAACGTTGTGCCCATTTTTAAAAAGGGTAGAAAAGACGACCCTGAGAACTACCGACCTGTCAGCCTCACCTCAGTGCCTGGGAAGATCATGGAACAGATCCTCCTAGAAGACATGCTGAAGCACATGGAGGACAGGGAGGTGATTAGAGACAGCTGTCATGGCTTCACCAGGGACTAGTCCTGTATGACCAATTAGTGGCATTCTATGAAGGGGTAACTGCAGCAATGGACATGGGAAAACCGATGGATGTGAAGTCTATCTAGACGTCATATCTAGACCTCTGTAAAGCCTTTGATAGAATCCCCCTCAACATCCCTCTCTCTAAATTGGAGAGAGATGGATTTGATGAATGGATGGTAAGGTGAATAAGAAACTGGTTGGATGGTCGTATAGAAGAATACGGATGAATAGGAAGATGAAAGAGAACATACCCCCACTGATGACTGGAAAACGGGACAAGCCAGTCTCCATGATATTTGAAAAGTCATGGCAGTCAGGAGAAGTCCCTGGTGAGTGGAAGAAGGGTAATGTTGTGCCCATTTTTAAAAAGGGTAGAAATGACGACCCTGACAGCTACCGATCTCTCAGCCTCACCTCTGTGCCTGGGATGATCGTGGAACAGATCCTCCTAGAAGACATACTAAAGTACATGGAGGACAGGGAGGTGATTAATGGCAGCCAGCATGGCTTCACCAGGGGCAAGTCCTGTCTGACCATCTTGGTGGCTTTCTATGATGGGGTAACCACAGCAGTGGACACGGGCAAACTGAGAGATGTGAACTCTATCTAGACTTCTGTAAAGCCTTTGACACAGACCCCCACAACATCCTTCTCTCTGAATTGGAGAGATATGGATGTGATGGGTGGACTGTTCGGCAGATAAGAAACTGGTTGGATGGTCGCATTCAGAGAGTAGTGATCAATGGCTCAAAGTCCAGATGGAGATCCGTGAGAAGTGGTGCCCCTCAGGGGTCCATATTGGGACTGGTGATCTTCATCAATCTTATTAATATTGAGATTGAGTGCACCCTCAGCAAGTTTGCAGATGACACCAAGCTGAGTGGTGTAGTTGCCACAGTGGAAGGATCAGTGTGTGCTCACAGCCCAGAAGGCCATCCGTATTCTGGGCTGCATCAAAAGAAGCGTGGCCAGCAGGGTGAGGGAAGTGATTCTGTCTCTCTATTCCTCTCTTGTGAGACCTCATCTGGAATACTGTGTCCAGTTCTGGAATCCTCAACATAAGAAGGATATGGAGCTGTTGGAACGAGACCAGAGGAGGGCTACAAAGATGATTGGAGGGCTGGAGCACCTTCCATACAAGGACAGGATGAGAGTTGGGCCTGTTCAGCCTGGAGAAGAGAAGGCTCAGAGGAGATCTTATAGCGACCTTCCAGTACCTGAAGGGGGCCTACAGGAAAGCTGGAGAGGGGCTATTCGTCAAGGCTTGTTGTGATAGGACCAGGGGGAACGGGTATAAACTGGAGAGGGGCAGATTTAGACTGGACATTAGGAAGAATTTCTTCCCCATGAGAGTGGTGAGACATTGGAACAGGTTGCCCAGGGAGGCTGTGGATGCCCCATCCCTGGATGTGTGCAAGGCCAGGATGGATGGGGCCTTGGGCCGTCTGCTTTAGTGGGATGTCCCTGCCCATGTCAGGGGGGTTGGAACTATATGAACTTTAAGGTCCCTTCCAACCCTGAATATACCATAATACTGTGATACTATGATACTATGGTACTATGATACTATGATATTATGACCTGGGGGTGCTGGTCAACATCTGGCTGAAAATGAGCAAGCAGTTTGCACAAGTGGCCAAGAAGTCCAACAGCATCCTGGCTTGTATCAGAAATGGTGCAGCCTGCAGGACCAAGGAAGTGATTGTCCCCCTGTTCTCAATGCAAGTGAGGCCTCACCTCGAATCCCATGTTTATTTTGGGTGCCATACTACAAGAAATATATTGAGCTGCTGGAGCATGTCCAGAGGAGAGCAGCGAAGTTGGTGAAGGGGCTGGAGAACAAGTCTTATGAGGAGTGACTGAGGGAACAAGGATTGTTTAGCCTAGAGAAGAGAAGGCTGAGGGGAGACCTTATCACTCTCTACAACTATCTGAAAGGAAGCTGTAGTGAGGTGGGTCCTGATCTCTTCTCCCAAGTGACAATTGATAGGATGAAAGCAAATGGCCTCATGTTGTGCCTGGAGATATTTAGACTGGATATTAGGAAAGATTTCTTTAATGAAAAATTGGTAAAGCATTGGAACAGGCTGCCCCGGGAAGTAGTGGGGTCTCCTTCTGTGGAGCTGTTCATGACAGGGTTTAGTAGACATGGTGACATTGGGCTGACAGTTGGACTGGATTATTTTAGAGGTCTTTTCCAACCTAAATTATTCTCCCTTAGATAAAAGTCTTTTTGAAAACCATAGTGTCTAATGACATTATGTACTCTATTCTTCCTGCCTCTGCATGCCCTGACAAGAATGCATTTTCTTTCTTGGTGCACTAAAAAGGTAACTGTCTGAAGCTGCTTATGGGGATGGAATAATAAAACTAATACTTAACAGACAGAAGACTAACTATAGAACAAATAAAGGTGTCAAAATACGGGATAAAGCTAGCTTAGCACATACATCACTGTGTGTAATAACTTGCTTCCATGTATTTAATTCGAACCAGCATGTCATAATGACACCTTCTCGAGTTTCTGAAAGAGGAATAGAGATAAAGAAAAATGGGTCTTATGCTATCAGTTCTACATTACTGTAATAGTATACTTATAGGGTGGTTTGAAACAACTGGATTAAAACTATACTCTGTTATATAAATAACATACAGTATTTTTCTTCCAGATGTGTATTATATAATCCAATTAATATGTTTAAGAACTATTTTAATATTTCTTATTAATGTTTATACAGCTTTTTTAGTTTTTAAAAGATTTTAACATATAATTTCCCATGTAACTGAAAGATCTAGTCATAGAAAATGGTGCTAGTCATTGTAAATTCACAATTTTCATAATATTTACTGTTATTACCTAATGATCCATTCATATCATGTGAATCCATTCCACTCAGTCCACTCATAGGTCCATCTGACCCTGGCCCCACTGGAAACTATAAAAGGATCGGACATTAAAAAAAAATTACTGCACATTTCTTTAAGATAATCTAATGAAAAAAAAATTCCTCAGAAAAAAAATGATAAAGGAAAAATGCACAGTCCCATCTCTGAATGTGAAAGTCAACTGAATGTCTTCCACATGACCTGCAAGTGCTAACCTAACTCTTCACCCACTGAAGTTACAGAATTTTAGTATTCACTTCATTTAGTAGGTGATTACTTAATATTTTTCATACCCTACCCTATCTATACTGACTACTGTGCATTACCTTTCCAATATGTCCAGTTTCTTACAGATTTAAGATATTTACCTTAAATGCAGTTCTTCAAAAACTTAATGGCATTAGCATTATAGAACATTTTCTAAAATTCACTGCATATCAATTTAGCAATATCTAAATACCTATATTCTTAAAGCTTTATTACCTTTTTTTTCAAAAGGCCCACAATGTGAACTGTAATTAAATGAAATATGGTGGCAGTCCGAAAAATACAGGAAAACTGAAGGCGTAGATAGAGATCAGAAAAGAAACAAGTTCTATCTAAGAATTCTGATTTTTGTCAGTTCTAGAACTGATGAAGTTTGGGCTAAAATAGTCACCAGTCCAGTGTCCTGGAGTTCCAAATTACTTCAATATTCTATAAAACAGGAGTTTCTCTCTTATCAACACTTCCTGTAATTTGTTTTCTATCTGTAATAACCAATAGCTTCTTTTATATAGCCTTAAGGTTAGTGTAGTGAATGAAAATCTTTTATTCTCATCTGTGTCTTGACAAGAGATAGGCCATGTAAAAAAAACATTTAATGAGAATAGAATGACCTCAGAAAAGTCTAAATAAATCCCTAAGGGGACAGTATGTCTTTAAAAAATATAAGCAACTGGAAAACCACTACCCTTTATAGTATCTACAAAAAGAGTAAAAGAATAGCTAAGTAGCTCTATACCTAGTTCCTCCAAAACACTATTCCATCTCTTTGAACAGTGAGTTTTGAGCTTAACAAGACACAAAAACTCACTGCTGAACTGTAAATCTTTTTTCCAAAGCAAGGGACTTCTGAGTCAGAAGTAGTGAAAGCAAGAAAGCCTAGACCAGACTGATGTGATCTCATGCAAGAATATATTTGTACATACTCAGGACAGTTAAAATCAAGGTCTTTGTCTATTCCTTTATCTTCCTGATACAGTTTTCCTAGCATTAATTAACGTAATCTTGATGATTAAGTAATTCCATTATATACAAAGACTTATGCATCCCTAGGACAATAAATATTTTGTTTGGGCCATGTGAACATTCAGAGCTGGAAGGGTTTCTTCAGAGGTGAGTGCCTCTGCAAAATTCCCAGGTAGCCAATGTCTAAGTGTTTTTATACACTGGAAAGCAGAGGCCTTAAAACACCTTAGAGTCTCCGAGAGGAAGATAAAAGGAGTTGGGCTGGATGGGTGAGAGTTGAGAAGGAACACATGCACGCCTTTAAATGGGGGACGCCCTGAATGTGCAGCACCTATCGTCTCTGACAGTCCGAGTACCATGCTCCATCTTCTTCTCATGCTCGGCGGAATGGTACCACTTCACAGGTCAGTAAGCTTAAAAGTTTGGGGTTTTTTTAATGTAGCCAGGTGTAATAGGTTATTTGAACAATAAAATATATTTGACTGAACTTTGATTTAGTGGTCTTGTCTTTACACACTGGGATCTACAGATGAATGTAATACAGGTGGCCAACCTGTATGACCGAAATCTCCATATGGTCAGATTATGTAACTTGAAACAATGGGACAGTGAAGTTCTGGGAACAGATCACAAACAGGACATGACAGCGGTTCCTCTGGGGCCTTACTCCTCCACTGCCAGACAGAGGAGAGCATTCTGTCCAGCACAACCATGCTGTCAGTCAGATGACATAGCTATACTTCTGAGTCATGCATAGCTAAAGAGCCATAGCGTAGGGTACTATAGAGGGAATTTCACAGGATTCAAAAATCTCCTGATTTCTGAACTGGAAGAATTGTCCTGAAAAACATTAGAAAACCAAAGTACACATTCTGTCTTCTTTATTTCTCTTCTTGCTATTGCTAAAATCCCGCAAGAAAAGATGGTCTCTAGAGCCAGAGTAATGAACTACTTTGAACTGCACAGATACAAGGTTTTGTACCTCTGCAACACAGCAGGGAGAGGAAGAAAGGGAAAGAGCAGACACACACATATCCCCACCCTGATACAGAAAGTACAAAACTAATACCTTCTCATTAGTGAAAAATGAAAAATGTATCAATTGGATCTATCATTTTGTCTTCATTAATGACACAAAAATCTGAAAAAAAGAATTTGTGTGCTTCCTAAAATCCCTTATAGTTTTGTTTCATTTTGTTTCATTTTTTTCTGAGTAGATTTCAATACCTGCTGGACTAGGCATGATAGGTGTTCCTGGTGGCCCTCCACCTCCTGGAGGACCCTAGAGAGGGTAGAAAATAACAGTATGAAAGGAAAAAAAAAACCACAGTAAAGTATGAATATGGTACAAAAGAGGAAAATTATCATGAATATCATGAGTTACCCTGGTAAAAACATGCACGCTTTTCTGATAAGCTAGCAAAACAGCTCATTAAAACAACATGATTGGTCAGCAGGCTCTGGCACAGATTTCCGATATATATAGACCTATGGATCCAGGAAGATCCATTAGTCAAAAACTCTAAACCATACTGTGAATCAGACAAGAGATACTTAGATCAGGGCCTAAGACAATTATGTTTAATTCCGTTTTGTTACCAACAGTTTTCCAACTGGCATTTCTCTTTCATTGCTCTCAGTACATAGACAATGGCAGAGTAACCAATGTTCGCGAAGCACAAAATATGGAGATGCTTTGTGGGGATAGAAAATGCTAATCACCTGAAGAAAGCTTTCTTTTTGAGGCAGACTTGGTATCTCAGTAACATGTCAAGCTGAATTCAGTCTGTATAATATTCCACAATTCTTTTTTACTAACACCTGTATATAAATGTGTGTGTGTTTATAGAAAGGCTGGATCAATGGGCCAAGGTCAATTGTATGACATTCAACAAAGCTAAGTGCCAGGCCTGCACTTGGGCCACAACAACCCCGTACAATGCTACAGACTTGGGAAAAAGTGGGTGGAAAGTTGCCAGGAAGAAAAGGTCCTGGTGGTGTTGGTTGACAGCTGGCTGAATATGAGCCAGCAGTGTGCTAAGGTGGTCAAGAAGGCCAACAGCATCCTGGCTTGTATCAGAAATAGTATCAGAAATCAGCAGGACCAGGGAAGTGATTGTCCTCCTGTACTTGACGCTAGTGAGGCCGCACCTTGAATACTGTGTTCAGTTTTGAGACCCTCACTACAAGAAAGACATTGAGGTGCTGAAGTGTGTGCAGAGAAGAGTAACAAAGCTGGTGAAGGGTCTAGAGAACAAATCTTATGAGGAGCAGTTGAGGGAACTGCAGTTGCTTAGTCTGGAGAAGAGGAGGCTGAGGAGAGACCTTATCACTGTCTACAACTACCTAAAAGGAGTTGTAGAGAGGTGGGTGTGGGTTTCTTCTCAAGCAATAGGATGAGAGGAAATGGCCTCAAGTTGCGCCAAGTGAGGTTTAAACTGGATATTATGAAAAAATTTTTCACTGGAAGAGTTATCAAGCACTGGAACAGGCTACCCAAGTAGGTGGTTAAGTCACCAATCCCAGAGGTGTTTAAAAGATTTGTAGATGTGGTGCTTAGGAACATGGTTTACGGGTGGACTTGACAGTGTTAGATTAATGGTTGGACCTGATGATCTTAGAATCTTTTCCAACCTAAATGATTCTATGATTCTATGATAATTCCTTCTCAAATAAATTTGTGTATAGTTATATCACTTCCCTAGAGTGCGAAGTCATAGAATACAAAACAAAACCACAAGAAATATCTGTTTACTTAGTTTCAGGTATTTCTGTGTTGCAAATCTGTTTATGATTAAACATTGTCCAGACTGCTCTGGTTGTTAAACAATCTTTGTAAGGTTCTTTAAAAATGTCTCAAATAATTTTTTCTAAAAGTCCTAATTGTTTAGTAAGAACTGAAGAGTCCGGACTGGCCCAGCGAGCTTCCTCCAGGGTTCCTGGTCTTCCCTCGCTCTGCCAAGCACCCCTCTACCTCGATCTAGTGTCCGGTTGCAGCACTTACCGTGTCTGCCACCAAACCGTTTCAAATAACCAACCATGGAACAGATCCTCCTAGAATCGATGGTAAAGCACGTGGAGGACAGGGAGATGATTAAAGACAGCCAGCATGGCTTCATCAGGGACAAGTCCTGTATGAACAAGCTAGGGGCTTTCTATGATGCGGTAACTACAGCAGTGGACATGAGAAAACTGACAGATGTGATCTTTCTGGACTTCTGTAAAGCCTTGACACGGTCCCCCACAACAGAAGTAGTGGTCAACGGCTCGATGTCCAGATGGAGATCTGTGAGAAGTGGTGCCCCTCAGGGGTCCGTACTGGGACCAGTGCTGTTTAATATCTTGATCAATGATATAGACAGTGAGATCAAGTGTACCCTCAGCATGTTTGCCAATGACACTAAGCTGAGTGGTGCAGTTGCCACACCAGAAGGATGGGATGTCATCCAGAGGGACCTGGACAGGCTGGAGAAGTGGGCCTGTGAGAACCTCATGACATTCAACAAGGCCACGTGCAAGGTCCTACACCTGGGTCGAGGCAATTCCCAATTTCAATACAGGTTGGGGGATGATGTCAGTGGGAGCTGACCTGCAGAGGAAGATTTAGGGGTGCTGGTTGACGAGAAGCTCGACATGAGCCAGCAATGTGCGTTCGCAGCCCAGAAGGCCAACTGTATCCTGGGCTGCATCAAAAGAAGCACAGTCAGCAGGTCGAGGGAGGTGATTCTGCCCCTCTATTCCTCCCTTGTGAGACCTCATCTGGAATGTGTCCAGTTCTGGAATCCCCAACATAAGAAGGATGTGGAACTGTTGGAATGGGTCCAGAGGAGGGCTACAATGATGATCAGAGGGCTGGAGGACATCCCATATGGGGACAGGCTGAGAGAGTTAGGTTTGTTCAGCCTGGAGAAGAGAAGGCTCAGAGGAGAGCTTGTAGTGGCCTTCCTGTACCTGAAGAAGGCCTTCAAGAAAGCTGGAGAGGGACTTTTTACAAGGACGTGTAGGGATAGTACGAGGTGGAATGGCCTTAAATCAGAGTGGGGATGATTTAGACTAGACTTTAGGAAGAAGTTCTTCACGATGAGGGTGGTGAGACACTGGCACAGGGAAGTTGTGGATGCCCCCTCCCTGGAAGTGTTCAAGGCCAGGTTGGATGGGGCCTTGAGCAGCCTAGTTTAGTAGGTGTCACTGCCTGTGACAGGGGCGTTGGAACTGGGTGATCTTTAAGGTCCCTTCCAACCCAAACCATTCTGATTCTATAGGTAGATGCACTCTGACTGATTTTGAATAATGGAACTGATCAGAAAAGTCTTCACAAAGATTTCACAGTATAAGGACTTCAGTACTATCAGATTTCAAACAAATTTGACAGCAATAACTTTACAGCAAGAAAACAAACTGATGTCCTGGAAATACAATTAAAAGGAATCCATACCATAGCATATGCTACTCCATTTGAAAGAGGAGAAAATATTCTTTGATAGCAAGAAAAAAACCTACTCGCATGGAAGGCATGTAATAATGGAACTCCTTATAAAGGTCTGTGATTCAACATATAATACAGATCAATGTATGCTGCAGCATAATATTCCAGCATTAGCACTTGGACTCTTAAACCTTTAATGTGCATTATATGGCAAGGGACAGTGTAAAGTCTTGTTCAAAAGCAAGAAGCAGAACTCTGTTGAGCTGGAGTAAGCATGAGTTTGTAAGAAATGTAAAGGAGTGCAGCATATGTCTGATTGATAGACATTGAGATAGCTATGGTTGCCCACTTAGCAATTACTACTTTATATAATGTTACACATAGAAGAAAGCATATACTGTTTCAAAGATCATGAATTTCCTGAGTAAAGGACTGCAGTTCATGGTATCCCCTTCAACAGAACACAATTTCAAAGACAGATGCTCTTCCCACATCACTAAATTAAAAGAACACAATCTATGTACATTTACTGACTCAATGCAAGATGGAATGTGCTTCTTAAATACTACAATAATGAAATATTACTATTTCAACTCGTAACCATATTCTTCTTTCTGGCGAATGAGTTCTTCTTTTCATCCAGGAAACCATTTACCAGTCTTTTTTATGTAGCTACTGATTTATGTGGATAACTATCCTCAAAATACCTTATCTATCTTTAACTCTACTTATAGGAAATTTTGTTTTAGAATGTTGTATTTCCTTTTCTTATCATAGAATCTCCAAGGATAATCTATGTACTACTTACAGGCTCACACTGAATGTCAACTATCAGGGTTTTTTTTCTACATCAATTCGATTTAAAAGAAGAAATGCCTACCCTTGGAAAGGTTCCTAGAATGGTCTTGAGTCCAACATATGCTGTCTATACTAGAGTAACAACCAACTTTAGATTTTATTTGCTTCAAGAATTCAAGTTTTATCTGGAAATCAGAATAAAGATTTTTTTTGTTTATTAAGGATATGTTTTTCATGTTGTTAACTCTTTATTTGAAATGAAAATTATCCTCTCTTGTTTATGTTTCCTATAAACATAAAACATAAAAATAAGAGTAAAAATAAGCATCTATGATATATTGTTAACAAATATCTATAAATCAAATTTTGCTAACAAAGCAAAATGGAAAAGGCCTGGGCAATGTTGACTTCTTAAGGCTCAATAATCAACCATTGAGGAATGCCGATGACACACTGAGTTTTCTCACTAAACTTATGAGGGAAATTTTGGCCAGGCTGACCTCTGTGTATTTAGATCCATGAACCTTTGTATGTGTGTGTGCATATCTCTGTTTGTGTGATTTGATTTAACCATGTAGTAAATTTTCAAATCTTTAATTAAATTGTTGTTTTGGTTATAAAAGATTCCATACCATCACCTTGTTAAATATTAAATTGGTCTATGATTAAGTGCTGCTAAAAAATACAACAGTTTGATCTACCTTAAATTATCAATAAATTCTAAATTGCTGCTAAATCATAACTGTGTAAAATATTCCATCTGTGATAGCTGCCTCCTGTGACCACATAGGGATTGCAAAATGCTGGTTAAAAAACAGTATAGTAATTTATGTAGAGGTAGGGCCAAGATACAAGAATCACTTGATAATCTCCGTCCTTTGTTATGTGGAATGTAATTGTAACAGTCTGTAAAAATTTCTGAATCTCTTCAGAGAAATCTAAATAATTCAAGAAGCACCTTATTTTTTCCCAGGCTTGCTAATCATGGAAACATCTTATTGAGCAAAGAATTTATCATAAGTGCAGAAGATTCCTCATTTTGGGCCATTTGCTGTGTTAAAATCTTTAGTTTAAATCTAGTCTACTGTAGATGTGATAATATACATCTGAAATTTTTCTACATGCTTAGGAAGGGTGTGTCTCTCTACAGGTGTAAAAGGAATAATGAATTCCAATGACCAAATCCCCACCTGGAATAAGTTAATATAGCTTAACTGAACTCATTCAGTTTACACTAAATGAAAAAGCAGCCTGAGAAGTACACAGAAATACTGAATAACTTATATCTGTAATACTGTTCTATCCAGTTAGAGTGGAAATAAATGCAGTTACTGAAATAAAAACAGCAACAGGGGGAGAATCACCCACACTCATGTTCAAATACATGTCCTTTCTATAAATAGTTATAGACAATGGGTTTATTTTGCTAAAATGACGTATTTATTTTGCAGAAAAGAAGTATTCTTGTACTATTCTTGGTAAAATAATCAGAAAAAAAAGTAAAACAATGTCATTAACAAATGCATGCAATCAAATATCAGAGACTATACTGACAAAACATTCCCAATATTTGAATTTTGACCTGCAAAAGAAACTCGGTACTTGTACAGACTTGGAAGGAAAGCAAAAGAGCCTGTAAGACATGTGCAGAAGAATTGCTGTAGGATCACTGTTTTAAATTGCAGTTATTTACCAATCAAAGCATGTTTACTAACCAAAGCATATTCTCCCTTGTCTTACGTTTATCAAATGTTACTTCTACAGTGAAATAATATTTTTTTCTAAATACTATAAGATTTTATTATTATACTTACATGTTCATTCCAGGCATCCCTGGGCCACCTAAAGTATTCAGGGGGGGTCTCATTGCACCTCCATAGTTCTGCAATGATAATCAAGGGTCAGACTACCACAAAATGAAAAAACAAAACCAAAGAGGAGGGAGAAAGAAAGGACAGCTGTTTAATGATATCCCTACATAACTGCTGACTGGATAGGCCAATGTAATTCATTCTCTCAGGAGTTTCCATTGTTGACTTAAAAAGATAATATTGTTATTCCCAAAGAAAAATAGTTACATGTACAACTCAAGCAGTATGAACACACTACGAATACTTAAAATGTCAGTTGTTTCAGGAGGAATTATTTACAAATATAGAGATCAAGACAATGTCCAGTGGGGAGAAGGTTTTATAATGTACAAAACTTTTAAACGAAGGGAGCTCAATCAAAATAAGAAATATGGACTGTTCTGAGATTTCTACATTACAAAATTTAAATAGTTAGTTAGTGCAAAAATGATTGCCATTTATGTCATTGTAAACTGTGATACTTCTTTTGGATTAAACTTCTATTTAACTGCATTCATGTTGTATATTATTTTAAAGCACAAAATTCAATGTCAAAATAAAGATGGAGAAAAAAGCAAATTTAAGCAATTTTGTCATATGAGTTCAAAAGGGGATGTAAAGCAGCAGAAACTGCTAGCAATATCAACCAAGCATTTGACCAGGGGACCATCAACGAACGTACAACTCAACATTGGTTCCAAAAATTTTGTAACAGAAATGAGAGCCTTGAAAATGAGGAGGGCCGCGGATGTCCTTCTGCAATAGATGACAACCAATTAAGAGCCATTAAAGCAGACCAACACAAAACAGCTTATGAGGTTGCAGAAGAACTGAACATTGACCATTCAACAGTTGTTTGACATTTGCATCAAACTGGAGAATCAAAAAATTTGCTCAACAAACGAGTGCCGCACGAGTTGAACAAAAATTTTAAAAATTGCCGTTATGAAGTCTGCTCTGCACTTCTTTAGTGCAAAAAAAACAATCCATGTCTATACAACAATTGACAGCATTCTGCACAGGGCTGGACCAAGGTGAAGCACCAAGACACTTCCCCAAACTGAAGCTGCATCAAACGAAATTATGGTCACTGCTTGGTGGTCAGCACGTGGAATCATCCACTGCAACTTCTTGAATCCTTGAATCACAGCAGAGAAGTATTGACAGGAAATTGACAAATTGCACTAAGAGCTGCAACATTTACATCCAACATTGGTCAATTGAAAAGGACCAATTCTTATCCATGACAACGCCTCGCAAATGACTCTGCAAGAAGCTGCATGAACTGGGCTATGAAACTCTACCTCACCCAGTTTCCTCATCAGATCTTTCTCCCACCGATTACCACATCAAGCATCTCAACAACTTCCTGCAAGAGAAGGTTTACCACGACCAAGCAGCAGCTCAAAACACCTTTGAAGAATTCATCAGTTCCAGGACTCCATCATTCTATGCTACTGGAATAAATAGATTTGTTTCTTGTTGGCAAAAATTTGTAGATTCTAATGGTTCTTATTTCATTTAATATATTTTATTCTAAGCTGAGATATACTGCTTTTAAAGTTCATGGGTAAAAATGGCTATTATTTTTGCACCAACCTAATATATCCATGGACAATACCTGTGGTCCTAAAGGAACCATTCCTCTTGGAGAAGTCATTCTCTGCATTGGCCCACCCATGTTTGGATGCCCTGGAAAGAAAAATATGCAACTTGAATAGCTATGCAATATACAAGCACCTTCTAAAACAACTTTAGCAAACAATCCCTTAGTTTAACAAAGAGTTTACAAAGTTATAGTAAGCTTTGAAACATAAAGAGAAAGACACAAGTGAAAGACACACCCCTCCCTGTCTGCTTTTGCTCATCACAAGTTTGAGATCATAGTACCTTTCACATTCCACATAATTATTTCACACTTCACCTTGCTGCCATGTTGGGTCCATCCCACTAGGCAATAATGGCTGACTTCCTGGGACACCTCCAAGTGCCTGCAGATATAGAAACAGTATTAAAAGGAAATAGTGTACTATTATTTGTGTTAAACATATAATACAGGTATTATGTTTTTAATTCTCAGATGTTTCTTCCCAATCAAGAACAACATAGAAGAGGTAACTTTCTTAAATGCCTAAGACCTCAATTATGGATTTGCACAAATAAAATATTGGGTTTCCATGGAATTATGTATAAATAATCTCCAAAATATACTCTTGCCTAATTTTCTTTCTTTTTTCCCCAATTTTTCCTTCAATTTACCTTACCTCATTACTCATTCTGTACAAGGCACAGCATACTTTATGATATCTTTACCTTACCAATAATCTCCGTAACCGCAAAGTAAAAACACTTTACACATCTAACAAGGAATTAGAGGGAGTGATGCATTTTATGCATAAAGTAAAAAACTCTCAGTGCTAACTGCTTAATGTGGTTAGGAAAGTTTACAGAATATAACAACCATGGAAACATTCTGCTGTCATCTCAGAGGAGATGGCACTGATTGGCTAAAGTTAATGAAGCACTGCACAAGACAACTATATTGTCCCTCTATAGGCACAATAAATTTTGAGGTGTAGACACTAATTAAGCATAGGAAAGTGAGCTAAGAGTTGTGTGTCTTTTCACATATCATATCAAAATAACCATTTAATGGTCAGACAAAATGGGATAGAGAGAAACTGAGTTTTGTATGTCAGAGAAATTGGTAGCCAACAAGAGAACATTCCCTGTTCTCAATACTGCATCATGCCCCTGGAACACAAATGTGCATCAGTGATACATTCTTACCTGACTGGGTAGTCTTAAAGGTGGCCTTATACCTCCATGTGGAGAGTTTTTGTAGAGACGTGGCTTGAGGAGAAGGGACATGAGAAAATACAGCTGGTGAAATAATAGCAGCCTTGTACAAGGCCACAGTCTCCTTGAGCAAGAAGTTAGGCAATAACAGGAGATAAAAACAGGAGCTAGAAAAACCACAAACATCCTAGGAATGTAGCAATAGAGGCAGGGCTGACACTCTGTATCGGACCAATGATGAGCCTTACTTTTGCAATATGTATGAGCCTTATTACTGCTATTATAAAAGCATGCCTACCGTAGCAATAAATTGAGACTTGTTGATCATCATCGGATGTGCTTGTCTCCCGTCGACTCCGTCACCTCCAGGGTATCGAGGGGACATGAAAAGCTTTGGAAAAAAAGGTAGTGCTGAACAATTCAAGTTAGCTTGTAAATTCTGCATTGAGTCACCGCACATGTGGCTTGTGCCATGTTCAAACCTCAGGAATCCAGCTGACATACTTCCACAGAGCATCCAGTACATTTTTCTGCAATGTTTAGCTATAACTAAATAAATTTTAAGATTCTTAGTGTATCTATCTACTAAGACACATTATTTTAAAACATAAAATTTTCTGCAACTATTGTGAAGACACATATAAACAAGTTAATGCATCAACTATGAAGAATAAGACACCATTTATATCATATAGAATCACCAGGTTGGAAAAGACCTCTTGGATCATCGAGTCCAACCATTCCTATCTGCAACTAAGCCATGTCACTGAACACATCGTCTACCCATCCTTTAAATACCACAAGGGATGGTGACTCAACAACCTCCCTGGGCAGCTTGTTCCAGTGCCTGATGACCCCTCTGTGAAAATTTTTTTTCTGATATCCAGTCTGAACCTCTCCTGGCACAGCTTAGGACCATTCCCCCTTGTCCTGTCCCCTGTCACTTGGAAGAAGAGGCCAGCACCCTCCTCTCTACAACCTCAGGTAGCTGTAGAGAGCAAGAAGGTCTCCCCTCAGCCTCTTCTTCTCAAGGCCAAGTTCTCAAGCCCAGTTCCCTCAGCTGCTCCTCATAAGACTTGTTCTCCAGCCTCTTCACCAGCTTCGTTGCTCTTCTCTGGACACGCTCCAGAGCCTCCACATCCTTCTTGTAGTGAGGGGCCCAGAACTGATCAGAGTAACGGTTGGAAGGGACCTTAAAGATCATCTAGTTCCAACCCCCCTGACATGGACAGGGACATCCCAATAAATCAGGCTACCCAAGGCCCCATGAACCTGGCCTTGAACACCTCCAGGGATGGGGCATCCACAACCTCCCTGGGCAACCTGTTCCAGTGTCTCACCACTCTCATGGGGAAGAAATTCTTCCTAATGTCCAGTCTAAATCTGCCCCTCTCCAGTTTATACCCATTCCCCCTCGTCCTATCACCACAAGCCTTGATGAATAGCCCCTCTCCAGCTTTCCTGTAGGCCCCCTTCAGGTACTGGAGGTTGCTATAAGATCTCCTCTGAGCCTTCTCTTCTCCAGGCTGAACAGGCCCAACTCTCTCAGCCTGTCCTCATAGGGAAGGTGCTCCAGCCCTCCAATCATCTTTGTAGCCCTCCTCTGGACCCATTCCAACAGCTCCATATCCTTATGTTGAGGATTCCAGAACTGGACACAGTATTCCAGATGAGGTCTCACAAGAGAGGAATAGAGGGGCAGAATCACTTCCCTCAACCTGCTGGTCACGCTTCTTTTGATGCAGCCCAGAATATGGTTGGCCTTCTGGGCCGTGAGCACATATTGCCGGCTCATGTTGAGCTTCTCATCAACCAGCACCCCCAAGTCCTTCTCTGCAGGGCTGTTCTCAAGCACGTCATCCCCTATCGTGTACTGAAAATGGGGATTGCCCCGACCCAGGTGCAGGACCTTACACTTGGCCTTGTTGAACCTCATGAGGTTCTCAGAGGCCCACTTCTCTTAGTTCATTCCTAAGTTAGCTACATTTCTCCTTGGTAATAGAAGATAAGTAATTTCTCTTTTTTCTTGTTTTTCCACAAATAAAAAGGAATGTCATAAGAGAAAATACTTTTTAAAGATTATGAATTGTTTTGGCAGTAGAAATGATAAAACTATCTTAGATTCCGTAAGGATAAGATGACTATATAGGTCTGAAATTCTTGTCTAAAATAAACTTGCTTCCAGTTATAGTTCCTGTCAGGAAAATGTGTTCCAGTGTGGGCTCTTCTACGGGCTGCAGGGAATATCTGCTCCAGTGCTGTGGAGTATCTTCTCCCCCTCCTCCTCTGACACTGGTGCTCCCTCTGCTATTTCTCCCTCTTTCTTTTTCCCTCCTGTCTCTGTCCAGTGTTTTTTGCCCTTTCTTAAATATGTTTTCATAGAGGTGTCATCAACTCTGAATTGACCTGAAGTGGGGCTGTTGCAGAGCCGGCTGAAACTGGACACGTCTAGCACAGGGCAGCCCCTGACCTCTTCCCACAGAGGCCATCCTTGCAGCCCCCCTGCCAGCAAAACCTTGCTACCTGCACTCAATACAACCACATTCATTACACTGATGATCTGTGTTGTATATGGAGTTACAGTGTGAGGAAAGCACTTAGCCACTATGTTAATAAAATAATTCAGGACATTTTCTGTGCTAGTTTTAAGCATCAGAGTTAGTAATTTGTAAATGTTTTGATATGCCTGTGCACAGAGATCAACATGACCTAGTCTTCATCCTTATTTTTTCAGCCCTATCTGATACTGAAATAGTAGGAACGCAGTAGGAGTAAAACAAGAATGTAGCAATTATTTACCCTCATGTCTAGATATCAGAAGATGCATATAATATCTGCAGTCAAAGTTTTACACAGGGTTCTAATAGAACAGCAGCAGCAGCTGTTGCCATGTGCTGAGAAGAGTGAGAGACTTGTGAGGTCTCCGGGAGGTGTCTGAGGGTTCTGGGCCCCCGGCACCCTTGGGCTGTATGTGTGGAGGGGCCAGCTGGCAGGTGACACATCTGATGAGAGGGACAAAAGAGAGTTAGGCGGTGCTGGTGGTCCCTGTGACTAGTTCAAACCACTAGGGACAATCAGTGATCAGGACATAGCGTGGTAGTTCACTTGTGCAAACAGGGAGCACTGCCTGAGAGGAGTGATGCAGCAGTTTACGCAGAAGGGTGGCACACTCCACCAGTTGTCGGGCTGTTGCCTGCTCTGCTCGCCTTCAGGCTTAGGCTGCAGCACCGATGGTCTCTCCAGCTACATGGTGGCTGTGCATACCTACCCAGCAGCTTGAGGCCTGCAGGGAATTAGAAAGGCATTTTAAGCAGTACTTTGAGATCATTGGAAGCATGGTGGCAGAGATCAGGTGAGGGCTGTGCTCTGCAGCAGCTGGGAGCTGGAAAGGGAGAACTCTCCATGGCTACCTCTCTGTGGTTAACTCTTTGTGAGACAACTCTGCATGACCAGCTCTCTGTGGACACAAATCTACGTGGGGAGGGTTAGGATTTGGGGCTCCCCATGTAGAGTTGTCCCCACATAGAGTTGACTGTGTAGAGTTGTCCCATAGAGAATTGGTCATGGAGAGTTGTCCTAGACCCCTGGGAACCATCTACCCAGACAGACTAGCTTGGGATAAATGGAGGCAGCCACATAGACAGAGATTCTTATCAGGGAAGCTGTTGTGCAAGTGGAGGGCTGTAAAGTCTGTACCCCACAGTTCTGGGTGGTGAAGGATGGAAGCTCCACCCATGCAAGGTTTTCTCTGGTTGAGTCACTGAGACAGTGGGTGGAGGAGCTGCAGGAGGAAGTCAGCAGGTTATGCTGTATTAGGGAGGGGGAACAAGAAACAGAGTACTATTTGAGGCATTGCAAGAAGAAATATTAGGGTCCCGTGGCACTGACTTCCAAAGAAGAACATCTTCCAGACAAAGAACATCAACAGCAAACAGACAGCACCTTGGAGAAGGAGGTGCCATCGTCTTTGGTGACCCATGGGAAAAGGATACAATTTCACCCCATTTCCTCATATGTACCAACCAGCAACAGAGGCAAAATCTTAGCAGTTCATTAAGCCAATGAACAAGACTCACGGGGAGAAACTGCACCAGTTGCACACACTAAAAGCTGCAAAAAGAAGCAGTGAGTGCTATAGTGGGTGACTCTCTGTTGAGAGGCACTGAAGCACCCACTGAAGCAGCCTGATATACAGTCAAAGGAAGTTTGCTGCTTGCCAGGAGCCAAGATCAGAGATGTCACATAAAGACTGCCACAAGTGGTAAAAAGCACAGACTACTACTCCCTATTTCTTTTCCATGTGGACACCAATGACATGGTAAAGCACAGCCTGGGCAAGATCAAGTAGTACTTCAGAGCCCTGGCAGCTCAAGTGAAAGAGACAGGAGGCCCAAGCAATCTTCTCTGTCTTGCCAGTCAGAGATAGGGGTGCGGGCAGAAGTCGACACATCATGCAGATGATTAGTAACTGGTGTCATTGTCAGGGCTTTGGTTTCTACAGTCATAGGATGTCCTTCAATGAATACATATTACTGGGGAGAGATGGAATCCACCTGTCTAGAAAAGGAAGGAGAATCTTTGCTAGCAGATCAGCTTAGTGAATTACAAACTAATAAACTTGGGGACTGGTGTCCAAATAGAGAGGCAAAATCACTTCCCTCATCCTGCTGGCCACGCTTCTTTTGATGCAGCCCAGAATATGGTTGGCCTTCTGGGCTGCAAGTGCACACTGCTGGCTCATGTCGAGCTTCTCATCGACCAGCACCCCCAAGCCCTTTTCTGCAGGGCTGCTCTCAATCACATCATCCCCCATTGTGTACTGGAAACGTGGATTTCCCCAACCCAGGTGCAGGACCTTAACACATGGCCTTGTTGACCCTCATAAAGTTCTCAGAGGCCTACTTCTCCAGTCTGTCCAGGTCCCTCTGGATGATATCCCATCCTTCCACTGTGGCAACTATACCACTCAGCTTGGTGTCAACCTCAAACTTGCTGAGGGTGCACCCAATCTCGCTATTAATAAGACGGATGAAGATATTAAACAGCACCGGTCCCAGTATAGACCCCTGAGGGACATCACTTGTCACGGATCTCCATCTGGACTTTCAGCCATTGACCACTACTCTCTGAATACGACCATCCAACCAGTTTCTTATTCACCTTACCATCCATTCATCAAATCCATCTCTCTCCAATTTAGAGAGAGGGATGTTGAGGGGGATTCTATCAAAGGCTTTACAGAGGTCTAGATATGACGTCTAGATAGACTTCACATCCATCGGTTTTCCCATGTCCATTGCTGCAGTTACCCCTTCATAGAATGCCACTAATTGGTCATACAGGACTAGTCCCTGGTGAAGCCATGACAGCTGTCTCTAATCACCTCCCTGTCCTCCATGTGCTTCAGCATGTCTTCTAGGAGGATCTGTTCCATGATCTTCCCAGGCACTGAGGTGAGGCTGACAGGTCGGTAGTTCTCAGGGTCGTCTTTTCTACCCTTTTTAAAAATGGGCACAACGTTACCCTTCTTCCAGTCACCAGGGACTTCTCCTGACTGCCATGACTTTTCAAATATCATGGAAATTGGCTTGGCAACCACATCAGACAATTCCCTCAGGACTCTGGGATGCATCTCATCAGGACCCATGGACTTATATATGTTCAGGTTCCTCAGGTATTCACGAACCTGATTCACCTCTACTGTGGGAGGGGGTCTACCCCACTGATCACCATCTTGCTGTCCCATGACCCAGGAGAGGCAAGGAGAGCAGATGTCAGTGAAGACCGAGGCAAAAAGTTAAGTACCTCAGCCTTTTCCTCATCTGTTGATACATGATCCCCATTTCCGGACATCAGTGGGGGTATGTTCTCTTTCATCTTCCTATTCTGATTGATGTACCTGTAGAAGCCCTTCTTGTTGGTCTTTACTTCCCTTGCCCAGTTCAGCTCCAGCTGCGCCTTGGCCTTCCTGACCTCATCCCTACACAACCGGGCAGCGTCTCTATACATGTCCCAGGTTCCCTGTCCCTGCTTGCACTGTCTGTGCAGTTCCCTCTTCTTTTTTCAGTTTAACCAGCAGGTCTTGACTAAGCCATGCCAGTCTCTTCCCTTTCCTGCCTGATTTTCTATATATGGGGACTAAGCGCTCTTGTGCCTTGTGGAAAGCATCCTTAAATATTTTCCAGCTCTGCTCCACTCCCTTGTCCCCATGGACCATGTCCCAGAGGGTCCTACAGAGCAATTCCTTGAAGAGCTGGAAGTCTGCTTTCCTGAAATTTAGTGTCCTGACTATAGTCCTCACATGTCCCATATCCCTCTGGACCTTGAACTCCACCAGTGCATGATCACTGCAGCCCAGGCTGCCATCGATCCTAACATCACTGATGAGTTCGCTTGTATTGTTGACCATAAGGTCCAGTATTGCTTCTCCTCAGGTGGGAGTCTCTATCCGCTGGACTAAGAAATTATCTTCGATGCACTCCAGGAGTCTCCTGGATTGCCTACAGATTGCCATGCTACTTCTCCAGCATATGTCTGGGTGGTTGAAGTCCCCGAGTAGGATGAGAGCTTGCGATTGTGAAGCCTCCTGTAGCTGGAGGAAGAAGGCTTCATCAGTTGTCTCTCCTTGATCAGGTGGCCTGTATTATACACCAACCACAAGGTTCTCGTTGGTTCTTCCATCTTTAATTTTTACCCACAAGCTTTCAACTTGTTCATGGCTACTCTTCAATGACAGCTCTTCACATTCTATCCCTTTCCTGAGATACAGGGCAACGCCTTCACCCCTCCTTCCCGATCTGTCTCTCCTGAACAGCCTGTAGCCGTTCATAGCCACATTCCAGTCATGGGACTCGTCCCACCACATTTCCATGATGGCAACCAGATCATAGCTTTCAAGTAGCACAGTAGCTTCCAGCTTCTCCTGCTTGTTACCCAAGCTTCGTGCGTTAGTGTAAAGGCATTTCAGCTGGGCTGCTGGTTGCATCACCTTCCCAGTGGACCTTCTTTTACCTATAAGGTTTTGGAGAAGTCTCCTCCCTAACACCTGACCCCTGGCCCCCATCCTTCCACCTCTTGTTAAGGGCTAACTCAGTGTTAAACCCCTCCCCCTTTGTATCTAGTTTAAAGCCCTATCTACAAGCCCTGCAAGTTCCCAGGGAAAGATCCTCTGCCCCCTCTGAGAAAGGTGGCTCCCATCCAAAGCCTGTAACCCCAGTGCCCTATAGGCCATCCCGTTATCAAAAAAACCCAAAGTTATTGTTGTGAAACCAGCCGCGGAGCCATGTATTAATAGACTGGACCCATCTGAGCTGTTCCATGTCACTATCTGTTACTGGGAGGAGGGAAGAAAAAATCACCTGGGCCCCTGATTCCCTCAGTAGCAGTCCCAAGGCCTTAAAATCACTTTTAATCTCCCTTGGGCTTCTTACAGCTGCTTCATCGCCTCCCACATGGAGCAGCAGTAATGGGTATTAGTCATTTGTTCTCTCCAGACTGGGAAGTTTCTTGGTTGCATCCCTGACCCAGGCTCCTGGGAGGCAGCAGACTTCCCTGTGAGTGGGGTCTGCTCAACATATCGGACTCTCTGTGCCTTTCAAAAGAGAGTCTCCTACAACTATGACTCTCCTATCGGTCCTTGTGCCAGTCGTAGCAATGGAGCATTTATGTTGTTTCGGTCTCTGACCCTGCTTTGATATGGGTGCATCTTCCTCCATGTTTTCCTCTGGTCTGTCTTCCACATTGAGAGCCTCAAATCTGTTGTGGAGAGACACCTGAGGTGGTGTGGGCAAGGAGGGGGTTGGTTTTCTGCCCCCTCAGTGGACTCACTTCCACTCCCTACCTCCTTTTGAGCCTCGGCCCACAACCTTAGGGATCTTCCATCCTTTTCTGCCGGGCAGTTTTCCAGCCACTCATTCCCAAGCCTGTAGCGTTACATGGGATTGCTGTGACCGAAGTGTAAAACCTGGCACTTGGACTGGTTGAATCTCATAAAATTGGCCTTGACCCACTCAATCCCCTCATCCAGATCATTTTTAAAGATATTAAACAAGACTGGGCTCAACACTGAGCCCTGGGGAACACCACTTCTGAGCCTTCACCCACAACCTTAGTGGGGGAAGATGCCAGATCCTTTTTATCCTGGGCTTTTACCTGTGTTTGTGTCTTCTCTTTAGCTTTGGAGCTCAGGGTGTGATCCCATCGGTCTAGTTCCATCTCAGATTCCCCAATGCTCCTCAGCCTCTCCACTTCCTCTTTCAGCTCTGCTACCAGGCTGAGGAGGAAGCCCATCTGCTCATACCTTACGCAGCCCTCGCTGCCCTCTGTTTCCAGTGCAAGCTGGTGACACTCCATGCAGCCAGAGACCTGGACGGCTGTATGCTTTCCCAGGAGCTCAGTCTGAACTGATGCATCCCTCCTGGCAGGTGCTTAGGAAGCAGCCTTTTGCCGGGTGGACACCATGTCTGAGCTCTCTCTCACTGACCGAGCTTGGCTCTACGTGCACTGGAACTGCGCCCTGCCTTCGCGAACCGAACTGATCTCGTGAACTGATGCAAGTGCGCTCCTGGTCACATCGCTCCCAAAAGACCGTTTAAATCTCCCGCGGCCGCTTCCGGGACCGCCCCCCCCGTGTCAGCCGTCACGTATGAGCCTGGGCTTGCTGCAGTTTGGACCCGCCTGCCGGGCTCCCTCCGGGGTTCCTGGGCTTCCTCCACTCTGTCAACCACCTCTCCGTCTAGATCTAGTGACCAGCTGCAGCACTTACCGTGTCTGCCGCCGAACCGCGTCGATGTACCTAACCAGAAATCATCTCCTCTACTATAGCTAAGGAGTACAAACAGGTCACTAAAACTTTATGGTTGACATCATTGCTTCATGAATTAATTGCATATTTGGGCTCTGTCAACTGTACTAAGTTACAAACTAAAATGTCAGTTATCATCGTTATTAGCTAGTAAGGCAATAGTAGTAGTAATAACTAGCAACATAACTATGTTACTAATAATTAGCAATAATTTCCACAATTGGTAGAAAAAAAATTACTGAACCTTTTTCATGCAGAATTGGATGAAAGTTGTAATAATAATCTACATAAACATATGTTCCAAAAATATACTAGAAAGAAATTTAAAGTACAGAGGGTTTACAAACTGGACCTTAACTCTCTCTAGGGGAGTAACAATTTATGAAGAACACTCTGCACTCCAGTGTTCCTTCTCAGATCAGCAACTGCTAGGTCCTAGTGCAGACAACCATAGAGGGGATTTTAGCCAGACACTAATGAAAGCATAATTTAAGAGTCCAAAAGGAATAACCTCTGAGATTAAAAAACTGCAAAGGAATAGAACAGTTAATGCATTTGCAGCCTTGAGAATTCCCATACAGGTAAAAACACACAAAAGGGGCCAGGAATTCGACAATGCCTGGACCATTATCATAAATTTCGAAAATGTTGTCACTTTACAAATCAGTGCCGTTTCAAATACAATATTGGGAGTAAACCGTTAACATCAAAGAACCAAGGAAACCAGCAACCCAGCGTGTGGCAGAGACGCATGACAACAGTAAATGCTCCCGCTCAGATCTTCTCCACAACCTCCTCAATCACAATAAGGGATTAATGCGTCCACAAGGTATCGCTCCAAGCTTTTGGTCCTATCGGTAATGGTTTAAGTGCTTGGTTAGTGGGTCGTTCAAGTGTTACTTTGCAAAGTCTTTTTGTGTAACCTGGTGTTATTAATTCTGATTTTACTGGACAAATACAAGCTATGGTTTATATTCCTTTCCCACCCGTGTATATCACTCAAAGCAGTTGTGTTGCTCAGTTAATACTATTTCAAACATTGTATTAGAGAAAATAGGCCTTCAAGTCGCACCTGAAAAAATTCAAACCTGGAAATATCTTGAGTGGGAAATTTTGAATGCCACAATTGAACCTCAGCAAGTCAAATTGTGAGGAGAACCATTATACATTCTGAGCGCCTGAAAGGGTCAAAAGCAGAATGATGAAGCCAGAGGCCTTGAGAGCAGTGTTCTGTAGGGCCTGGAAGGGTCAATAACAGAACACTGTGCTGAGATCAAAAGCCGCTCCTCCTGGAAGGGAGTATGTGGACACAGAGGTTCTTGGCAATATAATGGGTTTCTCCCCATTCCAGGGCCCAAGTTAAATGTATACACTCCAGGAACACCTGCAGATCTAGTTAAGGATGTTATGTGAACTCTGGCCAGACACGTAGACCCTTGTTTGTAGAACTTATAGAGCCTGCTTTCTCACGACAAGAATAGTAATAAAGTATGTAAATAGTGCATGCAAGCACGATGTTATCTTAACTAAAAGCACTTGATCATTGTCCAAAGAGGAACCAGAAGAGTATAAAAACTCCGTTTGGAGAATAAAATATCGCTACTTGCCACCAGAGCAGTAGTCCGTCTGTCTCTTTAAGGCGTCCCTGTGAGCTGGTCTGCGTCAAAATTGCAAATAGTAGTTAAAACGATTTACAAAAGCTCCTAGGAACAATCAGTCGAGTTAAACCTTATTTGGGTATTACTAATGCAGAACTAAGTCCATTATTTGATCTTCTTAAGGGGGACATGGCTTTAACAGCACCTCCTACTCTTAAGAGTGAGGCACAACAAACTTTGGGCAAAATTGAAAAAGCCATTACTCGGAGAAAAGCCCATAGATGACTTGATGGTCATCGAATATGTTTGTTTGGTTTTATTACTCTGTGTCAGGTACTCGATCTAATATCACAATTAGTATCTTTCAAAAGTAAAGCTCCCCAAGCTTAAAACAAAGAAAGGGGGAGTGAAGGCTTTGGATCTACAGGACAAGAAAAACAGGTAATGTGGGCATTAGAAATTCAAAAATCAAAACCACAATCAAAGGTGACATTTATGTCAGAAAATCAAACAATTCAAATAACTATGTTGGTGGATACTGGTGCAGATGTCACCATCAAGGCAGAAAAAGACTGTCCTGAAGGATGGCCGTTGGTCAGTCCTCAAGGAACATTGTTAGGTGTCGGAGGAGATACGACAATGAAACAAAGTAAACAGATGTTGACATTTCAAACAGAGGAAGGATCCAAAGGTTTTGTAAGACCATATGTGGCTCCTATACCTATGAGTCTTTTGGGCAGAGATGTATTCGGACAGATGGGGTGTGTTTTGTCATCAAAAAATTTTTTAATAATGGCCACTGAAGGACAGCTGATATTCAAGCTGAAATGGAAAACTGAGAAGCCAGTTTGGGTAGACCAGTGGCCATTGACCACGGAAAACTTTGCCATCTTACAGCAGCTGGTACAAGAACAACTGCAGGCTGGACACATCAAACCCCCTACCAGCCCCTGGAACACACCAATGTTTGTCATTCCTAAAAAATCAGGAAAATGGAGACCGTTACATGATTTGCGATGGATTAATGAAATTATGGAAAACATGGGGCCTTTACAACCAGGATTACCATCACCTACAATGATTTATAGAGACTGGGACATTTTAGTTACTGACTTAAAGGATTGGTTTTTTACCACACCTATTGACCCCAACGATAGTGAAAAATTTGCCTTTTCGGTTCCAACAACAAACAGACAGGGTCCAGTGCAGAGATATCAATGGGTGGTGTTACCACAAGGGATGAAAAATGCACCAACAATGTGTCCACTTTATGTTGACCAAGCCTTACAAGATTTTCAGAAAAAATATCCACAGCTATTAGTGTGTCATTATACGGATGATATACTAGTGGCTGGGAAAGATAATTTGGAAATGTATAAACAGGAATTATGCAATATGTTGCAAAAACATCAATTGCAAATCACACCAGAAAAGGTGCAGTGTTGCACCATGGATGTATTTGGGATGGAAAATTTTGGATAAACCATCAAACCACAAAGGGTATCATTTAGAATTAACATCCAAACACTTAACGATGTGCAGATCTTGCTGGGTAATATCAATTGGATCAGGAATTTGTTAGGGGTTGATAATCAAATGTTGTTAACTTTGTTTGAGTTGTTAAAAGGAGATACGGATATATTAGCACCAAGGAAATTAACAAAGGAAGCAGAAAAAAACGTTGGAAAAAATAGAAAATGCAGTAAGCAATAGACAAGTACATCGTGTAGTGTATGGGTGGCTTATCGATTTTCTGATCATCAATAACGCTTATCAGCCTGTTGGGTTAACAATGCAATGGGTTGAAACCGATTTGGACAAATTAAAAATTATAGAATGGCAGTTTTTATCTAATCAGCCATCAAAACTCTTGCAAAAACAAAAATGGGGAACAGGGAGAAACACCAGCAAATAGGTTAGTTAAGGTATAATATGCTATGAATTTTTTACGATTGCCAGGAGATACTTTAATCCCTCCAATAGTGAAACATATGCAAACAATGTCAACAGGAATGATTGATTGAACATGAAAATCAAGTGAAATCATGGTAAGAACTTGGGAAGGAAATTGGGAAGGTCCGTTTCCATTGTTAACCTGGGGACGAGGATATGCTTGTGTCATTACAGACAGCGGTCCAAGATGGGTTCCAGCGAAATGGGTCAAACTAGCAGTGGAAAGAGATTTTTTGCAAGTGTCACGGTCCACTCGTAAGTGGACGCGTGCTGGTTCTTTTTAGCTATGATCTTGGAGTGCAAAAAGAAAGCAAAGCAATAATTCAACAAGTCCAGGGAGTTAAATTCCAATCCAAACAGGAACTTTATTAATTGTGCCCATGAAGCGGCTTGCGATAAAAGAGAGAGAGAGAGTAAGGGAAAGGATGGGGAGGAAATAAAAAAAAAAGAAGGGGAGGAAAAAGGGGTTATAGCTACCACCACGGGTCCGCAGACATCCGGCGTCTCAGGTGTCCCAGTCCAGAAGGGGTTCCTCTGCTTCTGTCTTTGATCGATGTGATCTCACGGTGGGGAAGATCTTCGAAGATCAGCTGCTCCAGAGCTGACTTTTATGTTAGTCCATGCACCTGATTCCTCCTGATGACCCGCCTTTGTCCCACCTCAGTCCTGTGGAGATATGCCAAACTCCACCTGGCAGGCCACACGTGCCAGGAGAGGAATGTCTGAGGCGTGGTCAGTGTTGGAGGCAGGTATTCTCCCCTTGCGCATGCGCTTCTCCTGGCGGCGGTGGTCGTTTTTGGGGTCCCCGATGAAGGCTAGTAGTCATCTTCACCTGGCACTTTAAATGCACTCGTCCTTGCGCATGTTGTGTTGGGGTATGGGTCTGTGGTAAGTTCCAGCGTTAATTTTCTTGCTTCGCTTCGTGGATCTTTCACAATAGTAGTTAATAAGGAGTCTTTGGGTCTGTAGCTTGCCTTGCTTCATGGATCTTTTACAATAGTAAGTTTTAGGGACAGGTACAAAGCATTTGTCCTGTACTAATCTTAATAGGTACAAGGCATACCAGCTTCGGCTATTACTGCAAGGCCTGTGCCTGTGGTTTAGCACCTGATGAGAAATGTTGAGACAAAAATTGAACCTTTGATCGACCCTCACAGCAAGGTGCATCTTTGGAGCAACAATCATTGGAAAAGTAGTTGCAGGATGGGTGGTCCCACAACCAAAACAGAATGTATGGGTAACTTTAGCAAATATAACACGTCAAGAAACCTTATGCCCTTCTACCACTATCCCTGAAAATCCCTTTTCTACCTGTTTGGTTGGGTTGCCTCTAGACTCTGGGCCAAAACCAAATTTTCTACTTCAGGCAGACATTTTAAATAACCCAAGATCTTGTGTTGATAACTGGGATGGTGTACATGCTCATCTGCCCCAGGTAACACAGGAGCTCCAAGAGTTGGAGTTATTAGGGTCAGTAATAATGGATGCTTGTGTAATGTATAATTGTACCTATAACATCACTTGAAAAGGTCAGAATGTAAATGCTACTTTACCTGTATATAGAAACACTGCAGCCTGGTGTAATTATACCTCTCCTAAAGTATCACATTCCTTTTCTATTCCAGTTGCTTTGCCTGCAGGAATTTTTTTTAATTTGTGGAGACAGAGCGTGAGGAGGAATTCTGTTGAAATTTAATGGTGGGCCATGTAGCCTTGGATGGCTTACACTACTAACACCCAATCTCGCTATGATTTATAACAAGAAACGAAGTAAACAAAATAAATGATCTATCCATCAATTTGATGCTGACTGTGAGAGTACAGTCACTTTTTTTGGAACCTGGAAAAATTGTAGCTGCCTCAGCATTGGCTCCTGGGGTAGCGGCTGCAGCAACCTTGATGAAGCTGACAAATTTGGGATGTTGGTTGAGTAAGCAGACTAATGCTACTTCGATTGCTTTGAGTGGCTTGTTAGCTGATGTTGATAGTGTTAGGCATGTTACATTACAAAACAGAGCTGCAATAGATTTTTTAGTATTAGTGCAAGGACATGGGTATGAAGGTTTTGAGGGAATGTGTTGTATGAATTTATCAGATCATTCAGTGTCAATTCATAAACAATTACAACAACTGAGAGATCTGACAAAACAACTGCAATATGATAATAAAGGTGATTGGTTACCGATTTGTTGTCAGGATGGGGACTGACAGGTTGAATACAGGAATTGTTGATGCATAATTGTTGATTCGTGGTGGTATGTTGTTGTTAGTCATTTTCGTCATCATAACAGTGATCCCCTATTTGTTACAATGTGCACAAAGAATAATTCAAAAACTAATACAACAAGTGAATGCAGTGATTCACTTAAGTATGATACTAACTATACTATGATACCATGAAAATGTCATAGTTTCATCTAAAGGTAAATTAAAATTGTACAGTGTTAAGTCTTTTTTTATGTAAGCAGAATGAACTGCTAAATATTTTAAGTGTATGTTAAGGGGACGGATGCTAGAGAATGTATGGACGTACAAAGATGTATTGACTAGATAGATCATGACTAGAGTTTCTTTTAAAATATATATCTCAGTGTGCCTATATATATATAAGCAGGAATGTAACTTGCAGATTTTTTTTGTATTATATGTATTAATTTGCATATTCCCAGACATGCATACAGATAGATATGTAGCATAAAGAATCACAGAATAGTTTGGGTTGGAAGGGACCTTAAAGATCATCTAGTTCCAACCCCCCTGCCATGGGCAGGGACATCCCACTAGATCAGGCTGCCGTGGCCCCATCCAACCTGGCCTCGAATATCTCCAGGGATGGGGCATCCATAAATTCCCTTGGCGACCTGTTCCAGTGCCTCACCGCTCTCACAGTGAAGAAATTCTTCATTTTGTCTAGTCTAAATCTGCCCCTCTCCAGTTTATACCCATTGTCCCTAGTCCTATCACTACAAGCCTTTGTAAGCATTCCCTCCCTAGCTTTCTTGTAGGCTACCTTCAGGTATTGGAAAGTTGCTATAAGGTCTCCTCTGAGCCTTCTCTTCTCCAGGCTGAACAATCCCAACTCTCTCAGACTGTCCTTGTATAGGAGGTGCTCCAGCCCTCTGATCATCTTTGTAGCCCTCCTCTGGACCCGTTTCAACAGTTCCATATCCTTCTTACGTTGAGGATTCCAGAACTGGACACAATACTCCAGGCAGGGTCTCACAAGAGAGGAATAGAGGGGCAGAATCACCTCCCTCGATCTGCTGGCCACGCTTTGTTTGATGCAGCCCAGGATACAGTTGGCCTTCTGGGCTGCAAGTGCACGTTGCCGGCTCATAGAATCATAGAATCACTAGGTTGGAAAAGACCACTATTATCATTGAATCCAACCATTCCTATCTGCCACTAAACCATGTCCCTGAGAATCTCGTCTACCCGTCTTTTAAATACCTCCTGGGATGGTGACTCAACCACCTCCCTGGGCAGCTTGTTCCAGTGCTTGGTAATTCTTTCTGTGAAATTTTTTTTCCTAATGTCCAATCTGAACCTCCCCTGGCACAGCTTGAGGCCATTCCCCCTTGTCCTGTCCCCTGTCACTTGGGAGATGAGACCAGTTTCCTCCTCTCTGCAACCTCCTCTCAGGTAGCTGTAGAGAGCAATGAGGTCTTCCCTCAGACTCCTCTTCTCAAGGCTAAAAAACTCCACTTCCCTCAGCTGCTCCTCATAAGACACATTCTCCAGCCCCTTCACCAGCTTCGTAGCTCTTCTCTGGACACGCTCCAGAGCCTCAACATCCGTCTTGTAGCGAGGGGCCCAGAACTGAACACAGTCTTCGAGGTGCGGTCTCACCAGTGCCGAGTACAGGGGCAGAATAACCTCCCTGGACCTTCCGGTCACGCCATTTCGAATACAAGCCAAGATGCCATTGGCCTTCTTGGCCACCTGGGCACACTGCTGGCTCATGTTCAGTCAGCTGTCCTTCTCCTCTGGGCAGCTTTCTAGGCACTCTTCCCCTAGTCTGTAGCACTTCATGGTGGTGTTGTGCCCCAATGCAGGACCTGGCATTTGGTCTTGTTGAACCTCATACCATTGGTCTCAGCCCAGCGGTCCAGCCTGTTCAGATCCCTTTGCAGAGCCTCCCTACCCTCAAGCAGATCGACACTTCCTCCCAGCTTAGTGTCATCTGCAAACTTACTTAGGCTGCATTCACTCCCCTCATCCAGATCATTGATAAAGACATTGAACAGGACTGGAGCCAGCACTGAGCCCTGGGGGGCACCACTTGTGACCAGCCTCCAGCTGGAGTTAACTCCATTTACCACCACTCTTTGGGCCCAGCCATCCAACCAGTTTTTTACGCAGCAGAGGCTTCACCTGTCCAGGCCAGAGGCAGACAGTTTCTGAAGCAGAATGCTGTGAGAAACTGTGTCAAAGGCTTTACTGAAGTCCAGGAAGACTACGTCCACAGCCTTTCCCTCATCCATTAGGCAGGTCACCTTTTCATAGAAGGCAATCAGGTTAGTTTGGCAGGACCTGTCTTTCATGAACCCATGTTGACTGGGCCTGATCACCTGGTTCTCTTGCATGTGCTTTATGATAGCACTCAAGATCACCTGTTCCATGAATTTCCTCAGCACTGAGGTCAGACTGACAGGCCTGTAGTTTCCTGGATCCTCCCTCTGACCCTTCTTGTAAATGGGTGTAAATGGGTGCTTCTCATCAACCAGCACCCTCAAGTCCTTCTCCACAAGGCTGCTCTCAATCACATCATCCTCCATCCTGTATTGAAAGTGGGGATTGCCCCGACCCAGGTGTAGGACCTTGCATTTGGCCTCATTGAACCTCATGAGATTCGCACAGGCCCACTTCTCCAGCCTGTCCAGGTCCCTCTGGATGACATCCCATCCTCCTGGTGTGACAGCTGCACCACTCAGCTTGGTGTCATCTGCAAACGTGCCGAGGGTGCACTCAATCTCGCTGTCTATATCATTGATAAAGATATTAAATGGCACTGGTCCCAGTACGAACCCCTGAAGGACACCACTTGTCATGTATGTCCATCTGGACTTTGAGCCATTAACCACTACTCTCCGAATATGACCCGCCAACCAGTTTCTTATCCACTGAACAGTCCACCCATCAAATCCATATCTCTCCAATTTAGAGAGAAGGATGTTGTGTGGGACTGTGTCATAGGCTTTACAGAGGTCTAGAAAGATTACATCCATCGATTTTCCCATGTCCTTTGCTGCGGTTACCCCTTCATTGAATGCCACTAATTGGTCAGACAGGACTTGCCCCTGGTGAAGCCATGCTGTCTGTCTCTAATCACCTCCCTGTCCTCCATGTGCTTTAGCATGGCTTCTAGGAGGATCTGTTCCATGATCTTCCCAGGCATAGAGGTGAGGCTGACAGGTCGATAGTTCCCAGGGTCATCTTTTCTACCCTTTTCAAAAAATGAGTACAACGTTACCCTTCTTCCAGTCACCAGGGACTTCTGACTGCCATGACTTTTTAAATATCATGGAGAGTGGCTTGGTTGGAAACTACATCTGCCAATTCCCTCAAGACTCAGGGATGCAGGGATGCATCTCATCAGGTCCCATAGACTTATATATGTTCAAGTTTCTCAAGTGGTCACGAACCTGATCCTCCTCTAAATAAAGAAATTAATTTATGCATTACCAATAAAGAAATTAATTTATGTATTTTATGAGCAATTTCCAAGCATTTTAAAGATAATTTCAGCAGACTGTAATATTCATTCAAATTATATCAAGCTTTAAGACATGATTCTTTTACAAATTTTACGAGAAGGAATGCTCTCACTACTACTAGTAATAATTATCTTTTTGCCAACCCAAAAAATAACCACTATGATAAATTAGGAGAATTCAAGTTACATTTTCAGAAACATAAAAGAAAGGTATTTCTAAGAAGTGAAGCAAAGAATGAAATTAGTTCTCTTTGCAAATCCTTCACTTGGAAGAAGCAAGTAAAGAATATTGCTTCTGCAATTTATGAGCAGTTTATCATTACAAAAAGGAAAGCCAAACCATTATTATTGTCCTGTATTTGAACCTCAGTGACTTTTAATTTCCAGTAGTATTTTTTCCTGCACTATGTTTGCGTTAGGGCATGAGACTTTTGTAAAAGCAGTCATGCGTGCAAAATGCAAAGTGAGTCACTTGCAGTTCACTAATGATCTGCCCTACAGAATATGCATGACTTGGTGGGATGACTCACATAATTGGAGTGCTGCCATGGTTGGCTATAAACACTTCAGGTGGGATAGGTGAGGAAGGAGAGGTGGTGGAGTAGCCCTCTATGTTAGAGAGTGTTTTGATAGCCTAGAGCTTAATGATGATGATGATAGGGTTGAGTGTCTATGAGTAAAAATCAGTGGAGTAGATATCGTAATGGGAGTCTACTATAGACCACCCAGCCAGGAAGAAGAGACTGACGACTTATTCTACAAGCAACTGGGAGAAATCTCATGATCACTAGCCCTTGTCCTTGTGGAGACTTCAACCTACCAGATGTCTGCTGGAAGTATAATACAGCAGAGAGGAAACAGTCTAGGAGGTTCCTGGAGTGCGTGGAAGACAACTTTCTGATACAATTGGTGAGTGAGCCAACTAGAGAAGGTGCCCTGCTGGAACTGTTGTTCATGAATAGAGAAGAACTTGTGGGAGATGTGACAGCTGGAGGCATAGCAATCACGAGATGATAGAATTCTCAGATCAAGAAAAAGCAGGGGGGGGGTGTCAGTAGAATGGCCACCTTGGACTTACGGAGAGCAGACTTTGGTCTGTTCAGAAGGCTGGTGATAAGGTTCCATGGAAGACAGTCCTTAAGGGCGAAGGAGCCCACGAGGGCTGGACACTCTTTAAGAAGGGCTTCCTGTCAGCACAAGAGCAGGCCATCCACATGTGCCAGAAAATGAGCCGGTGAGGAAGAAAACCGGACCCGCTGAGCAGAGAGCTTTGGGTGGAAATCAGGAAAAAGAGGAAAATATATGAACTTTGGAAGAAGGAGCAAGCAACTCGTGAGGAATACAGAGATGAAGAGAGATCTTGTAGAGATAAAATCAGAAGGGCTAAAGACCAATTAGAACTTAATTTAGCCCATTCCGTGAAAGATAATACAAAATCCTTACACAATTATATATCAGTAACAAAAGGAGGGCCAAAGAGAATCTCCAGTCTTTATTGGATGCAAAGGGAACAACTGTGATAAAGGATGAGGATAAGGCTGAGGTACTTAATGCCTTCTTTGCCTCAGTCTTTAATAGTAGGGTAAGATGTTCCCTGGGTACTCAGCCGCACGAGCTAGAGGACAGGGAGGGAAAGCAGAACAAAGCTCCCTTGATCCATGAGGTGGTGGTTGGAGACCTGTTTGGCCAAGTAGACATTCACAAGTCTATGGGACTGGATGGGATCCACCCGAGGGTATTGAGGGAGCTGGTGAATGTGCTTGCCAAACCTCTTTCCATCATCTTCCAGTAATACTGGCTGACTGGGGAAGTTCCACTTGACTGGAGGCTGGCTGATGTTACACCCATTTACAAGAAGGGTCAGAGGGAGGATCCAGGGAACTACAGGCCTGTCAGTCTGACCTCAGTTCTGGGGAAGGTCACAGAGCAGGTCATCTTGAGTGCTATCACACAGCACATGCAAGACAACTGGGTGATCAGGCCCAGTCAACGTGGGTTCATGAAAGGCAGGTCCTGCCAAATTAACCTGATCACCTTCTATGACAAGGTGACCCGCTTATTGGATGAAGGAAAGGCTGTGGACATAGTCTACTTGGACTTCACTAAAATCTTTGACCCAGTTTCTCACAGCATTCTGCTCAAGAAACTGGCTGCTGCTGGCCTGGACAGGGGCACCCTCTGCTGTGTTAAAAACTGGCTGGATGGCCAGGCCCATAGATTGGTGGTAAATGGAGTTAACTCCAGCTGGAGGCCGGTCACAAGTGGTGTCCCCCAGGGCTCAGTGCTGAGTCCAGTTCTGTTCAATACCTTTATCAGCTACCTAAAGGGAGGTTTTAGAGAGGTGGATGTTGGTCTCTTCGCCCAAGTGATAGGTGATAGGACGAGAGGGAATGGCCTTATGCTGCATCAGGGGATGTTTAGGTTGAACATTAGGAAAAGTTTCTTCACATAAAAGGTTATCAAGCACTGGAACAGGCTGCCCAGGGAGGTGATTGAGTCACCATCCCTAGAGGTATTTAGAAGGTGGGTAGATGAAGTTCTTAGGGATATGATTTAGTAGTGGACAGATACGGTTGGAGTTGATGATCTAAGGGGTCTTTTCCTACCTAATGATACTATGATTCTATGATTATATCAGTCCCTTAAAGTGAACACCTGAAGACTAGAAATATATTTGATCACATTTTAAGAATAATGAAGTGAAAACTTGTTGAGCATCAAATGGAGTAGAATGGCCTTTTCACCTACCATATCCACCTCAAAGTAATGAGATAGTAAAACAGTAGAATACTAAAGCAACAGCTACACAAAAAACCAAATCTATTAATACCTCTAAGCAGGGATTCAATTTGTGGGGAGTTGTAAGGAGCTTCTGGAAAAATTCACATGGAAGAAGGAAGTTTACAGGATGTAAAAAGAGACTGGCCACTTGGGAGGAATATAGGAATGCTGTCAGGGTATGCAGGGATACAACAAGGAAAGCTAAGACCCACTTGGAATTACATCTGACAAGGAACATCAAGGACAACAAAAAGGGCTTTGCTGCTGAGGTTAGCCCTCAAGAATCCCAGACCCTGCAGGAAAGGAAGACTCTCCCTTATTCAAGGAGGATCTGGTTCAAGATCTTTTAGGCAAACTGGACACCCACAGATCCATGGGCCCTGATGGGATGCACCCATCAGTGCTGAGGGAGCTGGCAGATGTTATTACTAAGCCTTTCTCTGTTATTTTTGAAAGATCATGGAGAACAGGAGAGATGCCTGAGGGCTGGAGAAAAGTCAGTGTCACTCCAGTCTTCAAAAAGGTCAAGAAGGATGACCCAGGAAACTACAGGCCAGTCAGCCTCACCTCCATCCCTGGAAAGGTGATGGAAAAACTTATTCTGGATGTCATCGTCAAGCATCTGGAGGAAAAGAAGATCGTTGGGAGTGGTCAACATGGATTCACCAAGAGGAAATCATGCCTGACCAATCTGATAGCCTTCTATGATGCCATAACTGTCTGGGTAGATGTGGGGAGAGTGGTGGATGTTGTCTACCTTGACTTCAGCAAGGCTTTTGACACTGTCTCCCATCACATCCTCATAGATAAGCTTAGGAAGTATGGGTTAGATGAGTGGACAGTGAGGTGGATTGAGAACAGGCTGATTGGCGGCACAGTCTAGTTGGAAGCCTGTAGCTAGCAGTGTTCCCCAGGGGTCAGTACTGGGCCCGGTCTTGTTCAATATCAGTGACCTGGATGAGGGGACAGAGTGCACCCTCAGCAAGTTTGCTGATGACACAAAACTGTGGGGAGTGTTTGATACACCAGAAGTCTGTGCTACCATTCAGTGAGACCTGGACAGGCTAGAGAGTTGGGTGGAGAGGAACCTAATTAAGATCAACAAAGGCAAGTGCAGAGTCCCGCCGCCTAGGGAGAAATAGCCCCATGCACCAGTACAGGTTAGAGGTTGACCTCCTGGAAAGTGTCAGGAGAGATAGTGAGCAAGAAATAGCCACAAGTGTTGTTGGACCTGTGGAGCAGGAGTGCAGAGCGTTTGATATCAAGTGAGCCTCCAGCCTGAGAATAATCAGAATCGGTAGCAAAAACAAGAAGGCATGAAAACAGTGACGGTGGTCACGAGGAGCTTGGAAGGAGAAGAACATGCTGTGGAAATTTTTATGAAGGACTTGTGGGACTGGTGTTGACATTTTTTTGTAAGGTATAAATATGAGCTTGTAATAATAAGCTTGGTCTTAGCTTGAAACGAAAGCTGAGTCCGTGAATGTTAATACACCACAAATGGCGCCTGATTTAGGGTCTGAACAGAGGCTTGCATGAGGTGCACTGTCCAGTGGCGTACGTCAGCAGAACATTTGGAGGGGCTGAAATGAAGCCCAGGGTGCACTTGTAGACACCTGCCCACTGGACGGAAGGTGAGCTGCCGATAAGGTGATGGGGAACATCTAGGAATGGAAAGATGTAATAGACATATTTAAATATATTTTAAAGAAACAAAACCGAACACTGGAAACTAACGATCTTAAAACACTTTTGGCATGGGCTCGAGATCAGGAGCCTTCTTTTGACATTTGCTCAGCATTCGAGCAAGAAACCTGGCATAAGATCAGAGTTCGACTATGGGATCAAGCGACTCAGTCGGATGAAATGGCTGCTAAGTTGCTCGGTCCCTGGTGGACTGTTTTTGAAGTGCTGAAGGTGCATGCTGGCTCCAAAGAGCACAGTGAGTATTTGGAACTGAGTGCAGGATCATCAACAGCCGCACTAACCCCCCACCCCCCTAAACTGGCTGCACTTGCCTCTACACCCCCCAAAGGGGATGCTGACAACCCCTTTGATCCGGGTCTGACAGATCCTGAGAAGGAGCCTGATCTATTTCCACCCTGTCCCTCAGACAGATGGGCACAAGTCAGGATGGAGGCACAGCTGTGGGGAGAGGTTGAAGTATTGTAAGCTCTTCCTGTGATTTATTCACGAGACACCGGTCCGTGCTGGGAATCAATTAGTTATGAAGTGATAAAGGAGATTTGAAAAGCTGTAAAACAGAATGGACTAACTGCTCCGTTTATGTTAAATTTGGTAGAAGGTATCGGTGACACATAGCATCTAACATCACAGGACTGGAAATCAATTGCCCGATTAGTTATGACTCCTATGCAGTATATTATCTTTACATCAAACTGGAAGGAGTCAGCGACTATCGCATAGATGAATAATTCACAGCAACCACAGGATAGTCCTTTGCTATGAAAATACTGTAACACTTAAAGACTATTACCTGTTAAACAATTGATATGAACCTTATATTATAATGCATATGCATATTTTAAGTGTTGTATGTGTTCAGTACTGTGTATAGTTGAAATATCCATAACATAGGAAAACTGTGGATCCAATAGTGAACAACTCATGCTGTTATTGACTAAACGTAGCCAACATTGTATGGGTATATTAAGCTAGCTTTCAAATGAGAGAGTGTGTGTGTGTGTGTGTGTGTTTGAAGATCTTCAAACATTTGTAAAACTCGTAAAATTGGGTTTGGTTACAGGGGTTTGAGCCTCTGCTTGTCTTGGTTAATCTTAAAAATGCAACTCTGGGACCTTTCAATCTCAAACGTCCACTAAGCCGGCAAACAGGTAGATTTACCTGGGACCTTTGGAGTGAAAGGCTGCAGAGGACAAAATTTTAAAATACCTATCAAAACAGGAAAAAAAAAAAAAAGAGAAAAGAAGAAAATGGAAAAAATAGAAAACAAGAAAGAAAAAAGAAAATACAGAAAGAAAATACAGAAAGAAAATGGAAAAAGGAAAAATAAAAAATAGAAAAATAGAAAAAAAGAACATAGAAAAAATAAAAAGAAAATGGAAAATAGAAAACAAAAAAAATGGAAAAAAACCAGCCCTGTGGCTGTGTGTGAGTTCCTCACCTCCCCCCGCCCCCCCCCCCCCCCCCCCCCCGCCTTCTCCTCCCTTTTTCCTCAAATATGAAATTTTTTTTCTTTCAGCTTGGGCTTCATTATCTCTCTAGGGGAGTAACAATTTATGAAGAACACTCTGCATTCCAGCGTCCCTTATCAGATCAGCAACTGCTGGGTCCTAGTACAAACAACCGTAAAGTGGATTTTAGCCAGACACCAATGAACGCATAATTTAAGAGTCCAAAAGGAGTATCCTCTGAGATTAAAAAACTGCAAAGGAATAATAAAGTTGATGCATTTGCAGCCTTGAGAATTCCCATACAAGTAAAACCAGACAAAAGAGGCCAGGAATTCGACAACGCCTGGACCGTTACAATAAATGTCTAAAAGATTATCACTTTATAAATCAACACCATTCCAAATACGATATCGGGGGTAAACCATTAACATCAAAGAACCAAGGAAACCAGCAACCCAGCGTGCGGCAGAGACGCATGACAGCAATAAATGCTCCCGCTCAGATCTTCTCCACAGCCTCCTCAATCGCAGTAAGGGATTAATGCATTCATAAGATATCGCTCCAAACTTTTGGTCCTATCAGTAATGGTTTAAGTGCTTGGTTAGTGGGTCATTCGAGTGTTACATTGCAAGGTCTTTTTGTGTAATCTGGTGTTATTAATTCTGATTTTACTGGACAAATACAAGCTATGGTTTATATTTCTTTTCCACCTGTGTATATCACCCAAAGCAGTTGTGTTGCACAATTAATGCCATTTCAAAGATAGCATTAGAAAAAGTTGGCCTTCAAGTGGCACCTGAAAAAATTCAAACCTGGAAATATCTTGAGTGGAAAATTTTAGATGCCACAATTGAACCTCAGCATGTCAAATTGTAAACAGTAGTTAAAATGATTTGCAAAAGCTCCAATCAGTTGGCTTAGACCTTATTTGGGTATTACTAATGCAGAACTAAGTCCATTATTTGATCTTCTTAAGGGGGACATGGCTTTAACAGCACCTCCTACTCTTAAGAGTGAGGCACAACAAACTTTGGGCAAAATTGAAAAAGCCAAGGTCTTTGTCAAATCACTGCAGTCTGGCCAATGGGAAGGTCCATTTGACCTACTCACTTGGGTAAGAGGTTATGCTTGTGTTTTAACAGTTTCTGGAACAAGTTGGGTGCCAGCACGGTGTGTCCCTCCATGTTTGAACAGAAGTGGTAATCATGATGAAGATGATGGCAATACTAACATGGACAGCAGTGATGCTGGGAATAAGGTTTGATTCCCCCCATCCACAGTAACAATATTTGGATGTCTTTACCGAAAACTTTGAATCAGACAAAGTTTTGTATGTCAATGGCTCAGCCGGAACAGCCCTTTCATACTTGTCTAGTAGCACTTCCTCTTGATGTCATGGTTGGAATAATTAAAGTTTGGGATCCTACAGTTTGTTTTGCTGGAGACAACACGACAGAAATATGTTTGCAGACCATAGGGCACAACACATATCAGTTACCAGAATCAAAAGTAGAGCCGCAAGAACTAGAGATTTCAGGATCAGTAGAAATGGATTATTGTATGAATTTCAATTGTAATTCATATACAGGCAATTGGAATCAGTATAATTGTCAGTCATTTAATGATGTTAATGCAGAGAATGCTTATAAAAAATTTATATGCTTATAAAAAAGTTTATGTTGTAATAAGACCTTACCAATATTCCCTGGAGATATAAAGCCTAGACAACACCCACCAGGGGTATTTTTTGTATGTGGTGATCGAGCTTAGGCAGGTTTGCCATCAAGCATTAAGAGAGATCCATGTGCTCTAGCGCGATTAGCCATGCTTATGCCTAATATAGTAATGATATTTAATCATTCTATTTTGAGCCACCAGAAAGAAAGGCGACCTTTACATGCATTTGCCAGTGACTGCAGTGACAACATACAGCTGTGGAACTGAGGAGAGATATTTGCAGCGAGTCTATTTCTTCCACATGCAGCAGCAGCAAAGGCACTAACCCAGCTGAACAGAATGGCATGTTGGTGGGCCAAACAGACAAACACGACACCAGAGATTTTGACACAACTGGCAAATAATGTCAATTCTGCAAGACGCAAGGTTACATAATTGTGCTGGCAATCGACTTTTTGGTGCTAGCGCATGGACATGGATGTGAGGACTTTGAGGGAATGTGTTGTATGAATCTGAGTGATCATTCTCAATCTATTCATAAGGCTATATCAACACTCATAGAGGGAACAAAAAATTTAGAAATGGATAATGGTTTCTTTGGGTTAGAAAACTTACTAAATAGCTGGGGATTAATGGGATGGCTGAAATCTTTAGTCAGAATAGCTTTACTCTGTATTGGTATATTTCTATATGTAGTCACGTTTGCCTTGCTTTCTGCGAATTGTACAACGAGCAATTGATAGTTCTTTGAAGGCGGTGATGATTGTAAACAAAAAGGGGGGAGCATGGGATGCACCCCTCAAGAGAGACTATTAAAAGCTATGCATGTTCTAAATTTTTTAAGACAATATTCCCCCGACAGAGTGACATTTTATCTTGAAATCAAATGATAACATGAGTAAAGCTAAAGTAATGATACGTAACTTAGAAACGAGAGAGTGGGAAGGTCCATGGTCATTAATAACATGGGAGCGAGGATATGCTTGTGTCTCTACAGATTGTGGACCACAATGGATACCAGCAAGATGTGTACGACCTGCATTGCAATAATTGTGGGAATTTCATGTTGTGCAACCACCATTCCATGGATTCCCGCACAATCCAAAGAAAACATCTGGGTAACCCTAGCCAATGCAGCAGGGCAAGATTCATTGCGTTTGTCAGTAGCAACACTAACCAGTCCATTTAGCACCTGTTTAGTAGGTTTGCCGATAGATGATGTTCTTTATTAGGTGTGATAAAAGTAGATTTTAATAAATATTTTAGTTATATAGGCAAAAGTGTAACACTTATATAAAATGTTAAGGCCTTACTTAGTGTGTGTAGAAATGATTTTATATGATGTAATCACACGATTTGCAAATATATCCAAATCCAACAACATCTCCCTGCAATTACCAAGAGAATTGTATTTTATTTGAGGACATAGAGCATGGGCAGATATTCTTTCCTATATTTCAGGAGGCCGATGTACATTAGGCAAATTTACATTATTAACTCCAAATGTTTCTATGATTTTAAACCGCACTTTGGTTCACCACTGTCAAACAAACACCACATTGGCAACTTTATCTAGTCTTTTGATTAATTTATCAGATCATTCAGAATTTATACGTAGAAGTATTAACACCTTAGAATATTTAACAGAAAAATTGCAAATATAAAATGAATGGAATACATTTGCAGGACTTTTTGTTGGATTTGGACCTTGGATTATAAAATTAGTCATGATAGGTTTTATGATTTTACTTGATTTTCTTGTAGCATATTGATTTGCGTGCCTTGCTTAATCAAATTAGTGCAAAGCTTGATTGATAAGACAAATATTAGTAGTTCACAAAAACAAGAAAGGAGGAGATGTCAGGAGAGATAATGAGCAAGAAATAGCCGCAAGTGTTGTTGGACCTCTGGAGCAGGAGTGCAGAGCATTTGATATCAAATGAGCCTCCAGCCTGAGAATAATCAATATCCGTAGCAAAAACAAGAAGGCATGAAAACAGTAACGGTGGTCACGAGGAGCTTGGAAGGAGAAGAACATGCTGTGGAAATTTTTATGAAGGACTTGTGGGACTGGTGTTGACATTTTTTGTAAGGTATAAATACGAGCTTGTAACAATAAACTTGGTCTTAGCTTGAAACAAAAGCTGAGTCTGTGCTTGTTAATATGCCACAGAAAGCAGCTCTGCAGAGAAAGACCTAGGAGTCCTGGTGGACAAGTTAACCATGAGCTAATGATGTGCCTTCATGACCAGGAAGACCAGTGGTATCCTGGGGTGCATTAAGAAGCGTGTGGCCAGCATGTCAAGGGAAGTTATCCTGTCCCTCCACTCTGCCCTAGTGAGGCTACATCTGGAGCCCTGTGTCCAGTTCTGGGCTCCCCAGCTCAAGAAAAACAAGAAACTACTAGAGAGAGTCCAGCGGAGGGCCATGAAGATGATTAGGGGACTGGAGCATCTCTCTTACGGGAAAAGGCTGAAAGACCTGAGTCTGTTTAGACTGGAGAAGAGAAGACTGAGAGGGGATCTTATGAATGCTTATAAATAACTGAAAGGTGAGTGTCAAATGGATGGGGCCAGACTCTTTTCAGTGGTCCCCAGTGACAGGACAGGGAGCAATAGGCATAAACCAGAACACAGGAAGTTCCATCTGAACCTGAAGAAAAACTTCTTTACTGTGAGGGTGACAGAGCACTGGAACAGGCTGCCCAGAGGTTAGACTCCTGCAGGAAGGTTAGACTAGATGATCTCCAGAGGTCCCTTACAACCCCTATTATTCTGTGATTCTGTGTAAATAAGCAGCAATGTCCCATGGGAAGTCCCATAGATAAGGGATTCATGTCAATAGCTGCACAAATTCCTGTTAAAACAAGTAAAATCCTATTGAAGTCCTGGAGATGAGGTTGTGGTTAAACACCCAACTCAGGAATCAATATGGGTGACTGTTCCTCCACAAAGGAAAAGGAGTATGGGATGGTGTAGACTCTAGAAGGAGTAAGTTAACCATAACTGAGGCTTTGATTATGTCCAAGACCTAGATTTCTTCTTGAGCAGGAAAATTAGGGACTACTTTATCACTGTGGAAATACTGATAACTGGAACATGCACCCAACCCATCTCTAACAGGTTCTGCCTTTTCATGTTGCCCATGGAACGACTCAAGTGCTGAACACCAGTCACAACCCAACTTTGAAACTACAGTTACAGAAGGAATAGCATCTGTATTAACATGGCATCAAGGACTGACAGTAGGTGTTAATTTTACAGATTATTATTAAAAATTTTGAAGATTAAGGTCCTTGGGCTCCTGGTGGACACCAAATTGAACGTGAGCCGGCAATGTGCCCTTGCCACAAAGAAGGCTAACCGTATCCTGGGCTGCACTGGGAGGAATATTGTCAGCAGACTAAGGGAGGTGATCCTTCCCTTCTTCTCAGCATTGGTGAAGCTGCATATGGAGTACTGTGTCCGGTTCCTGGACTCCCCAGTACAAGAGAGGTGTGGACATACTGGAGAGACTTTAGCACAGGGCCATGAAGATGATGAAGGGACTGGAGCATCTCTCCTATAAGGAAAGGCTGAGAAAGCTGGGACTCATTAGCCTGGAGAAGAGAAAGCTCTGGGGGAGCTCATCAATGTGTATAAATACTTGATGAGAGAGTGTAAAGAAGATGGAGCCAGGCTCTTTTCAGTAGTGCCCAGTGACAGGATGGGAAGTAATAGATACAAATGGAAACACAGGAGGTTCTGCCTGAACATCAGGAAATGCTTTTTTACTGTGAAGTTGACCGAGCACTGGCACAGGTTGCCCAGAGAGGCTCCCTCCTTGGAGACATTCAAAAGCTTTGTGTACATGGTCCTGGGTAACCAGCTCTAGGTGCCCTGCTTAACCAAAGTGCCTATACCAGATGACCTCCAGAGGTCCCTTCCAACCTCAACTATTCCATGATTCTTTGTTTCTGTGACATCCCTCCACATGAACATAAACTGACCTGCACTCTGCTTCTAAATGAATCAAGAAGAACACATTGGGAATATCAGTTGTGATATACCACTTGGCTGCCTTCAACTCCAGTTCATGTACAGCAGCACTCAATGATGGCTACTGATGTACTGTAACTGATGTAACACTGCTTTTTTCGGCGGCATCCAGTAGCAGGACAGTGAGTACTGCAGTGGGGTGGCCATCTGAGGCGGTGGGGTGGCCATCTGAGGCAGGAAAAGCCCAGAAAAACACAGGTGGGAGCAGGGCAGGTGGCGCTAGGCTCCTGACACCCAGCAGCAGACAGTCCCATGCGGTGCCTGACGGGAGGGGGTGGTCCCGGCTGCTACCACGGGAGATTTAAATGATCCCTTGGGAACACAGCGACGCGAAGCACGGCACGTTAGTGTAAGAGGGCAGTTTGAGCAGCAGTTCAAGAAGGGAGGGCGCAGAGAGAGGCCGGAGGCCAGCCAGAAGGGACTGTGGACCATGGTGGCTACCTGGCAGAAGATTAAAACTGCTCTGGGTGCTGCAGCAAGCAGGATAGATGTTGCCACCCAGACAGAGCCTCAGTGGGTACATGCATCTACCCAGACCCTGGGCTGTAGGTAGTGCCCCCCTCCCACACCAGCTCATGCCTCTGGTACTGGCTCCACTTATGGAAGCTGTGCTCGCGTGGAGGAACTCCTTCACATGGTGGCAGAGCTGAGGGAGGAGGTAAATAGACTAAGGATCATCAGGGAATGTGAGAGGGAGATAGATCACTGAAGCAGCGCCATCTCACAAACTCAGCAGGCTGTTGGAACTAGTGTGGCTGAGCAACACCCACCTGCAAACTGCAAGATTGGGGGAACAAGAGATGGGGAATGGCAGCAAGTTCCTGCCTGGTGCAGGAAACCTGCTCTCCCAACCCAGACAACAAACCCTCAGATGACCCTGAAGAGCAACTATGAAGCACTGCAGGTGGAATCCATCCCCAAAGATGAAGAAGATGGCTCCCACAGCCTAGAAACATTCCCTAGGCTGCGCCATCCTCAGATGACCATTAAAACATTCTCTGTAAATAAGAAGAGGAGAGTGATTGTCTTAGGTGATTCCCTTCTAAAAGGAACAGAGGGACCCATCTGCAGACCGGACCCGCTCCACAGAGAGGTCTGTTGCTTACCGGGAGCATCAGTGAAGGATATAACTAGAAAACTTCCTTCCTTGGTGAAAGAGACAGATTATTACCCTCTGGTAGTATTTCAAATAGGCAATGATGACATACAGCGCAGAAAGCTGAAAACCATTAAGAGAGACTTCAGGACTCGGGAGAACGATGGAGGTCTCTGGGGCACAAGTAGTGTTTAGTTCCATTCCAACGCTAAGGAATGAGGAGCAGGAGGTCAATGAGAAGCACTTGATTAATGCCTGGCTCCAAGCCTGGTGTGAGGAGAGAGGCTTTGGGTTCTTCGATCATGGGGTGGAACATGCACCCCCAGGCTTTCTTACTAGGGATGGGACACACTCGTCTCCAAGGGGGACTAAAGTACTTTCTAAAAATCTAGCTAGGCTCTTAAATAGAGCTTTAAACTAGATGTGAAGGGGGAGGGGGATGAGACCAGGCTAGTCAGGAGTGAGCCTGGAAGTGGGACTCCAGTGACTGAGAGACAGTGTGCTGGCAAGGACTGCCAGTATATCACCTCAGAGCAAGTGGGGGCCATTACACCTGGGGACAGTAAGAATGAAACTGGCATTGTGGTGTTAGTTATTCCAAGGACCAGTTGATTGGGAATGAACTCTATTCCCTTTATGAGGGCTGAAGGTTCACCAGCCCAGCTGAATTGCGTTTACACCAATGCACGCAGCATGGGCAATAAGAAGGAGGAGCTGGAAGCTGTTGTAGGGCAAGGTGACTACGATGTCATTGCCACCACGGAAACATGGTGGGATGACTCGAGTAACTGGAGTGCAGACATGGGGGTTATAAACTCTTCAGGCAGGACAGGAAGGGTAGGAGAGGAGGCGGGGTAGCCCTCTATGTTAGATAGTGCTTTGATACCCTAGAGCTCAATTATGGTGAGGAAGGGACTGAGTGCCTGTGGGTTAAAATCAGAAGAGCCCACAAGAAGGCAGATACTGTGATGGGAGTCTGCTACAGACCACCCAGCCAAGAAGAAGCAGCTGATGAGCTCTTCCATAAACAGCTGGGGATAGTCTCTAGATGGCTACCTCTTGTCCTCGTGGGAGACTTCAATCTTCCGGATATCTGCTGGAAGTACAATACAGCAGAAAGGAAGCAGTCTAGGAGGTTCCTGGAGTGTGTGGAAGACAACTTCCTCACACAACTGGTGAGTGAGTCAACAAGGGAGGGTGACCTCCTTGACCTGCTGTTTGTGAACAGAGAAGGCCGTGTGGGGGAGGTGATGATTGGAGGACGCCTAGGACTAAATGATCATGAGATGATAGGATTTTCAGTTCTAAGTGAGTTGAAGAGGGGGATTAGCAGAACAGTCACATTAAACTTCCAGAGGGCAGACTGGACTGTTCAGAAGGCTGGTTGATAAAGTCCCATGGGAGACAGTCCGTAAAGGCTGGGGAGCCCACGAATGCTGGGCACTCTTCAAAAATGAAATCCTAGCAGCTCAGGAGCAAGCCATCCCCATGTTCTGGAAAAGGAGCAGGCAGGGGAAAAAACCAGCTTGATTGTGTAGGGAGATCTTGAGAGACATCAAAAAGAAGAGGAATGTCTATGAGCTTTGGAAAAAGGGACAAGTGTCTTGGGTAGACTACAGGGAGGAAGTGAGATCATGCAGGGAAAAAAACAGGAGGGCTAAGGCCCAACTAGAAATCAAATTGGCTAAATCTGTGAAAGATAATAAAAAATCATTCTACAAATACATCAACAAGAAAAGGAGGACTAGGGAGAATATTCAGTCCCTATTGGATGCAGAAGGAACAACAGTGATGGGATGAGGACAAGGCTGAGGTACTTAATGCCTTCTTTGCCTCAGTCTTTAATAGCAAGGAAAGTTGTTCCCCCTGTCTACAAACCCAGGAGTTAGAGGAGCAGAATGAGGCTCCCATGAGGCTCCTCCATGAGGAGGTGGTTAGAGACTTTCTTGACCAGCTAGACACCCAAAAGTCTATGGGGCCGGATGGGATCCACCCAAGGGTATTGAAGGAGCTGGCGGATGTGCTTGCCAAACCTCTTTCCATCATCTTCCAGCGGTCCTGGCTGACTGGGGAAGTTCCACTAGACTGGAGGCCGGCTGATGTTGTGCCCATCTACAAGAAGGGTTGCAGGGAGGATCCAGGAAACTACAGGCCTGTCAGTCTGACCTCAGTGCCAGGGAAGGTCATGGAGCGGGTCATCTTGAGTGCTATCACACAGCACATGCAAGAGAACTGGGTGATCAGGCCCAGTCTATACGGGTTCATGAAAGGCAGGTCCTGCCAAACTAACCTGATTGCCTTCTATGACAAAGTGACCCGCCTACTGGACGAGGGAAAGGTTGCAGACGTAGTCTTCCTGGACTTCAGTAAAGCCTTTGACACAGTTTCTCACAGCATTCTGCTTCGGAAACTGTCTGCCTCTGGGCTGGACAGGTGCACCCTCTCCTGGGTTGAAAACTGTAGAAACATTTTATATTAAAGAAGGCCACGATGCCCTTGAAGGACCATGAACAGTGCACTAAGAGGAAACGACGGATAGCAACAGTAAGCTATGGCTATATGCCCAGAAGTTGAGAGGGAGGTGTAAGCTAGAAAAGTAGAAATCATGATAACTTAGGGGAAAAGCATGTGAAATGTGCAAAGCTAGTTAACCAAGTAAGCATTTGATCTAGGCACATGGACAGTAGCAACTAACCAATAGTAGTATAAACTTATACGTGTGAACAGTTGTTTGTAACCAATCAAATGATGCCAAATTTTACAGCATAATGATACAACATAACATTGTGTATATAAGGATATCGCTAAGAGCAATAAAGGTCTCCATTTTACCACCTTACTGGAGTCTGTCTTGCCACTCATAGCTGCAAATGGTGACCCCGGCGTGATAGCGCCATCGCGTGGCTCTTGAGGTCTACAACTGCTCCGAGCAGCCGGCAGGAACACCAACTCAACTCAGAATTGCCAGATGGACTGCGGTTCTTTGCAAACCCCGGGACATCAGCTATCATAAAAGTGAGGACTCGGGCAGTCATGGGGCAGGGGGCATCATCGGAAGAAGAGGCAATAGTAAAACTCCTGTTCCAGCTCTTCCTAAAGAGAGGAGTCAAATATGATGAGACTAAAGTGTTTTGCGGAATCAAACTCTATAACCCAATATGAGTTGTAAAGCAGGTATGTTTATTTCCGGCGCTGGGATGCAAGGGGGTTCTCCTCCTAGCTTGCTCACCATGTAACTTAACAAGCAGCTACTTATAGTGTAAAGATATGCATAGGTATAAGCGCCTACTACATATTCATACCCCATCCCCGCTTCGTATTATAATTAGATCTGGAAAGTTTGCTCCAATCTTGCGCCTGCGTAGTGCCTCCTGATGGTCGTTGGCCAGGGTCCTAGGGATGAAGTAGGAAGTCTTCCTCGGGATGAATATATTTCTTTTTGAACTTTGCGCAGACTCAGTCTCCTCTGGCTGTTTTCAAACTCCTGAACCAAATGCAGCCAGCTTTCTGCATTCCAATACCTACTTATCAGTAAACTGCTGCTAGCTGGCTCCTTCATTATCAACTTCCAAGGTCTTCAAGGCGAACAACGCCAAGCTCTAACGAAGGCTCCCAGCCCCCTTTGTCTGCTTTCACACATCAAAAGTGCGCATTCTATTAAAATGGCTCCATAATAATGGCACCCTGACAGATGCAGCACTTGTCCTCGATCCAAGATATCAGATGTTTAAGCATGTTTTGAAAAGGAAACTGACAGAAGAAAAGGCAGTAGTAAAGATGTTTAAGCATATTCTGAAAAGGAAAGGAGTTCATTATGAAGAACATAAACTGGAATTGTTATTAATCTTATCTATAGGTACACATAGTTTCCACAGTTCTTGGTGCCTACAGTTCTGCACAGCACTTAGTTAAACTTTAAGCTTTATACTTTTGCAAAGTGATTTATGCTTTGCTTTAACTTCAGCTGTTTAGGCCCTTAACAGCATGGTTAAGGAGTAAGAATGTGCCCGCGGAATCACCGCGTGTTTTTGACATTGGGACTGGGAAGGAGGCTGGTGAATTACTGTTTGAACATGCCACAAAGGGAGATTTAAATGCTTCCCGTGTGTTAACAACATGGCAATTGTTATATGAAACACCGAAAGATTTTAAATCACAACAAGATCTAGCAGAGGCTAGTGCCTTAAATAATCCTGACCCTCCTGGTCCAGTATTGAAGGACCTAAAGGCGACTTCTAAAAAGACATCAAGGAAAATAAAAAAGCAATCACCATTATGGAGTGATTCTGAGGATGAGGAAGCTGTTAAGAAACAATCATATCCAACTAAAGACAGGACTTATAAGATGCCCACTAAACTTGCGAGCGAATCCGAGCCACAAGGTAAAGATGAACGATCAACTGTAGTACAATCCTCTCCCCCACCTCTTTCCGATGTAAGATCTCCACTGAATACCACTAATCCACTCCTCTGTCCTCCACTACCAAGTGAAACTTCTGGGGATGAAAGCAATTCAGATGGGCACAAGTCCTCCTCCTCGAGGGGCGAAGCGCAGCTTACAAGTCTTATGAGGAGCGACTGAGAGAGCTGGGGTTGTTTAGCCTGGAGAAGAGGAGGCTGAGGGGAGACCTTATTGCTCTCTACAACTACCTGAAAGGAAGTTGTGGAGAGGAGGGAGCTGGCCTCTTCTCCCAAGTGACTGAGGACAGGACAAGGGGGAATGGCCTGAAGCTCCGCCAGGGGAGGTTCAGGCTGGATATCAGAAAAAAATTCTTCACAGAAAGAGTCATCGGTCGAGTCGCCTTCCCTGGAGGTGTTTAAGGAACGGGTTGATGAAGTGCTTAGGGACATGGTTTAAGGGAGTGTTAGGAATGGTTGGACTCGATGATCCAGTGGGTCCTTTCCAACCTGGTGATTCTATGATTCTATGATTCTATGCGGGAACAGATGGAACTGTTGCAAATTTTTCCCATGATTTATTACAAGATGCAGATCTTCGCGGGGAGTCAGTTAGTTATGAAGCGATAAAAGAAATTCAAAAAGCTGTAAAAAGAGAAAGTACTGACTGTTTCGCTGCCAAGCTCCTCACCGCTCCAGTGCTTGAAGCAGCTGCTGGCTCCATCGCATTCATGAATAATTCACAGCCGCCACAGGATAGTCCTTTGCCATGAAAATGCTGTAACAACCAAAGACTATTACCTGTTAAACGATCGATACAAACCTTGTTTTATAATACATGTGCATATTTTAAGTGTTGTATGTGTTCGGTACCGTGTATAGTTTAAATATTCATACCATCGTGCTATTCTTATTGACTGGTCATAAACAACATTGAATGGGTATATTAAGCCATCTCTCAAAAGAGTGGTTCTGTGTGTGTATTTAAAGCGCTTTAAACATTTGTAAGATTTGCAAATTGGGTTTTGGTTGTAGGAGTTTGAGCTTCTGTTTGTTTTGATTAATCTTAAAAATGCAACTCTGAGACCTTTCAATCTCAAACATCCACTAAGCCGGCAAACAGGTAGATTTACCTGGGACCTTTGAAGTGAAAGGCTGCAGAGGGCAAAATTTTAAAATACCTAGAAAAAAGAAAGGAGAGAGAGAGAGAGAGAGAGAAAAGAAAATGGAAAAAAAAGAAATAAAAAATAGAAAACAGAAAGAAAATAGAAAATACAGAAAGAAAAACAGAAAAGAAAATGGAAAAAGAAAAATAGAAAATAGAAAAATAAAAAAGAACATAGAAAAGAGAAAACCAGAAAAAAAGAACATAAAAAATAGAAAAAGAAAATGGAAAAAAAAAACCCAGCCCAGTTCCTCCCCCCTCCCCCCAGCCTTTCTTCTGATTTTTATTTTTTTTTTTTTTAATGAGAAAGGTTTTTTCTTTCAGCTTGGGAGTCCTTATCTCTCTAGGGCAGTAACAATTTATGAAGAGCACTCTGCATTCCAGTGTCCCTTCTTAGCTCAGCAACTGCTGGGTCCTAGTACAAACAACCCTAGAGGGGATTTTAGCCAGACACTAATGAGAGCATGATTTAAGAGTCCAAAAGGAGTATCCTCTGAGGTTAAAAAACTGCAATGGAACAGAAAAGTTAATGCATCTGCAGCCTTGAAAATTCCCATACAGGTAAAAACAGACAAAAGGAGCCAGGAATTCTACAACACCTGGACCGTTACCATAAATGTCAAAAAGGTTGTCACTTTACAAATCAACGTTGTTCCAAATATGATAGTGGGGATAAACCGTTAACGTTAAAGAACCAAAGAAACCAGCAACCCAGCACGCAGTGGAGATGTGTGACAACAGTAAATGCTCCTGCTCAGATCTTCTCCAAAGCCTGCTCAATCAAAATAAGGGATTAATGCGTCCACAAGGTATCACTCCAAGCTTTTGGTCTTATCGGTAATGGTTTAAGTGATTAGTTAGTGGGTCATTCGAGTGTTATTTTGCAAAGTCTTTTTGTGTAACCTGGTGTTATTAATTCTGATTTTACTGGACAAATACAAGCTATGGTTTATATTCCTTTCCCACCTGTGTATATCACTCAAAGCAGTTGTGTTGCTCAGTTAATACCATTTCAAACATTGTATTAGAGAAAATAGGCCTTCAAGTCGCACCTGAAAAAAATCAAACCTGGAAATATCTTGAGTGGAAAATTTTGAATGCCAAAATTGAACCTCAGCAAGTCAAATTGCAAATAGTACTTTAAACAATTTGCAAAAGCTCCTAGGAACAATCAGTTGGGTTAAACCTTATTTGGGTATTACTAATGCAGAACTAAGTCCATTATTTGATCTTCTTAAGGGGGACATGGCTTTAACAGCACCTCCTACTCTTAGGAGTGATGCACAACAAACTTTGGGCAAAACTGAAAAAGCCATTACTCAGAGAAAAGCCCATCGACAACTTAATGGTCATCGAATATGTTTGTTTGGTTTTGTTACTCTGTGTCAGGCATTCAGTCTAATACCACAAGTAGTACCTTTTAACAGTAAAGCTTCCCAAACTGAAAACAAAGAAAGAGCGAGTGGAGGCTTTGGACCTACAGGACAAGAAAAAATCAAAACCACAATTAAAGGTGTCATTGATATTAGAAAATCAAACAATTCAAATAACTATGTTGGTGGATACCGTTGTGGATGTCACTATCATGGCAGAAAAAGTCCGGCCTGAAGGATGGCCATTGGTCAGTCCTCAAGGTTTTATAGAGATTGGAACATTTTAGTTATTGACTTAAAGGACTGGGGGTTTTTTTACCATACCTATTGACCCCAGCGATAGTGAAAAATTTGCCTTTTTGGTTCTGCCAACAAACAGACAGTGACTGGTGCAGAGATATCAATGGGTGGTGTTACCACAGGGGATGAAAAATGTGCCAACAATGTGTCAAATTTATGTTGACTAAGCCTAACAAGGTTTTCGGAAAAAATATCCACAGCTATTAGTGTATCATTATATGGATAATATGCTAGTGGCAGGGAAAGATAATTTGGAAAGGTATAAACAGGATTTATGTGACATGTTGCAAAAACATCAATTGCAAATCGCACCAGAGAAGGTGCAGAGTGTTACACCATGGTTGTATTTGGGGTGAAAAAATTTTAGATAAAACCATCAAACCACAAAGGGTATCATTTAGAATTAACATCCAAATGCTTAATGATGTGCAGGTCTTGCTGGGTAATATCAATTGGATCAGGAATTTGATAGGGGTAGATAATCAAATGTTGTTACCTTTGTTTAGTTGTTAAAAGGAGATATGGATACATTAGCACCAAGGAAACTAACAAAGGAAGCAGAAGAAACGTTGGAAAAAATAGAAAATGCAGAAAGAAACTGACAAGCACATCTGTTTTGCGGAATCAAACCGTATAACCCAAAATGAGTTATAAAGCAGGTATGTTTCTTTCCAGTGCTGGGGTGCAAAGGGATTCTCCTTCTAGCTTGCACCCCATAGAACTTAACAAGCAGCTACTTATAGTGTAAAGATACGCATAGGTATAAGCACCTACTACTTATTCATAACCTTTCCCTGCTTTGTATTATAATTAGTTCTGGAAAGTTTGCTCCAGTCTTGCACCTGCGTAGCGCCTCCTCATGGTCATGGGCCAGGGCCTTAGGGATGAAGTAAGAAGTCTCCCTCAGGATGAAAAAAAGGTTTTTTCTTTGAACTGTGTACAAGCACAGTCTCTTCTAGTTGTTTTCCAGCTTTCTGCATTCCAATGCCCACTTATCAGTAAACTTCTGCTAGCTGGCTCCTTCATTATCATCTTCCAAGGTCTTCAAGGCAAACAACGCCAAGCTCTAACAAACACTCCCAATGCCCCTTGTCATCACATTGTGTAGTATATGGGTGGCCTGTCAATTTTTTTGATCATCAGTAATGCTTATCGGCCTGTTGGGTTAATAATGCAATGGGTTGAAACCGATTTGGACAAAAGTTATAGAATGGCAATTCTTATCTAATCAGCCATCAAAGACGATTGTAACAAGAGTAGAAATGTTTGCACAGTTAATCATGAAAGGTCGAGATCGGATAGAGAAATTGAAATGTAAAGAGCCTGATACAATAGTCATTCCAATGACAGAACGATATTTACAATGGAGTATGCAGAATAGTTTAGAATTACAAGTGGCCTTGGCGAACTTTAGTGGACAAATTAAAACTCATCATCCAGGCCATCGGTTGATAACCTTTTTGCAACAAGAATGTCTAGAGAAAAAATTTAAGTGTAATACCACACCGGCAAATGGGCTGACAGATTTTACAGATGGGAGTGCAACACCTTATTGGCATTCCACATTCCCCAACTGGACAGGCAATTTTAGAATGAACGCATTGCACCATCAAAACTCTTTTGCAAAAACAAAAACAGAGGGAACAGGGAGAAACACCCGCAAATAGGTTAGCTAAGGTACAATATGTTATCAATTTTTTATGATTGCCGGGATATACTTTAATCCCTCCAACAGTGAAACATATGCAAACCATATCAACAGGAATGATTGATTGAACATAAAAATCAAGTGACAATCATGGTAAGAACTTGGGAAGGAAATTGGGAAGGTCCATTTCCATTGTTAACCTGGGGACGAGGATATGCTTGTGTCATTACAGACAGCGGTCCAAGACAGGTTCCAGTGAAATGGGTCAGTAATAATGGATGCTTCTGTAATGTATAATTATAACTATAACATCACTCGAAAAGGTCAGAATGTAAATGCTACTTTACCTGCGTATAGAAATGCTACAGCCTGGTATATTTATACCTCTTCTAAAGTATATTATTCTTTTTCTTTTCCAGTTGCTTTGCCTTTAGGATTTTTTTCTAATTTGTGGGGATAGAGTGTGAGGAGGAATTCTGTCAAAACTTAATGGTGGGCCATGTAGCCTTGAATGGCTTATGCTACTAACTCCCAATCTCACTATGATTTATAAAAAGAAACGAAGTAAACGAAATAAACTATCTAGCCATCGATTTTGGGCTGACTGTGAGAGTAGAGTCACTTTTTTGGGAACCTGGAGAAATTGTAGCTGCCTCAGCATTGGCTCCTGGGGTAGCAACTGCAGCAGCCTTGACAAAGCTGACAAATTTGGGATGTTGGTTGAGTAAGCAGACTAATGCTACTTCAATTGCTTTGAGTTATGAATATGTAGTAGGTGCTTATATCTATGCATGTCTTTACACTATAAGTAGCTGTTTGTTAAGTCATGCGGTGTGCAAGCTAGGAGGAGAACCACCTTGCACCCCAGTGCTGAAAATAAACATACCTGCTTTATAACTCATTTTGGGTTATAGGGTTTGATTCCGCAAATCAATTTGGCACCCCAGATGGGACACCCTCTCTGCCCAACTGCAGGATTGGTGGGGAGTGGGACATTCTAAGGTGTGCCCCGGACCACTTCTCTGGAGAATCTCCCATCCCTACCCGATCTCTGTGGGGAGAGAGACAGCCCATCAGCGGGTGGACCAGGTATGTCATTTATGTAATTTGGATGTACCTGCAAGGGAAACAGGGGAAGAGTCTATAAGCCATGCATGGGACGCTTCACGCGATGACAAGGGGTAAGGATCACTTACCAAGACCCTGTGAGTCATAAGGGGGGATATAAATCCCCTTCTTGTGCATGATGAGGGAGTGATACTGCCTGCCCCTGGGAAAAATAGCGAATTCGCTGGTATGGTATGGTATGGTATGGTATGGTATGGGCCCAAACAGATGCTCCCTGCTGGGATAGCAAAGCACCGGGAAAAATATAATTTGAAGATTCTTGTAAGACGCTTGGCGTCAGGTGAGGAATTATGATATTATAGTATTATTATTGTATTATAGTATTATTGTGGATTGGGTACTCCTTCTGAGGTAGCAGGAGTGCTATATATGGGATAGCTATCATCTTCTACATCTATTGCAAATCTTCAGTATCAGTACCGTGTATATTTTAACATCGCTAAGAGCTCATTTTAAATTTCTCATATGTTCTGGAGTGTTTGTATGTGAGTGTGTGGTAGCGTGAGACGCGCAATTGAGCGAGTGCGGAGGTCCGATCCACAATTCTGTTCTCTGACGAGGGAAAACAGCTGGAGACGAACGAAGCGAGAGATCACTGTTATATGTTGTGTGTTTTGTGTCATAAGTGTACTCTGTGAATTGTTTGATGTATAATAGAGTACCAGCGGAATTGAGAGGGATAGCTAACCAGGGGACGTTCTTCCTCCATAGACAGGGGCCAGAGGCGGACAAAGCTCAAAATGTTGAAAGACTTGCAAATTGTTTAGAAGCCCTGTTTGTCTTGATCCTAGGAATGCACCTATGAAGCCTTTTAATTCCAAACATCCACTGAGCCAGAAAATAGGTATATTTACCTTGGACCTTTGGAATGGAAGGCTGCAAAGGGTAAATTTTGAAATACCTAGCATAGAAGAAGGGAAAAAAAAAAAAAGGAGAAAAACAGGAGAAGCTGCTGAGAGTGCCCCTCCCTTTTCCCCCTTCCTGGAATGTGAGTTAAGTGCTGTGTGTGTGAGTTAGCCCTCTCACTCCCATAATGTGAGTTGTGTTCTGTGTGAGAGAGAAAAAAAATAATTGAAAGTGTAAAAGCAAAAAGGTTTGCATGGACGAGGGGGGCAGAATTCTGCAGAGTGCAGGAATGGATCAGATGTCGGTGTTCAGACTATGTTTTATTGTGCTATTCAGCTAGGTTGGGATCACTCTATTGTCCTGAGTGTTTATAATCTGTGGACAGGAATTGTTGTTGCTAGTCTTGTGGGAAGTTGACGGAGTCGACGGGAGAGAAGCACATGTGATGATGATCAACAAGTCTCAATTTATTGACACAATAGGCATGCTTTTATAATAGCAGTAATAAGGCTCATACATATTGCAAAAGTAAGGCTCATCATTGGTCCGATACAGAGTGTCAGCCCTGCCTCTATTGCTATATTCCTAGGATGTTTGTGGTTTTTCTAGGTCCTGTTTTTATCTCCTGTTATCGCCTAACTTCTTGCTCAAGGAGACTGTGGCCTTGTACAAGGCTGCTATTATTTCACCAGCTGTATTTTCTCACGTCCCTTCTCCTCAAGCCACGTCTCTACAAAAACTCTCCACATTTCCCCCATTTTCTTTCTGAGCAAGAAGGTTCATCTGACTCCAAAACGTGGGTTCCCCTATCTGACTGCAGCCTAGCTCATGCACACTGCGTTTTTCTCTGACTCCATTGCACTAATAAGGATACATTAGGATGGAACAACTATAAATTCCCTCAAACAGCAAGGTCCTCCCTGTGGCTTTGCCAGTATACCGTTCCAAGCTCTGTCTCCACAAATTAAAAATATCCCGGGGGGCAATTTCTTCGGGGCCGTAATGTTGGCACCGTTACATCGGGAGTAAAGCTGGCTATTCACTGTTCCTGATTCCAGGGATGAGTCTAGGCTGGCCCAATATTTGCGATTCTTGTTAAAGTCATTTGGGTTCAGTGGCTCAAAACCGAACCAACCCCCCTGTTTGACATTGGATAAACTGGCATTTGCACTTCCAAAGAGATCTAATTCTTCTGGGGGAGAGTGCAGGGTGATGTTCAAGGACAGTATGATCTTACAGTGTTGGCAGCCATCCTCAATCTGAGGGTTACCTCCCCACTGGCGCAGCTGGCTACAGCCCTCAGCGCTCGATAAGTTTTTACACAGGCTGCTTTCGTTCACAAAACCACAAAATTCCCCTGGGGACCAAACAGGCAAACCTATCAGGCAAGTTCGAAAAGGATTAGTAACCCCTCCTAAGCTAAGGCAAAGCGAGGATTGACTAGTTTGGTTTGCCAATGTTACCCAGATGTTATCTCTTGGCTGATTAAAGTGTGTAAAGCATGTAACTCCTGCTACGCTGGCTATTACAGCACTAAGCAATACAGCAGAAACAGGCTTCATTTTTCTCTTCTATCCTTTCTCCCCTTATTCCTTTTAGCCCTTACTGTTCCTAGCCGTTGCAGTTTTAACTCCTGTAACCTGCTCAAGCACTGATCCAATTCCCTGTCAGGATCTCCTCTTATGGGCCCTACCACAGAATGCTGTGTTATGGGTACCAATTTCCTACACCTCGCAGAGATAATATGAAATCTACCTTGAACTGTAACCCTTTTAACAATATTCTCCAATTCCCAACGGTAGTAAGCCAATATTTTCTGTTCAGGTGCTTCAAAAAATGCTAAGGCCGTGGTTGTTGCTAGCCTTGTTTGCTCTTGCAGCTCTCTCTGCCAGCTGTTAAAGTTATGGTTAAATGCACACCTATTACACCATAAGTCACGTACTAGGGACTGTTCTATCCAAAAGATCTTATCGCAACCCCTGCAATACAAAGCTACCCAAGCAGCACAACACAGATTATTACAATCAAGACAATTTTGACCCGCTGGCCCCGTATGTAATACTTCCGATAACCGTCCAATAGTTGTAATCAGTCCTTCAAAGGTCTGGCAGTGCTTCAAAACCCTGTCGATGGCTTTCGAGTATCCTTTCAACTGTGACAGCAGCGGTCGTAGGATCAGTGGCAGCTTCTCCTCTATCCTCCTCTTGTCTTCCTCCGTCAGATTGCTTGGCAGTTGTTGCATCGAGAACAGGTTTAGTCCATCTTGCAGGCACCCATACCGGTCCTGTAGGGGTAGAGACACAAAGATATCCCCTTCCCCAAAACATAACCTTAGCAGGGCCTTTCCACAACCCTGTCTTAGGGTCTCTGTATTTCACCCACACGTCCTTTTTCTGCTCGGTAGTTTTATTTGGCCGATGATGTAATTCTGCTGGAGGGTACTCTGCGTCCCCAAATATGCATAAGTGATTGATCACAAATAAGCTCTTCAATAGCCTTGCCTGGGGGTCAGCAATCTTTTCATGTTTTGCCAAGTACCTTTGCAGATTGCTGTTAGCCCTTTCGATGATAGCTTGCCCTGTTGGGGAGTTTAGAATGCCTGTGATATGCTCAATTCCCCAACTCTTTAAGAACCCTTCTATTCTCTTGCTAATGTAAGCAGGCCCGTTATCCGTTTTAATCCTTTTTGGCCCCCCATTACTGCAAAACAGCTATATAGGTGCCTTTCCACGTGGATAGCCTTTTCTCCTGCCTGTGCTGTTGCCCAAATGAACTTACTATAGGTGTCAATAGATACATGCACATACTTCAATCTACCAAAGTTAGGGACATGCGTAACATCCATTTGCCATAACTCATTTGATTGTAGTCCCCGTGGGTTTACCCCTAGGCCTAGACCACCACCTCCATTGTGATGGCTGCAAATCGGGCAGGCCCTAACTATGGCCTTCGCCTCTGCCATTGTGATTTTGAACTCTCGGTGCAAGCCCTTTGCATTTTGGTGAAATATAGAGTGAGCTTCTCTGGCTAGCAGCTGGCCTGGCAGTGGAGTGCCCTGAGCCACAGACACTAGTCTGTCTGCTCTAGCATTACCCTCACCCAAGCCAACTTCCCATTTATGGCTTCTAATATGAATCACAGCATAAGCGTGCTCCCTTAACCTTGTAGCCTTTTTTAACTGTACCAACAACTCATACAGCCTCCAGTTTTGCACCTCTTTTATAGAGGCATCTTCGATTCTAGCTACGACCCCAGCAACATACAAAGAGTCTGTTACGATGTTCAGTGGTCCTCTTAGCTGTGATATTGCCCATACTACTGCTAAAAGTTCCATAGTCTGTAGACTGTCTGCAGCTTCTGCTTGTAAAATCTGATGTTTCCATAGTCCCTTTTCTTGCCATGTTATTGCAGCAGTTCTGGATTTTCTGCCAGCATCCGTGAATGCCGTAAGAGCATCTGCGATAGGGGAATTTTCTCGTTTTGGCCGAGTGATCCAATCCCATTCCCCAATCCATTGAACTGGCGCCTGCCGGAGCTTTTCTGTTTCAATGGGGCAGCTCGCACCTAAAAGTGCCTCCTGCAGCTCCTCGCTATTACACAAGTACCAGTCCAAGGTATCCTTTTTAATTGGCATCCTGATTACTGCTGGCTCGGTTCCAGCTACTTGTAGCATCCTCTCCCTGCCTTTCTTTATTAAATCCACTAGCATTTCGACCTTTTGAAAGAGAGTTTTGGTTTGTTGTAACGCGGGGGAAATCCACTCCAATACCCTTTTCTCCCCCGTTTTCTTTTGCAATTGAGTCAATGCCCCAAGGAGGTATTTGGGACCGTTCCAGATCGTCAGGTCTATGGATAATTCTGGATCTCGCCGATGGACTTGCCCCTGTGTAACGCAGTCCATTATATACTGAAGAGTGTGCTGTTGTTCCGGAGTAACACGGATCAGACTTGCTGGGTCCGTGCCTTTGAGAAGTGAGCGTAATTCGTCCAGCAGTTCGTTTGGTATTCCAACAATCGGTTTTAACCATTGAAGATCGCCCAGTAACTTCCGAGCCTCATTCAGAGTTGTGAGTTTTGTTTGCAGTTGTAGCTTCTGGGGTTTAACTATTTGTTCTGACATTGTCCATCCCAAATATTTCCACGGAGCTGTTGTTTGAATTTTCTCAGGGGCTATAACAAGGGAAAATTGTGCCAAGGCAGTCCGTATCTCCTGAATTTGCTGTTCAGTAAAAGGTTTTGGTTGGGCAAACAATATATCATCCATATAGTGATAAATCACTACATTTGGCCATCTCTTTCTCAGGGGCTGTAATGCAGAGTCAACATAAATTTGGCATAAAGTAGGACTATTGCGCATTCCCTGCGGGAGTACCGTCCATTCAAATCTTTGGTCCGGCCCCTCCCTGTTAAGTGCAGTCAATGTAAATGCAAATCGCATCATGTCTTGTGGATGAAGGGCAATAGTAAAAAAAAGCAGTCTTTAAGATCAATAATTAGTAATGGCCAATCCTTAGGAATCATTGCAGGATTAGGTAATCCTGGTTGTAAAGCCCCCATGGGTTCCATTTGGGCATTGACAGTACGCAAATCATGTAACAAACGAAACTTTCCTGATTTCTTTTTGATCACAAAAATTGGAGTGTTCCAGGGGCTTGTGGATAGTCGCAGATGCCCCTGTTCGTATTGCTCCTTCACTAGATCATGAGCATGCAGGAGACTCTCCCATTTTAAAGGCCATTGCTTAACCCACACCAGAGAGCTGGTTTTCCAGGTAATGGGTATCGGGAAAGTCCAGGCAATGGCCACTACCCCAAAGGGTGCTCATTGGTTAGCACCACTCCCAATTGGGCCAGAATGTCCCACCCTATAAGGCACTGCACTGTAGGTGGCAATTGGACTACCGAGAAAGTAGCTGTTAATTGTTTTCCATCGATGTTCACCTTGATAGGAGGGGAACGACTGGCCAGGGTTAAACCCCCAACCCCGGTCACTGTGGTGGCAGCCGGTTGTAAAGGCCAATGTGGAGGCCAGCAATTAGGGCTAATAATGCTGGAATCAGCCCCAGTGTCCAAAAGGCCTGAAAATGACCTCTTTTGTCCTTGATATTCCACCTCCACGGTTTTCTTGAGCCTTTCATTAAGATTTAAAGTCAGCAAGGTCAGGCCGCCAGTGGATCCGAAACCTTTTTCTCCCCTTTTTCCCTTATAGGCTTTATCTCTTTTGTCATTTGCTCCAACGGTACCAATTGAGCAATTCTCTGTCCCTTATTAATTTGAACGGGTGGAAAAGGAGTATGCACCATGATCATAATTTCCCCAGTAAAGTCCACATCAATAACACCAGGTAACACAAATAATCCAATCATAGAGGCAGACGATCGTCCTAATAGCAGTGCACCCACCGCTCGACCTTGTATAACAATAGGTCCTTTCATTCCTGTTGGGATCTTTTGTGGGTGCGATGTCATTAGCGTGATTTCTACTGCTGCTGCCAAGTCCAGCCCGAGGCTCCCTGTGGTGGCAGGCTGGAGGCAGGGAAGGTCGGTTGAGCTGCAGCGGCGACTTGTGTCTGAGCGCGGCCACTGCGATTCGCGCTCCTGCCGGAGTTTCCCGACCTCCGCCGACAAGCGCCCGTAGTGTGAGTATCCGAACGGCACTTTCGGCACCATATCCCTGTAGCCTGGTATTCTCGGCGCATGTGACCCATGCCTCTGCATCTGTAGCATCGCGTACGGGTTCCCGATGGAGCCGAATCAGCTGCAGCTGACGCTTGAAGGGGTGCGAGAGCAGCTAACACCTGATTTTGTGAAGCCTTTGCCTGTTCCTGTAATCCCAGCCCCAGCTGCTTAATAGCATCTACTAAAAATGCTTGTGATCCTAACGGCATTTGAGCCATCCTTTCTAATGCCTCCTCTATGGTCCAATTTGCACCCAAGGTGTTAATCACACTCCGTGTTGCCTGATTGCAATTTTGAAGAGCGCACTGTTTTAGCAGTGCCCCTCGCATGTATTCGGGTACCCCTGCTTTTTCTATTGCGGCAGCAGCCTTATCTATAAATGCACCAAACGGTTCTTCCCGACCCTGCTTGATTCCCATATATACAGGTACTCCTCCAGGTTCTTCTACCTTATCTATAGCCAATCTGACCAATCTCATAGCCTCTCGGCACTTGTCTGGTCCCACCATAGCCTGAGCTTCCGTGCGGAGAAATGCTCCCAGCCCCATAAGCTCATCAGCTGTCACTCCATGAAGAGGATCTGCTGGCTGCCTCTGTACTGCCACGCATTCGTTAATAATCACTTGCCAATGTGCATTAAATAAAAGCTGTTGATGCTGTGTAAATATTAACTTTGCTATTCCTCTACAATCAGCGGGCAGAAGCACTTGAGTGCCCCATATGTAGTCTAACATCTGCTTTACTGACTCACTTGTCACCCCGAACTGGCTGACTGTAGATCGCAACTGTGACAGCAATTTCCAATCAAGGGCAGTAATTGTTGCCATCAGTCCTCCACCCTGAGCCTGGAAGATCACCGGGCATGCTAGCTGTGCCACTGCATTAACCGCACAGTCATCTCCCCTTTCCAAGCCGTCTTTTGCAAGCGCAGCCCAAGCTTCTCTCCGCTCCCTGGCAATGACCTCCGCTAGCTCGCTTTCCGCCCCAGGAGTTGGCTCATTGCCCAGAGGGAGAACGGCCGGGGGCGCTTTCGGCTGCAGCACCTGCTCTTCGGGGGGTGCGGACGGCTCAGAAGCTGCCTCTGAGCTAGAGCCAGAAGGCAGTGGCGGTGGGGGAGGTAAAGCTACCTGCATGACCGTAGGGGGGCAAAGGAGTAGTTTGGGACCATTCTCTTTCATAGTTTCTATTATTTGTGTGAGCAGCAGATGCTTGCTCAGCTGCTTTCTTTTCTGCCTGATGCTGTAAAAGCTCGTTATGTACCAGCCTCCATAGCTTTCCCAACTTTTCTGCCGTTTTATCATCCTGTAGTGTAGCCTCCCACAACACATCTCCAAACTTTTGCCACTCTGTCAGCTCATGTACGGTATGCGGATTTATGAATAAGCCCTTAGCATGCCCATATACTAAAAGACTCGTTAACTCCTTCTGCAAATCTATTCCCTTAACCTGCCGCTTTTCCAGGAAAGTGGTAATTAAATTATATGCTGCTTGCCTTTCCATACCTAATTTATCAGCGCTGTTGCAGCCCCTCAAGGTCTCGGCAGCACGTATTGGCCAGGCCCGTCTATATGGTCACCCAGAGCACGGCGTGTCCTCAGGCTCGTCTATACAGTCACCTTACTTGTATTTGCGCTTATTCCCGGCTGCTTCAGGACCCGAACCTGTTACCCTGTCGTCACTCGTCCGTGGTTCAATGCCTGCATTTTGCTCCTGCATGTCGGGGATCACCGTTTGACGAAGTCGACGGGAGACAAGCACATCCAATGATGATCAACAAGTCTCAATTTATTGATACGAGAGGCATGCTTTTATAATAGCAGTAATAAGGCTCATACATATTGCAAAAGTAAGGCTCATCATTGGTCCGATACAGAGTGTCAGCCCTGCCTCTATTGCTACATTCCTAGGATGCTTGTGGTTTTTCTAGGTCCTGTTTTTATCTCCTGTTATCGCCTAACTTCTTGCTCAAGGAGACTGTGACCTTGTACGAGGCTGCTATTATTTCACCAGCTGTATTTTCTCACGTCCCTTCTCCTCAAGCCACGTCTCTACAAAAACTCTCCACAGGAAGTCCCTGAGAACTTAGACACAAGCCATTTGTAAGTGTTTAAAGGGTTTGTGGAACTTGGAGAAAGGTAGAGTTGGAAGATAGTATAATGGGGGCAAAACCAAGCAAGAATTTCCTCAGGCAAGCCCATTAGGATGCATATTACAGCACTGGAAGGAATTGGCAGGGGGGAGCCGGAGGCTCAATGAGTAAGAGGATTGCAGTTCTGTTTTGCAACTGATGTTGTTTTAAGGAGAGAGGGAAAGTGGAATGAAGTGGTTTTCACCCTCTGAAACCATCCAGAGTGGCAAAAGGACTGTGGGATTGTGCAACCACAGGACCCTATGGTACTTGCCCTTGAGCAGGAAAATAACAAAGAATTTAAAAGTAAACTGAGGCGGTGTTGCTTGACGTGCAGTATTGGGCAAAGGTGCACTAGAATAAATAAAATTCACCAGACACCAGAACAAGATTTACCTGATTTACTTAAGCCTTCCCCTCGATCACAGGAATGGGATACAGACTCAGACTCTACTCCCCTGGATAGCCCGGTATCTTCCTGTGTCAGAGAAAGGTCTGCTTTGACAATTTTGCAGGTACCTCTCCAAGAAGACCGAGATGAAAAAGAAGGAAAAAAAAAAACAAAAGCCAAACCAAACAAAAAAAAACCCCAAAAATAAAAATAAAAAACAAAAAAAAACCAAAAAAAAAACAAAAACAAGACCCAAAACTGGTTTTAAAACTATAGGGGATTTGGAAACAGTATTTTCCCCTTTTTCCCCTGCCAGACCCAATGCGGGATCCAGACAGCCACAACACACTGCTGGATCCTGAGTCAGAGGTAGGAATACAACAATAGATTTTTGGGGGTTTGGCTAATCTAAAAGAGGAATAGTGGCTCATGTGAAGGAAGACTGACAGGGATCTGGGGAATCCACCCTAGTGGATCCACTGGTTATAATGAAGCCATGGAAAGAGGAGAAGAAAGTAGAATTTTAATTAACACAGAGGCAACATATTCGGTTTTGAACCAAGATTTGATATCCCTAGGAAATGACTGTATCGTGGTAAAAGGGGCAACTGGCCAAAGTGAAAAGTCGTATTTTTGTGAACTTTTAAGATATAAACTGGGAATACAATGGGGCATCCACAGATTCTTGTATATGCCCAACTCCCTGAAGGCACTTTTGGGGAAAGATTTAATAGAAAAATTGGGTGTAATAATTAAATTTGAAAAGGGAGAGATTACTCTGGAGGTAAATGACCAGCAGTATATGCAAATAATGGGTTTATCCTTAGTCAGTGTTCCCACAGAAGGAAAAATCAGAGAAGAAATCATGAAACAGGTATACCCCGAGTTATGTGCCACCGATGTGCCCAGGACTTATGGGCTGAAACTAAAATAACTGAAAAAAACTTCACCCAGTGGTGGCAAATCCATATACTGTGTTAACTGTGGTAATACATGAACTAACCTGGCTTACTGTTTTAGACCTGAAGGATGCCTACTTTTGCCTCCCTCTCCATGAAGCCAGCCAGAAAATACTTGCAATTTTAATGGGAAAACCCTGAAAGCGGGGGCAGAATTCAACCCACCTGGATATTTGGTAATCAACTTGCAAAGGATCTCGAGGCCTGGAAGACCCACCTGAGGAAGGGAGACTGTTGCATTATGTAAATGATACCCTGATTGCCACCAAGACAATGCTTGCATGACTTGGATGGTGAGTCTGTTAAACTTTTAGGGGCTCCAGGGATACCGGGTATCTAAAAGAAGGCCCAAGTAATGCAACACGAGGTGATCTATTTGGGCTATGAAATCAGCGCTGGATGAAGAACTTTGGGACAAGCCTAAAAAGAGGAAATATACCAAACTCCGAGACCATAAACAGTGAAAGAGTTACTAACTTTCTTGGGCATGACTGGGTGGTGTCGGCTCTGAATCTTTAACTATGGACTGCTTGTGAAACCCCTGTATGCACTAACCACCGCCAAACAGAAATACCTCCAATGGAGCAAAGAGGCTGTGCAAGCCTTTGAACAGATGAAGAAAGCCCTGATGGCAGCCCCGGCCTTAGGACTTCAATATGTGACTAAGCCATTTTTCCTTTTCTCTCATGAGAAGCAAGGGATTGCCCTAGGGACTGGCTGTTTACCAGCAGTTGCAGCCGTCATCCAGGAGGCACGAAGATTTACCCTGGGCCAGAAAATGACTGTGTTAGTGTCTGGAAGCGAAAGGTGGGCACTGGTTTTCTCCATGAAGGTTTCTAAAATACCAAACTATAACGTTGGAACATGATATGGGAATTGTGGTTACTAACATCATCAACCCAGCTTCTTTTCTCGGTGGAAATACAGGAGAACCAGTGCACCAGGACTGCTTAGAGACCATCGAGGCCACATACTTGAGCTGTTTGGACCTGAATGTCAGTCCCATGGAAGACACTGAGGGCTGGTTCATGGATGGAAAAAGCTATATCTTAAGCAATAAAAGACATGCCAGGCCAAAAACATCAAGCATGCAGAGGGATTCTGATACTGCTGGAAGCAGTCCAGCTACCTGAGAAAGTGTCATTCATGCACATCAAGGCACACCAGAAAGAGAATTCAGAATTGGGGAGAGGAAATGAGCTGGTGGACAGAGAGGCAAACCTGGCAGCCAAAGATGAGGTAAAACCAAAAGGGGCTTTGATCCCTGTGATTATGCATGAAAATCAAGTATATGTGAGGCAAGAATGAAATGTGGATAGAGAACAGGGAATTCAGCAACTTCAGGGGACTGTAGGAGGAGAAATCAAAGTAGGATGCCAAACGGTTAATAGGACTATCCATAAAAAGGCATCCCAAATTACTATCTCAACTACGCCTACATATAAGAATACAAAGACCTGTATTTCCAATGAATTAGACTGTTGGCATAATTTTACATTAGTACAGACCGTTCAGGTGGTTTGTCTCTGGGCCTATGATACCATTGGGCTCTTATTCAAATTTGAAATAAATACTATAGCTAAGTCTGTTACAACCCAGAATTTATGAGATTGGTCCGTATATAATCAGGAATACAGGCCAACAGCAAATGCTGTTCAGCCCAGAATGGTTTCTTAAACGTGTTGAACTGCTAATGCAAACTGATATTTCTGAAATTCAACCAGCATGCTCTCATTTTCTAAAAATATCCTTCGAGGGCTGGACAGCCTGGCTGTGAAAACAAGTGCCCTTCAGGGGCAGAACACAAAGGGGCCTAACAGGAGTGTTAGAGACAGAATTGGGGGTCCTAAATGGAAATGACTCAGAAATACTAATGAATAAATTGGCCACCACAACTAGTGATTTAACAAAATTAAGACAACCTTTACAGTTTTAAAGCTATATTAGCTTTAGGAACTAATCAATTATCGGAAGTGTTACCAAAGTGGGAAAAGGTGGAGGAACAGGGCCATGAATTAATAGTAAATGCACTCGATATGAGTGTGCTCAAGACATCTGCCTTGACACTGAGCAAAGCATCTGTCACTTTGAGATCCATCCAGATGCTATTCAGAGGACTGTACTTGTATATATATGGGCCAGGGTTGTGTGTGTTTGAGAACTACTTGTACTTCTGTAGCAACAGACAAGATAATTATGGATAGTAAGAATCAGTCTAATTTCCAATTTCTGTATTTGTATTTTTGTTAAGATTGTTGGGTGTGACTTTTCTTATTTAGCACCAGTTGTATCCCATCTGCTGATAAAATCCAGTTATACAATATTTCACAAATTATCACCTGTACCTATTGGAATGAATCTTACATTGGTGAAATAATTAATGAAACAGTTAATGAAACATCAGGACTTGATTATAATTCTGGACGAGGTCCAGGAAAGCGGGAAAAGACCCTGATAACAGTCCACCATGACACAGAGGAAAGAAAGGGGATCCTAAAAAGGGTAAAAGAAAATGTGAACCATCATTGGTGGGACATGTTGTTTGGATGGTCCCCTACCGTGACTGGCATTCTAAATAAGTTGTGTCACCCCAGTATTGTGCTTTTGATGCTAGTTTTAGTCAGCTTTGTTTTCTCTGCTATGTTATTTGTTTGGAATTGGAGAATGCTACGACGACTAACAATTTTGACTTCTATGTCTAGTGCCCATGAGAATGCATTAAAAGGGTAATTTTCCAACAAAATATCATCCAATTCCCCTTCGAGAGATAAATTACTCAGTTGGCAAATGAATTTGCCCATGTTAAAAGACAGGGGGGAACTGATTAGCAAAAGCAGACAGGGGGGTTGGGAATGTTCACTAGAACTTGGCGCTGTTCGCCTTGAAGACCTTGGAAGTTGATAACAAAAGAGCCAGCTAGCAGAAGTTTACTGATAAGTGGGCATTGGAATGCAGAAAGCTGGAAAACAACCAGAAGAGACTGTGTCTGTACACAGTTCATGGAGAAAAACATTTTTTCATCCTGAGGAAGACTTCTTACTTCATCCCTAAGGCCCCGGTGCACCACCACCGAGAGGCACTACGCAGGTGCAAGACCACGACTAGTGATTTAACAGAATTAAGACAACCTTTACAGTCTTCTCTATTAGCTTTAGGAACTAATCAATGGCAGTTACCAAAGTGGGAAAAGGTGGAGGAACAGGACCATGAATTAATAGTAAATGCACTTGATGTGATCCAAGATAACATTTCTTTGGCCCTCAGTTGTATACAGGCACAATTATGGATGCAATCAGTGACCTCCTTAATTATAAGAGAAGGTGGTAAGGGTACTTTCCTCATCGAAATCCGGAAAGTGGTTTGGGACAGTGCCACTGGCTTAGAGAGAAACCTTCAATCCTGGTATACTCTGAATATGGGCATGAATGGTGAACAGGAGTTGACAAACTGTAAATGTAATGTGTAAAATTAAAATGTAAACTTAAAACTTCTAGCAATTCTGAATAAAACAAACAAAAAAAAAAGCCTAGCAATAAATTATTATTCCTGCTTTTAACTGAGTCCTTGAATGTTCAGCTGTACACACAAGAAGCATATCCATATTTGGACTGAACAGATATGGTCTATTTAGAATTATTTGAAGATCTTGCCCCAAAGACAGATTCATCACATCCATCCAAGCAAGCCATTTGAAAAAAATCTACCCCACAAGACCTTATTAATCCTTAATATAGTTTCACTGATATATGCAAGATCTGACAGAAAATAAAATGAGACTAACCCTATAGCTCGGGAATCAAGAGTGGGAGGGGAGAAACAAAGAGATGGTTATAGAACATGTTCTAAGCTGTCACAGTGAGACAAGGCTCAATTCGATTGCTTCACTCAGTAAGAGTATATATCTATGTATGGAATCAAAATAGCAAATGCTATCCCACTGACCCATGTTACACTTTTGTTAAATCATTTAATTAGGTCAATAATTAAACCCATTTTATTTTTCAAAGATTTTAAGATTACTATGCTACTGTATTCTAGTTTTGATACTGTTACTGTTGTGGTTTGAGCTAAAGTATCAGTTTTCTAACTTTTCAGCTAAGTCTTGTCTAAGTAACTTCAGTTTCTGAAAGCTAACTGCATGTTTTTCAGACAGTGTTTCTCTCTAGAAGTGATAACATGGAGCACTGTTATGCAGAAAAGCCATTGCTTATACTTATTCCTATAGAAACCAAGGCTATCCTTGAGCTGGTGGAGTGTCATAAGTCAAAGAGACAAAAAAGGTTGCACCTGCAGGGAGGGGCAGACAGTACAGGTGATCCCAAACTGACCAACAGAGTATTCCATCCCATATACATCATATTTGGTATAAAACCGAGAGATCATGGGGGTCTCACTCTCCGATGCCTGGTGTCCAGTGAGTTCAGCTCCTTCCTAGCCTCCGATCCTTTCCCTTGTGTCTGCTCTGCAGCATTTGTGGTGACATATAGTCATTGATGGGTGGGGGCGTGATTTCATATATTTGTATATTTTTTACTATTTTCTTATTATTTCCATTATTATTATTATTTTATTAAAGCTGTAGTTTTAATTTCCAACCTGCAAGTCTTTCCCTCTCATTTCCCTTTCCCCTTTCCCTGGAGTGGGGGGGGGAAGGGAATTGGGAGCCCAACTACTCCCAATTGACAAGGACAAGGACATACTCCCAAGTGAAAGGACTTTAATTTTTTTTATTTTCTTTCTTGTGCAGGCTTTGTATTATTAGTTTTCCAAGAAATGTTAATGAATATGTATCAGATTTAAGGAAATTGAAGTTGTGATATAGGCGCTTGTGATTTGGCGGCGGTATCCCCTGTGTGCCTGGATCCATAATAAAGCCATGCTCACTCTTTATCACTGAGTGCTAAGGAGTATTATTCCAGCAACAATATCACTGTGCTCCACACAATAAAGTGCTTTCCCATTTTAAATATACAGATATTAATAATGGTAAGATTAATAGTAAGTTTCTCTACAGTTGTCTGTTTTCTCCAAGTCATGAAACACAGAAGAGCAAACATACCACAAATAATTATGTGAAAAAAACATGTTGAAATGCTGAATTTTTTATATGAAATGGAAATTAGAGAGGTTTGTGGTTATCCTTAGATCTTCTAGGAGTGATTCAGCAGTCTTGGTGATATCTGTCCAGTGCAAGTTTCACCTAGAACAATGGAGCATGTTTTAACAGGAACTGTGTAAACAAAACGAAGATTAAGTAAAACTATATTTGTACTGATGTCTAGGATATAATGACACTGTTAATTTAGGATTAAATACACTACCTGGATCTTATCAGGAGGACCATCGAACATAGCTTTATTGCAAAAGCCTGATTACTTTGTATAAACAATGCATGCCTTACTAATGACTACACCTTTGAAGAAGAACTGGAAGTCTAATGAATGGTCCTGGCATTGTGTGGGTTAAAATGTCTCAAAACAGGTGATTCTGAGATGTGACCCTGCACCCCTCCAGCGAGTGGACAGTGTGAGCAATGTTCCAGGAACTAATATGCTGAAGGGCATGTCTCAACCTGTTATCTGATCTGCCACCTTACCCAAGTGAGAGGCAGAGACAGAGGGTTTAAAAAATCTCATGCTTACCTGTTGCCTCGTGGACACTCATCATCTTCTTGGACCTACAGGACAAAGAAAACGTGCTACAACATGCAGAACCTGGAAGGTGGTGACTATCTTTCATCTTGGGTCTCCTTTATCAACTGTCTCTCTCTATTCTCTGTCTCTTTTCTCTTTCTCACTTCCTCTTTTCCTTGTAATAAGTGTGTCTGCAGAGGACTGTAGCAGGCATTTTTGTTTTGGTTTTGACTCTGGTAACATCAGGCTTTTTTACAGTTTTGGGTTTTGCTAAGCAGATTGTCTGTAATACAGCATTGCCAGTGTTTCTAAGTTGTGGATTGTTCATGGAAACATCGGGATTTTACAGTTTCTTGTCAGTGCTCTATCATGTACGGGTCATTGTTTTGTATCCAGTGCTTCGGGACATGCACCTTTTTTAGTAAAATGTTGTTTACACTCTCCTTCTGGGGGATTTGCATCACTCTGATGCAGTGCTGGTGATTCTGAAGAGCTCTCCCAGTCGCTGCTTTAAATGAGATGGGACAACCAATAAGAAGGGAACATCCTACCCCAGAAGACACCAGAAGCTGGATGACTGCCAAAGAAGCGTGACATAGCACATCATCTGCTATTGGTTAAACATATTTAAATTAGCTTCACTTGCTAAGCATCACCAATAAGTGTAATTTTGGGTAGGTTTATGCTCTTCATGTAACAAGATGAATACTTCGTAATGCCTTCATGTGGTGTGCTAGCTTTGTGGAATTTCCACCTAGCACCCATCTCTGCATAGACATTAATTAAATGAATACCTCAACTCTATGTGCTTTGACTGGCATTTTGCACATCAGGTAAACAAACCAAATTGGGACAACATTGGCAATATCTGTATAACTTCAGAAAAAAATCACAGCCAATCTCTATGATTCCTTCTCTATCCAAATTGCATTTTTGTCTCTATTGGTAGTAGGCTGAAAAAGAAAACATGCAGATAGAAACACAAATGTTATTTCAGAAGGAGTTGAACCATGGAATTCACATAATGATGAAACTGCTCCTCAGCTCAAGAAAGAGTACATTTGGATGTTCTTGTTTGGATCTTCATATCTTGATATTACTCTTTAATAACTGCTACTAAAATACTACCTATACATATATATCTTTGTCTTTTTTGTAAATATTGCTCTGTCCAAAAATACCAAAAATGTGTGCCTTCATAGATATTATAATACTGACACCAAATTTTCATAGATAAAGCATGCTGGAAAAGCCTTTTTTTTTTTTTGAACATTTAGCTCTATTCTTGTATTCTTGATAGAGTTAGTGGTATGTAAAGCAATACATACTTTAAAGTCTCAAGCATGAATTTTGTAACTTTAAAAACAGTGGTATCATTACCATTGTAGACTTTAATTTTTTTTTTTTGTTCTTGTTTTTCTTGTGCAAGCTTTGTATTAAGTTAGCTTGACCTTGCGACTAATGGTATCCATTGTTATCGTGTGGACCTTGTGTGAATACAGTAAGCACTTCCTGGAACACATTGGACCAGCATAGTGCTTGGCCTTCCATTTTTTTACCTAGCAAAGAGAACACCTGTTTAAGCCATAAGACTCCAGCTTCTCCAGGAGAATGCTTCCTCATCCACTAGGTGGGTCACCTTGTCATAGAAGGAAATCTGGCTAGTCAAGCAACACCTGCCTTTCATAAACCCATGTTGACTGGGCCTGATCACCTGGTTGTCCTATGTGTACTGTGCGATAGCATTCAAGATGATCTGTTCCATAACCTTCCCTGACACTGAGGTCTGACTGACAGGCCTGTAGTTCCCCGTATTCTCTTTCCAGCCCTTCTTGTAGATGGGTGTCACATTTGCTAACCTCCAGTCTATTGGGTCATCTCCAGTCAGCTAGGATTGCTGATAAATGATGGAAAGTGACTTGGTGAGCACTTCTGTCAGCTCCTTCAGTACCCTTGGGTGGATCCCTTTCCAGTCCCATAGATTTGTGTGTGCCTAAGTGATATAGCAGGTTGCTAACCATTTCCACTTGGATTATGGTGGCTCCAATTCTGCTCCCTGACCCTGTCCTCCAGCTCAGTGGGGCTGGTGTCAAGGACTGTGTTTTAAACCTCAGACAAACTGTTCCTTTTATTTTGTCTTAAACCACAGTTTTCGAGCCATGTTTTGAGATGAAGTGGTTGAAACTTTGGAAGGATCACAACAAGGACACAGACTTCCACACCTGCTAAAATGCCCTTTGCACAAGCATGCGAGAAGAGGTCACTGCAGTTCAGGAGGGGTTTGAGGGGGCTCTCTGCTTGCTTTATATGATTCATATATATATACATCTTTATCTTCACCATGAATCAATATTTTTTTTATGATACTAGACAATTGAATATTTGCAAACTACCTTGGAATCAAAAGGTTAGCCATACAGTGTCGAATCACTCTAATTCACATCCTAGAATTCTGTTTTAACGAACCACATGTCCCTTCCATTTGTAAGGTGGGGGCTGTCAGGACATAACAGCTGGGTACCCAGAGAACAATTGGTCTTACTCTTAAAGACCAAGGCAAAAAGGCATTAAGTACCTCAGTCTTTTCTTCATCCGTTGCCACTATGTTCCCCTCTGCATCTAATAAAGGCTAGAGATTCTCCTTAGCATTCCTTTTGCTGCTAATATATTTATGGAACCATTTTTTATTGTCCTTTACTGCAGTAGCCTAATTAAGGTCTAGTTGGGCTTTGGCCCTTCTAGTTGGGCTTTTCTCCCTATATAATCTTACAACATCCTTGTAGTCCTCCTGAGTTGCCTAAACCTTCTTCCAAAGGTCATAAACTCTTTTTTTCCTGAGTTCCAGCCAAAGCTCTCTGTTCAGCCAGACCAGTCTTCTTCCCCACTGTCTTGTCTTTTGGCACATAGGGACCTGCTCCTGTGCCTTTAAGATTTTCTTCTTGAAGAATGTCCAGCCCTCCTGAACTCCTTTGCCCTTCAGGACTGCCAAGGGACTCTGTCAACCAGGCCCCTGAATAGGCCAAAGTTTGCCCTCTGGAAGTCCAAGGTAGCAATTCTGCTGACCCTCCTCCTCACTTCTACAAGAATCGAAAACTCTATCATTTTGTGATTGCTATGTCCAAGACAGCCTCCAACCATCACATCACCCTCAAGTTCTTCTCTGTTTGCAAGCAACAGGTCCAGCGGGGCGCCTTCCCTAGTTGGCTCACTCACCAGCTGTGTCAGAAAGTTATCAGCCACGCACTCCAGGAACTCCCTAGACTGTTTCCTCTCTGCTGTATTGTATTTCCAGCAGACATCTGGTAAGTTGAAGTCCCACACAAGGGCAAGGGCTAGTGATGGTGAGGCTTCTCCCAGCTGCTTATTTAATAATTCATCTGCCTCTTTATCCTGGTTGGGTGGTCTATAACAGACTCCCACCACGATAGGGAAGCATTCTATTGTGACTGGCCCAGAGACCATGTGTATCCTTGGCATAGACTACTTCATGAGAGGTTACTTCAAGGACTCTATAGTGTACTAGTGGGCCTTTCATGTGGTTGCCCTGGATACACAGAAGATTAAACAGTTGTCTACCTTTCCTGGCCTCTTGGTCCCTCTGTTGTGGGGCTGCTGTATGTCAAAGAACAACAGGTATTGATTGTCACCATGATGGCACACTGACAGTAGTATTGCACCAAGACTTCTGGGTTACCACATGTAAGTTGAATTATCAATTGGAGAGCTAAGCAGTGACCAGTAAGATTCACTCACTCTTTAATAGTCCTATATGGCCAGTGAGAAAGTCTCACAAAGGGCAGAGGTTAACTGAACTATTGTGGCCTGAATGAAGTCACGCCGTCATTGAGAGCTACTGTACATGAACTGGAATCAAAGGCAGCCAAGTGGTATGCCACAACTGATATTCCCAATGCGTTATTCTTGATTCCTTTAACAGCAGAGTGCAGGTCAGTTTACATTCACGTGGAGGAGTCACAGGGTATTGGGTTTGCATGGCAAGGTTTTTGTAGAAAGGGGAGGCTACAGGAGTGGCTTTTGTGAGGAGCTGATAGAAGCTTCCCCCATGTCCAATAGAGCCAATGCCAGCTGGCTCCAAGATGGACTGGTCAAGGCTGAGACAATCAGCGACAGTGGTAGCGCCTCTGTGATAACATATTTAAGAAGGGGAAAAAAACCTGCTGCACAACTGCAGCCAGAAAAAAGGAGTAAGAATATGAGAGAAACAACTCTGCAGATACCAAGGTCGGTGAAGTAGGAGGGGGAGGAAGTGCTCCATGCCCTGGAGCGAAGATACCCCTGCAGCCCATGGTGAAGAAGAAATGGCCTTAAGTTGTGATGGAGGAGGTTTAGATTGGATATTAGGAAAAATTAATTCACCAAAAGGGTTGTCAAGAATTGGAACAAGCTGCCCAGGGAGGTGGTTGAGTCACCATCCCTGGAGGTATTTAAAAGGCATGTAGATGTGGCACTTAGGGACATGGCTTAGTGGTAGACTTAGTTGTGTAAGGTTTACAGTTGGATTTGATAATCTTAAAGGTCTTATCCAACCTAAACAATTCTGTGATTTATTGATTCTTGAAGACCATGGAGAAGCAGGTTGTCCCCCTGCAGCCCATGGAGGTCCACAGAGGAGCAGATATCCACCTGCAGCCAGCGGAGGACCCCATGCCTGAGCAGGTGGATGCATCCGAAGGAGGCTGTGACCCTGTGGAGAGAGGACCCCATGCTGGAGCAGGTTTTCTGGCAGGACCTGTCATCCCACAGGAGACCCACATAGGGAAGTCTGTTCTTGAAGGACTGCACTCCATGGAAAGGATACATGCTGGAACAGTTTGTGAAGAGATGCAGCCCATGGGAAAGACGCATGTTGGAGAAGTTTGTGAAGGACTGCCTCCATGGAAGGGGCCCCATGCTGGAGCAGGAGAAGAATATGAGAAGGAAGGAGTGGCAGAGACAACATGTGATGAACTGACCACAATCCCCATTCCTTGTCCCCCTGTGCCACTTAGAGGGAGGAGGAAGAGAAAATTGTGAGTGAAGTTGAGCCCAGGAAGAAGGGAGGGGTGGGAGGAAGGTGTTTTTAACATTCGGTTTTGTTTCTCATTACTGTACTCTGATTAGATTGGCAATACATTACATTAATTTCCCCAAGTATAGTCTGCTTTGCCCCTAACAGTAATTGGTGAGTGATCTTCCTGTCATTATCTCACCCCATCAGTCTTTCATTGTATTTTTCTTCCCCTGTCCAGCTGAGGGGGAGAGTAATAGAGTGGCTGGGTGGGCACCTGGCATCCAGTCAAGGTCAACCCACCACATACAGAAACAAAGAATCATAAAATGCCTGAGGTTGGAAGGGACTTCTGAAGGTCATATTGGCTGATCATGTCCAGAAAACTTTTTAATATCTCCAAGGAGATATTCAAGGACCTTCAGTATGTCACCTCAGAGGGAGTGGGGGTGAGTACTTCAAGTGACAGCAAAGATATAAATAGCAGCGATGGGTTAGATAATTTAATGAGCAGTCATTTAGAAATTAAGACTATTCCCTTTAGGAGTGTAGCGTGATTAACAGCCCATCTGAAGTGCATCTAAACCAATGCATGCAGCATGGGCAACAAACAGGAGGAACTAGAAGCTGTTGTAGGGCAAGGACACTGACATAATTGCCATTACAGAAATGTGGTGGGACAACTCACATAACTGGAGTGCCGCTTTGGTTGGATTCCAACTCTTCAGGCAGGATAGGAAAGGTAGGAAAGGTGATGGGGTAGCCCTCTATGTTAGAGAGTGTTTTGATACCCTTGAGCTTGATAATGGTGATGATAGGATTGAGCGTCTGTGAGTAAAAATCTGAGGAGCACACGAGAAGGCAGATATTGTGGTGGAAGTCTGTTACAGACCACCTAGCCAGGAAGAAGAGGTTAACAAATTTTTTTTACAAGCAACTGGAAGAAGTCTCACAATCGCTAGCCCTTGTCCTTGTAGGAGACTAACTTACCAGATGTCTGCTGGAAGTACAATACAGCAGAGAGGAAGCAGTCTAGGAGGTTCCTGGAGTGTGTGGAAGACAACTTCCTCACACAACTGGTGAGTGAGCTGACAAGGGAAGGCACCCTCCTGGACCTGCTCTTTGTGAACAGAGAAGGCCTTGTGGAAGATGTGGCGGTTGGAGGATGCCTGAGGCACAGTGATCACGAGATGGTAGAATTCTCAGTTCTAAGAGAGGTGAGGGGTTAGCAGAACAGCCACCTTAGACTTCCAGAGGGCAGACTTTGGGCTGTTCAGAAGGCTGATTGATAAAGTCCCATGGGAGACAGTCCTTAAGGGCAAGGGAGCCCAAGAGGGCTGGGTGCGCTTCAAGAAGGAAATGCTGGCTGTGCAAGAACAAGCTGTCCCCATGTGCCGGAAAATGAGCTGGCAGGGAAAAAAAAAAAAAAAAAAAGCTTGGTTGATCAGAGAGATCTGGGCAGATAGCAAAAAAAATAAAAAAGAGGAAAGTCTATGAGCTTTGGAATAAGGGGCAGGCATCTCGGGAGGACTACAGGGATGAAGTGAGATCATGCAGAGACAAAATCAGAAGAGCTAAAGCCCAACTAGAACTCAGACTGGCAAATTCTGTGGAAGATAATAAAAAATCTTTCTACAAATACATCAAAATTAAAAGGAGGACTGGGGAGAATCTCCAGTCTTTATTGGATGCAAAGGGAACAACTGTGATAAAGGATGAGGATAAGGCTGAGGTACTTAATGCCTTCTTTGCCTCAGTCTTTAATAGTAAGGTAAGATGTTCCCTGGGTACTCAGCCGCACGAGCTAGAGGACAGGGAGGGAGAGCAGAACAAAGCTCCCTTGATCCATGAGGTGGTGGTTGGAGACCTGTTTGGCCAAGTAGACATTCACAAGTCTATAGGGCTGGATGGGATCCACCTGAGGGTATTGAGGGAGCTGGTGGATGTGCTTGCCAAAACTCTTTCCATCATCTTCCAGCAATCCTGGCTGACTGGGGAAGTTCCACTTGACTGGAGGCTGGCTGATGTTACACCCATTTACAAGAAGGGTCAGAGGGAGGATCCAGGGAACTACAGGCCTGTCAGTCTGACCTCAGTTCTGGGGAAGGTCACGGAGCAGGTCATCTTGAGTGCTATCACACAGCACATGCAAGACAACTGGGTGATCAGGCCCAGTCAACGTGGGTTCATGAAAGGCAGGTCCTGCCAAATTAACCTGATCACCTTCTATGAAAAAGTGACCCGCTTATTGGATGAGGGAAAGGCTGTGGACATAGTCTACTTGGACTTCACTAAAATCTTTGACCCAGTTTCTCACAGCATTCTGCTCAAGAAACTGGCTGCTGCTGGCCTGGACAGGGGCACCCTCTGCTGTGTTAAAAACTGGCTGGATGGCCAGGCCCATAGATTGGTGGTAAATGGAGTTAACTCCAGCTGGAGGCCGGTCACAAGAGGTGTCCCCCAGGGCTCAGTGCTGGGTCCAGTTCTGTTCAATACCTTTATCAACTAATTCAATATCTTTATGAATGACCTGGATGAAGGCATTGAATGTACCCTTGGCAAGTTCACAGACAACACTAAGCTGGGAGGAAGTGTTGATCTGCTTGAGGGTAGCGAGGCTCTTCAAAGGGATCTGAACAGGCTGGACCAATGGGCTGAGACCAATGGGCTGAGGTTTAACAAGGCTGGGTCCTACACTTGGGACACAACAACCCTGTGCAGTTCTACAAGCTTAGAGAAGAGTGACTGGAAAGCTGCTTGGAGGAAAAGGACCTAGGGGTGTTGGTTGACAGCCAACTGAACATGAGCCAGCAGTGTGCCCAGGTGGCTAAGAAGGTCAATGGCATCTTGGCCTGTCTCAGAAACTGTGGGGGTCCACAGCGGGCTGGGGACCCCTGCTTACTGCACCCGGAAGGAGATCATGGGACAGGAAGTGGGCAGACAATATAGGACCGTGCACAAAAGTAGTACCATCCATTCACAGATTGTTTATGTATAAGCTAATCCAATCATGCGGAGACGTGCGTGTTAATAAAGGGTATAAGAGGCACGTGTAAGATCAAGTGCATGCCGGCCAGCCATGTAACTTCAATAAAGAAACTTGCTTCCACATCACCCTGTCGTGTCTCAACAGTGACAAGAATATGACCAGCAGGTCCAGGGAGGTGATTCTGCCCCTGTACTCGGCACTGATGAGGCTGCACCTCAAATACTGTGTTCAGTTCTGGTGAGGGAACATTCTGCCCTCTCATCCAGATATTTGCCCTGGCAGACAAAAGGGCCAATCATGTCCTGGGGTGCATTGAGCACAGCATAGCTAGTCCATTGAGGGAGGTGATTGTACCACTCTATACTGTACTAGTGTAGCCCCACCTTGAGTACTGTGTGCAATTTTGGGCACCTCAATATACGAAGAACATCAAACTATGAGAATGTGTCCAGAGGAAGGTGACCAAGATGGTGAAAGGCCTCGAGGGCAAGATTTTAGGAGGAGCATTTGAAGCCACGTGATTTATTCAACTCAGAGAAGAGAAGGCTGAGGGGTGACCTCATTGCAGTCTACAACTTCCTCAAGGGGGCCAGTGGAAGAGGAGGTGCTCATCTCCTCTCTCTGGTGACCGATGATGTACTAATACACTAAATTAGTGTTTACCAATTTCATAATTATCATTAACATTACAACACAAATGATCTGCTTGTGTACACACATTCTCATTAAAGACTTTAGGAATGACAACAAATCAGCATAAAGGTATTATTTCATACAATCATATAATCGTTAAGGTTGGAAAAGACTTCTAAGATCATCCAGTCCAACCATCAACACAACACCACCATGCCTACTAAACCACATCCCAAAGCATCACATCTACATGTTTTCTGAACCCCCTCCAGAAATGGTGACTCCACCATTTCCCTGGGCGGCCTGTTCCAATGCTTCACCACTCTTTCAGTGAAGAAATTTTTCCTAATATACAATCTAAACCTCCTCTGGAGCAACTTGAGGCCATTTCCTCTCATCCTATCACTTGTTACTTGGGAGAAAAGACCAGAACCCACCTCACTGCAACCTCCTTTCAGGTAGTTGTAGAGAGCAATAAGGTCACTGTATTTTCTGTATGAGTGACCCTCATGTGTCCAGTTCCTAGCAATTGGAAAATTAACTCATCTGTACCTGAATTATAATAAGGACCCTCAATGGTTTTAGGCCATCCTCCTTTGAATTTATCTCTAACCAAAGTCAGGAAACATCCATTCCAAGGTTTGTCCTTAACTACTTTAAATAGCTACCCAAATCTGACATAACCTGAGATACTAGCGGAGTGATGCACAATATAAGAAAAAAGATGACTTTTTATGATATATTTTTGGTGGTTAGTAATTGAGACCATAGCAATACATTAGTATGTTGCCAGAGGTGCCAAGTGCCTTGTTAGTCTTGTACTGAAGTTTGTAAAGCTGTTGATAGCCAGCTTGCAGTCATTCTGGTTATACCAGCTTCAGTTTCTCCCAGTACTGACAATTTATTTTCTAGGGTTTCAATATCAAATGAATTCAACATCCCTGCTCCCTTAATAATTCCACCCAACAAAATTTGGATGATATCTCTCTCAGTTCTGTTTCCTATTAGTCTAGGATTTTGTAGCCGCCAATCATAGGGAAGGTCACTATAATCATCACAACTCTTATTCCATGCACTAGTGCTTACAGTGGTCAGGTTCAAATGTATGTTCATTGGCACTGATTCTGAAGCCATAATCATGGGCTCTTGTCCATCATGCAATTGCATTAAGTGGGAGGCAGGACTTTACACTTCCCTCTGCTGAACTTCATTAGGTTCCTGTCAGACCTCTGGATGGCAGCGCGTCTCTCTGCCCCATCAGCCACTCCTCCCAGATCTGTGTCATCAGTAAACTTGCTGAGGGTACACTCTACCCTCTCGTCTAGATCATTAAAGAAGATATTAAACAGGCCTGAACCCAAGACTGACTGTTGGGATACACCACCAGTGATTAGCCTTCAACTAGATGACACTGATCACCACCCGCTAGGCTTGATTATCCAATTAATTTTCAATCCATTTCACTTCTGCCCATACTTCATTAATCATCTCTTTGAGGATCTAAGGGGGGAGAGTGCCGAAAGCCTTCCTGAAGTCAAGGTAGACAATATCCACTGCTCTCCCCTCATCTACCAGACCAGTCATTTCATCATAGAAGGTTCTCAGGTTGGTCAAGCATGACTTCCCCTTGGTTAATCCATGCTGACAACTCACGATCACCTTCTTGCCTCTCATGTGTATGGAAATGGTTTCCAGGTTTCATTGCTCCATCACCTTCCCAGGGATCAAGGTGAGGCTGACTGGCCTATATTTCCCTGGATATTCCTTCTTGCCCTTCTTGAAGATAGGAGTGACATTTGCTTTACTCCAGTCCCCAGGCACTTTTCCTAGCTGACTGATCAAAGATTACGTGGCCTTGCAATGACATCTGCCAGCTCCCTCAGTACTAATGGGTGCATCCCATCAGGGCCCATGGATTTATGCATCACCCAAACTGATCCTCTTCCACCAAGGGTACATCTTCCTTGCTCCAGCCTTTGCCTCTGGTCTCTGGGACCTGCGATCCCTGAGGGCTGGTATTGATAGTAAAGATTGAGGCAAAGAAAACATTCGGTACTGCAGCCTTTTCTGTGTCCTGTGTGACCAGGTTCCCCATCTCGTTCAGCTATGGGCCCACATTTTCCCTAGTCTTCCTTATGTGTTCTATATACTTAAAGAAGTTCTTGTTGCCTTTGACATCTCTGTCCATATTCAGTTCCAGGTGGGCTTTGGCTTCCATGGCCTCACATCTGCATGCCTGGACAATGTCTCCATATTTCTTCAAGCTTACCTGTCCTTGCTTCCACCCTCTTTATGCTTCCTTTTTGTGTTTGACTTTGGGCAGGAGCTCCTTGTTCATTCACACAGGCTTCATGGGATCTTTGCCTGACCTCCTGCTCATTGGAATGGGTTCCCATAGTGGCTGGGAAGTAGCTGGGAAAGGCAGTGTGGGCTGCTCCTCCCTTGGGAAAAGGCAAACCCATTCTTTTTTTTTTTTTTTTTTTAAACTCAATAACCCAGGTGCACTTGGTGGATAATGCAAAAGGATGGGGAAATCTGGTGTGTAGCTTGAGGATATTTAACCTTGTGAGCTAGTGAGTAGACTGTGGCTGAGCAAGAGATTGGGAGAGGACACAGCCAAATTCTAGCACTACTCATTAGGAGAGCAGAGTGAATAATAAAAGCCTTGAAGCTGTGCAAGTAGTGTTCAGCAATATTCAAAATATTGGTGTATTATCAACACTGGTTTAGCCACAAACACAGAGTGCAGCACCATACCAGCTGCTATGAAGAAAGTTAACTCTATCCCAGTCAGACTCAGTACAACAGACTTGCGATTATATGTTAAAATCTCCTTTATGCACAGAAAAGTGTACAATTGTTATGTGCATAACAATTATTATATGTGCAATTGAAAAGGTACTAAAAAACAAGTTCTCGTTTTATTACTTGATGCAGTGTAAGCATTTATGGAGGTTCGGTGACTGACCCCGAGGAAACAAAATAGTTATGTGATATTATTAACATTCAGCATTATTCAGCTTAAAAATGCAGTCAGTTTTTCACTGAACAGAATTTAAATATTTTTATGTTGATCTATGTCAAATAAATTATATTAAGAATTAACTCAAAACCAAGTTTTCCATGCAGTTAATCTGCATAGCATACTTTGGATTGTTGTTACTTTAATTCATTATTAGTTTTTTCAAAAGAACAACTGGACACTATAAGTAATTTAAGGTGTGATTCTGCAAAAATGTAACTAAATACATTCTAAAGTGAATAAAATACACAAAATTGAAGTATTGCACTTTTTTAAAATCTTCATCCATTTACTCTTCAAATCTTCTCCATAGAGAAGGGTAGTCTTTTACTGATGGTTTGATCACAAACACATAAAATATGTATGTTTATAGCTATTCACAAGTAATTTTTTGACTAATCAGTAGGTCCACTCATGAAAGTTATGCATATGTTTATACGATTACGGCCTACATTCTGTATGGCATTTCATACTACGTAGAATGACATATTGACTGGGGCCAATTGTACAACAGTGTTATATTGAAGAGAATAGAAAGACAAGCTAGACAAGCTAGACAAGACTAGCCAATTTTAACTGGATTTTGCTTACAATGACCCGACCTAAGCTAGAGCCTTTCAGACAAGAATGTCTTCAGACACTGCAATGTAGACAGAAAGAATCAATAAATCACTCCAGGCAAAAGAAAAGTACATATGTGTAGAGAGTGCTTTATTTCTCTTACTCTCCAAAACTAAATTTTAGTGACCTATTAAATTTCAGCAGTTGTTAATTCCACCGAAAAGCAGAATATCTTTTGCATGAATTAATGCTAAATTAATCTAAAAGTATAAATTATTTCAGTCTGCATCCCTCCCCAAATGACTGTCTATTTTATGTTTGCACACTCAAAATATTATATACTCAAACTTTATAAGTTTTGTTCATGGCAATACTTAGTTTGTCATGTTTTTTACACTCTTCAGAAAGTTTGTCATTAATAATCTGCCATACAACTAACAGTTTATAACTTCTTATATTATAGCAATTACATCTGTGGTTTCTGATACTAGTATATTGTCCTAACACCAACGTGAACTGCAAATATACAGAACACTTCATATTGCCACTACTTTTCTTCACCAGTTCTATGGAAAACAACACCCAAACCTCATACAACCCCCAAAATCTTTACACTGCTACTTAACTCTAATTTTTTTTTCATTAAAAGGACAATAAATACTACATTAAGGTATTAAAACAGTCCATGTTTTTGAGGATTTTTTCCTAACAGTATGTTGTGAAGTCAGCTAAAAAGGAACTAAAGATCATACCAACAGAAGAAGGGCAATTAAATAACATAAGAATTTTAAAGTTACTGTGTTCTCTGGAGGACATCCCTCTTCATTCCTATATGTAGGTTAGGGGCAACTTGCTGAGACTGCTCGGAGCCTAGTAACTCAAGTTCATGCAAGAGTAGCTCTTTCTCTTCTGAGAAAAGCTGCCATGTGAGAAATATAATATTTCAGAAGCTGGAACAGTTCTGAGATGATATGAATTTTCTTGGAATTTAAATGGTTGCTAGCAAAGAAAAATTAGCCAAATAAAGCTTTGCAGGAATGAATGATGAGACTGACTCCAGTGAGGTGGTAAATGGAGACCTTTATTAACAAGCTACATGTTATTTTATAGTCTTGCTAAAGTTATCACACTAATAACATCAAAACTCTATTGGTATAAAACTATCGTTTACCACATGCATTATGATATTATTGGCTAATGATAATTTTGCACAACGTAACCACATGCCCTGTTTTTCTAAATTCTTGTTTTCTTTTTGCTGGCTTAGCTTCAACTTGCCTGTGTTACAACTGCTTATCGTATTGTTTTCCTCCCTAGAAGGTCAGCCCAATTGATGTGCGAAAGGGGACTGGGAGCCTTCGTTAGAGCTTGGCGTTGTTCGCCTTGAAGACCTTGGAAGTTGATAACAAAGGAGCCAGCTAGCAGAAGTTTACTGATAAGTAGGCATTGGAATGCAGAAAGCTGGCCGCATTTGGTTCAGGAGTTGGAAAACAGCCAGAGGAGACTGAGTCTGCACAAAGTTCAAAAAGAAATATATTCATCCCAAGGAAGACTTCCTACTTCATCCCTAAGACCCCGGCCCACGACCATCAGGAGGCACTACGCAGGTGCAAGACTGGAGCGAACTTTCCAGATCTAATTATAATTCAAAGCAGGGATGGGGTATGAATATGTAGTAGGCGCTTATACCTATGCATGTCTTTACACTATAAGTAGCTGTTTGTTAAGCTATACAGTGTGCAAGCTACGAGGAGAACCCCCTTGCACCCCAGTGCTGGAAATAAACATATCTGCTTTATAACTCATTTTGGGTTATAGAGTTTGATTCCGCAAAACACAAGGACATGTTCTTTCCCTTATGTTAGTGATGTGTTAAACAGCTCTGTCCTACTATTGCTGAGCCCTGCAAAGCTTCACAGAAATCAAGGAGCACAGTACAGTGGAGACAAAGAAGATTAGGAAAATCCCAGTTGGAACCCTCTACAAAGGGCAACAGAACTACTGAATCAAGAGAACTTAGTTAATGAAACTACAAGTTTAAAAGAAAATGAGATAAAACTACTCAACTTTGTGAGGTTAAAAGGTCTCATTTATTTGGGACTTCTCTAATAGCATAATGAACTTTTTCTAAAAATAGAGACTGTCCTAATTTTTAAACAATGAAATATTTCTCAATTTAACTTTCTTAACCTTTAGTTCTTTTGCAGGCTTTCTGTTTTTAATAAACATTAAGAATTTATTTAGTATTGCACTTTTGCCCACAGTCCTGAAAATTCAGTTTCAGCCTCTAATTTCCTCTTAAACATTCCTTTCTATTGCTCTTTCTATTTGCTCTTCACTAAAATTTTCCAAATTTCTATGTTTTTTTTTGTTTAGTTTGAACAGGATTTCAAACTGTACTGTTAACCATCTCAGTTTACCTTATCTTCCCATTCAGAAGTACACCAAATTCTAAGGAACTGTCATTCTCTTAAGTAACATTCAGACCAACTCTTCAGTTATCCTGTCTTAAATTAACTTCAGTTCACTATTTAATATTAAATTTAAAATAATGTGGGCTCTCCGACTACCTGTTCCAAAAAAAACAGTTCTTTAACGTGTTAAAGAGTATACCTAAAATTTTTTGCTCTTTGACTAATTTAGTTCTAGCTCAAGACCTGTGTTATTATAATTAAGTCAGAGTTCATAGACCCTTCAGCTTCCTCTGTTGTCAACTCACCATCTCAGTCTTCTTTTCTTGACTGATGTTTGATTGTATAGCATGCTTAGTTTCTTGCAGTTGGGGACAAAAATACCAAAACTAACTGTAAAGCAGCTAACAATATCTGTGTAAAGGAATAAATGCAAGTTAACTAAAATTAGCATTGTCAGAGCTACTGACTGTCATCACTTATTTTTTACTTTCACACACAAATGTAAACCATATCTGAAAATATAGCCAAAACACAGTATACTCTGGCAATCTTTCTCTCCAGGAGCTGATAAATTTCAGCCTACCCTAAAGCTTTTTTAATTTGCAATGAGATCTCATGCCTATTATTACTTATTGTTTGCATTTTAATGAAAAAGACTAAGGCAGGTCAGAATTTGATTATGGTAGACATTGTATAAACAAAAAGCAAGAGATAATCATAACCACAAATAATTTAAAGTTTAAAAAGAGGCAAGAGATCTAAGAAAAGGATTACAATTATGTAGTACAGTTTACAGATGAGGAAATAAGACAGAGAAAGTCAATGTTCTTCATATAGGATGTTTGCCTCAAAGCTGGGCATTTTCCTCAATCCTCCCCAGTTTATACAATATGTATATATATTTATTTACAGCTACAATATTATCCTTTTTTTCTAGATTTGAAGGGAGACAAAAATAGGAAATGTCTGAAAGTCCTCCCTCTCTCTGTCTTTAGTGTACCGAGTGGTTTAATAGTCTATAACAGCCTGTCATAAAAACAAGAATAAAACTGGATTTTCCGCATGTTGAAAATTAGGTATGTTGATTTCCTTAGTTAAATAAGTGATAAGTTGATTAAATAAGTGGCCATTTCAGTGAAGCCACTGAGGCAAAGGGCTCCAGAGCAGAGGATTGTGCCAGGGGACTCTTCCTAAAGTGGCAAACTGCGGCAAAACTATGAAGACAAAAGTGTAGGGAGAGAGGGAGTACCTCAGCCCCCTCCTCCTGTCTTGAGAGGGAAAGGGCAGGTTCCTGATGAGAGGCAGCTCTGACTCAGTGCAGGGCAGGGACAAGAGTGATGGCGGCCAATCTCCCTCACATACAAAAGCAGCCTCCAGGGAGCATGAGAAGCCAGGGCATGATGCAGCAGAAGGGCATGGCACAGCAGTTCATACAGGCAGGGCACAGTCCCCTCCTGGCTCTAGAGGGTAACTCAACCCTCCCAGAAGAGGACCTAGCTATGGTTTCCACTCACCCAAAAGCCTTCGCCAGAAGACATGTGGCGACCCAGATGGAGCTCCCACACAAACATGCAGCTGTCCAGATCTCTGGCTGCAGGGAGTGCCTTAGCCTGCCACTTATACTGGAGGGCAGCAGAGACAATAGTTGTTTTTGATGAGACCAGATGAATGAACTGCTCAGCCTAGTGGCAGAGCTGAAAGAGGAAATAGAAGGGTTAAGGAGCATCAGGGAGTATGAGAGGGAGAGAAATTGGTGGAGCCACACCCTACCATCCCTGAGGCCAAGGCAGCAAGTGGAGGCTCCACAAGAAGGTGAGGATCCCCTACTCCCTTGCCACCAAGCAGAAGGAGGGGACCCAAGAGATGGAGTGGAATGGAAACACATCCCTACTTGGGGCGGCAGGCAAATATCCTGTCCTCTCTCACCTTCTCAGTTGCCCTTACTCAACAGATAGGGGACCCTGGAACTTGAGGTACAGGCAAATGAGGAGATTCCCTTCTGAGAGGAATGAAGAGCCCAATATGCCCACCAGACCCATCCCATAGGGATGTCTACTGCCTCCCTGGGGCTTGAGAGACATTACTAGGAAACTCCCTAGTCTGGTACGACCCTCTGATTATTACCCACTATTAGTTATACAGGTTGGCAGAGAAAAGACCAAAAGCCATCAAAAGGGACTTCCCCAGGGCACTGGGGAGATTGATTGAAGGATCAGGAGCCCGGGTAGTGTTTTCCTCAATCCCATCAGTTGCAGGGAAGAACACTGAAAGGAACAGGAAAACTCATGTGATTAACACGCTATGCAGAGGCTGATGCCATTGTTGGAATTTTGGGGGGTTTGATCATGGGGAGGTTTACATGGCATCAGACCTGCTGGTGACAGAGTTCAGCTGTCTCAAAGGTGGAAAAGGATTCTCACTCTTCATCGAGAGAGCTTTAAACTAGGTCTGAAGGGGGAAGGGGACAGGACACTAGAGATGAGCCTAGGGGTATCATGCCAATGTTGGGGATGAAACCCACAGCCCAGCTCAAGTGCATCTACATCAATGCACACAGCGTGGGCAACAAACAGGAGGAGCTGGAAGCCATTGTGCAGCAGGATAGCTATGACTTAGTTACCATCACAGAAACATGGTGGGATGACTCTCATGATTGGAATGCTGTGATGGATGGCTATAAGTTCTTCAGAGGGGATAGGAAAGGAAGGAGAGGAGGTAGGGTAGCTCTGTATGATAGGGAGGGTTTTGATCGTATAGAGCTAAATGACTGTGATAATAAGGTTGATTGCTTATGGGTAAGGATGAGGGGGGGAGACCAACAAGGCAGATACCACTCTGAGAGTCTGTTTTAGACCACCCAACCAGGATGAGGACATAGATGAAGCATTCTGTAAGCGACTGGCAGAAGTCTCATGATCACTACCCTTTGTCCTTGTGGGGAACTTCAAATTACCTGACATCTGCTGAAATACAACACAGCAGAGAGGAAACAGTCTAGGAAGTTCCTAGAGTGTATGGAAGATAACTTTTTGACACAGATAGCAAGCGAGCCAATCAGAGGAGATGCCTAGATTGACCTGATGTTTACTAACAGAGAAGGACTGGTGGGAGATGTGGTGGTCAGAGGCTGTCTTGGGCTTAGCAACCATAAAATAATAGAGTTTTTCATTCTTGGTCAAGTAAGGAGCAAAGCCACTGCCATGGACTTCAAGAGGGCAGACTATGGCCTGTTCATGTCACTGGCTGAGAGAGGCCCTTGGGAAACAGTCCAAAAGGGGTCCATGAAGGCTAGACATTCTTCAAGAAGGAAGTCTTAAAGGCACAGGAGCAGGCTATCCCCATGCGCCGCAAGACAAACCATCCGGGAAGACAACTGGTCTAGCTGAACAGGGAGCTTTTACTGGAACTCAAGAAGAAAAAGATAGCTTATCACTTGTGGAAGAAAGGGCAAACAACTCAAGAAGAGTACAGGGATCTCATTAGGTCATGCAGAGGGAGAATTGGAAAGGCAAAAGCCCAGCTGGAACTCAATCTGAATCTGGCCACTGTTGTAAGAGACAACAAAAAATGAGGGAGCTGGCAGAGGAGCTTGCCAAGTCACTCTCCATCATTTATCATCAGTCCTGGTTAATAGGGGAAGTCCCAGATAACCAGAGGCTTGCCAATGTGACGCCCATTGACAAGTTGGATCAGGAGGAGGATCCAGGGAAATATAGGCCTGTCAGCCTAACCTCAGTACCAGGGAAGATTATGGAGCAGTTGATCTTGAGTGCACTCACCAGGCATGTGCAGGACGACCAGGGGATTAGGCCTAGCCAGCATGTGTTCATAAAAGACAGGTCCTGCTTGACCAACCTGATCTCCTCCTATGACCAGATGACCCACCTAGTGTATAAGGGAAAGGCTGTGGATGTTAATTACCTGGACTTTAGTAAAGCCTTTGACACCATTTCCCACAGCATTCTCCTGGAGAAGCTGGAGTCTTATGGCTTAAACAGGTGTTCTCTTTGCTAGGTAAAAAAATGGATGGCCAAGCACAGAGAGTTTGTGGTGAATGGAGTTAAATCCAGTTGGCGGCCAGTCACAAGTAATGTTACCAAGGGCTCAGTGTTGAAGCCAGTCTTGTTTAATATCTTTATCTGATCTGGACAAGGGGATTGAGTGCTCACTCAGTAAGTTTGCAGATGTAAACAAATTGGGCGGGAGTGTCAATCTGCTCAAGGATTGGAAGGCTCTACAGAGGGATCTGGACAGGCTGGATCAGTGGGTCAAGGCCAATTGTATGAGATTCAACGAGGCCAAGTGTCAGGTTTTACACTTTGTTCACAGCAACACCATGCAACACTACAGGCTTGGGGAAGAGTGTCAGAAAAGCTGCTGGGTGGAAAAGGACCTGGGGGTATTAGTTGACAGCTGGCTGAACGTGAGCTGGCAGTGTGCCCAGGTGACCAAGAAGGCCAACAGCATCCTGGCTTGTGTCAGAAATGATGAGGCCAGCAGGACCAAGGAAGTGTTCGTGTCCCTGTACTATGTTCAGTTTGGGGCCCCTCACTACAAGACAGACGTCAAGGTGCTGGAGTATGTCCAGTGAAGGGCAATGAAGCTGGTAAAGGGGCTGGAGAACAAGTCTTATCATTCTCTAAAACTACCTGAAAAGAGGTTGTACCGAGGTGGGTGTTGATCTTTTCTGCCAAGTAGCAAGTGATAGGATGAGAGGAAATGGCCTCAAATTGCGCTGGGGGGTTTATATTGGATATTAGGAAAAATTTCTTTGCTGAAAGAGTGGCGAAGCATTGGAACAGGTGATGAGCGAAAGCAGACAAGGGGTTATGAATATGTAGTAGGCGCTTATAACTATACATGTCTTTACACTATAAGTAGCTGCTTGTTAAGTTCTGCGGTGTACAAGCTAGGAGGAGAACCCCCTTGCACCCCAGTGCTGGAAATAAACATACCTGCTTTATGACTCATTTTGTGTTATAGGGTTTGATTCCACAAATCAGTTTGGCACCCCAGATGAGATGCCCTCTCTGCCTGGCTGCAGGATCAGTGGGGAGTGGGACATTCTAAGGCAAGCCCCGGTAAGCTATTTCTCTGGAGAATCTCCCATCTCTACCCAATTGCTGCGAAGGGAGAGATGGCCCATCAACAGGCGGATGGACCAGGTATGTGATTTATGTATGATGTGGTATGATAATTTGGATGTACCTGCAGGGGAAGTAGGGGAAGAGTCTGTAAATCATGGATGGGACGCCGCACGTGATGATGAAGGGTTAGGGTCGCTTTGCCAAGACCCCGTAAGTCCGTGAGGGGGGGATATGAATCCCCTACTTGCGCACGGTGAGGAGGTGGCACTGCCCGCCCATGGGTAAAATAGTGAATTTGCTGTTGTGGCGTGGTATGGGTGCTCCCTGCTGTGATAGCAAAGCACCAGGTAAAATATAATCCCAAGATTCTCATTAGACGGAGACGCGGAATGAGGGATTATGATATTATATATGGTATTATAGATAAGATAATATTATAGTATATAATATTATTATGAATTTGGTACTCCTGAGGTAGCAGGAGTGCTGTATATGGGATAGCTATCATCTTCACCATTTGTTGCAAATCTTCAGTATCAGTATCATGTATATTTTAACATCGTTAAGAGCTCATTTTAAATTTCTCATATGTTGTGGACTGTTTGTATGTGAGTGCGTGGTAGCGTGACATGCGCAATTGAGTGAGTGCGGAGGTCTGATCCACGGTTCTGTTCTCTCATGAGGGAAAACAGCTGGAGACGAACGAAGCGAGAGATCACTGTTATATGTTGTGTGTTTTGTATCATAAGTGTACTCTGTGAATTGTTTGATGTATAATAGAGTACCAGTGGAATTGAGAGGGATAGCTAACCGGGGGACGTTATTCCTCCATAGACAGGGGCCAGAGGCGGACAAAGCTCAAAATATTGAAAGACTTGCAAGTTGTTTAAAAGCCCTGTTTGTCTTGATCCTAGGAATGCACCTATGAAGCCTTTTAATTCCAAACGTCCATTGAGCCATCAAATAGGTGTATTTACCTTGGACCTTTGGAATGGAAGGCTGCAAAGGGTGAAATTTTGAAGTACCTAGCATAGAAGAAGGGAAAAAAAAAAAAAAGAAAAAGGGAGAAAAACGGCAGAAGCAGCTGAGAGTACCCCTCTATTTCCCCCTTCCCGAAATGTGAGTTAAGTGTTCTGTGTAAGAGAGAAAAAAAAAAATTAAAAGCATAAAAGCAAAAAGATTTGCATGGACAGGGGGGCCAGAATTCTGCAGGCTGCGGGAATGGATCAGACTTGGTGTTCAGACTATCATAATGTTTTATTGTGCTATTCCGCTAGGTTGGGATCACTCTATTGTCCTGAGCATCTGTAATCTGTAGATGGGAATTGTTGTTGTTGCTAGTCTTGTGGGAAGTCCCTGAGAACTTAGAGACAGGACATTTGTAAGTGTTTAAAGGGTTTGTGGTAGTTGGAGAAAGGTAGAGTCAGAAGGTAGTATAATGGAGGCAAAACTGAGCAAGAATTTCCTCTGGCAAGCCCATTAGGATGCATATTACAGCACTGGAAGGAATTGGCGGGGGAAGCTGAGGGCTCAGTGAGTAAGAAGAGGATTGCAGTACCGTTTTGCAACTAATGTTTTTAAGGAGAGAAGGAAAGTGGAATGAAGTGGTTTTCACCCTCTGAAACCATCCGGAGCAGCAAAGGGACAGTGGGATTTTGCTGCCGCAGGACCCTATTGTATTCGTCCTTGAGCAGGAAAATAACAAGGAATTTAAAAGTAAACTGAGGCGGTGTTGCATGATGTGCAGTATTGAGCAAGGGTGCACTAGAATAACTAAAATTCACCGGACACCAGAACAACATTTACCTGATTTGCTTAAGCCTCCCCCTCGATCACAGGAATGCGATACAGGCTCGGACGGGTCACCCCTGAATAGCCCGGTATCTTCCTGCATCAGGGAAAGGTCTGCTTTGACAGTTTTACATGCACCTCTCTGGGAAGAATGAGACAATAAAGAACAAAAAGAAAAAAAAAGAAAAAAATGACCGAAAAAAACCCTCAAAACAAAACAAAACTGATTGTAAAACTGTAGGGGATTTGGAAAGAGTATTTCCCATCCAAGATGCAATGTGGGATCCAGACAGATCTAAACATGTAGAAAATTGTGGGAAATAATGTGCCGCAACACACTGCTGTATCCTGGGTCAAGGGTAGGAATACAGCACCAAAGTTTTTGGTTTGGGCCAGTCTAAAAGACCTGGGGAATCCACCCTAGCAGATCTACTAGTTATAATGAAGCCAGAGAAAGAGTAGAAGAAAATAGAATTTTAGTTGAAACAGATGCAATGTATTCAGTTTTGAACTAAGCTTTGATGTCCCTAGGAAATTACTACATTGTGGTAAATGGGGCAAATGGACAAAATGAAAAGGCGTATTTTTGTGAACTTCTAAGATATAAACTGGGAATACAATGGGGCATCCACAGATTCTTGTATATGCCCAACTCCACAAAGGTGCTTCTGGGGAGAGATTTACTAGAATAATTGGGTGCAATAATCAAATTTGAAAGGGGAGAGATTACTCTGGAGGTAAATGACCAGCAGAATATGCAAAGAATGGGTTTATCCTTAGTCAGTGTTCCCACAGAAGGAAAAATCAGTGAAGAAATCACGAACCAGGTATACCCCGAGGTATGGGCCACCGATGTGCCCGGGACTTACAGGCTGTAAATAAAATAACAAAAAACCTTTACCCAGTGGTGGTAACTCCATATACCCTGTTAACTGTATTAATACCTGAACTAACCTGGCTTACTGTTTTAGACCTGAAGGATGCCTACTTTTGCCTCCCTCTCCATGAAGCCAGCCAGAAAATATTTGCATTTGAATGGAAAACCCTGAAAGCAGGTGCAGAACTCAACTCACCTGGATATTTGGTAATCAACTTGCAAAGGATCTTGAGGCCTGGAAGCCCCACCTGCAGAAAGGAGATTGTTGCCGTATGTAGATGATACCCTGATTGCCACCAAGACAACGCTTGCATGGCCTGGATGGTGAGTCTGTTAAACTTTTGGGGGCTCCAGGGATACCGGGTATCTAAAAGAAGGCCCAAATAATGCAATCTACTTGGGCTATGAAATCAGCGCTGGACAAAGAACTTTGGGACAGGCCTGAGAAGAGGCAATATACCAAACCCTGAGACTGTAAACAGTGAAAGAGCTACGAACTTCCTTGGGCATGACTTGGTGGTGTCAGCTATGGATCTATAACTATGGACTGCTTGTTAAACCCCTGTATGCACTAACCACCACCGAACAGAAATACCTCCAGCAGAGCAAAGAGGCTGTGCAAGCCTTTGAACAGATGAAGAAAGCCCTGATGTTGGTCCGGGCCTTAGGACTTCAGTATGTGAGTAAGCCATTTTTCCTTTTGTCTCATGGGAAGCAAGGGATTGCCCTAGGGGACTGGCCGTTTATGAGCGGTTGCAGCCGTCGTGCTAAACATCCAGGAGGCATGGAGATTTACCCTGGACCAGAAAATGACTGTGTTAGTTTCTGGAAGCGAAAGGTGGGTGCTGGTTTTCTCCATGAAGGTTTCTAAAATACCAAGCTATAATGGTGGAACATGATATGGGAATTGTGGTTAATAACATGGTCACCCCAGCTTCTTTTCTCAGTGGAAATACAGGAGAACCAGTGCACCAGGACTGCTTAGAGACCATCGAGGCCACATACTTGAGCCGTTGGGATCTGAAAGACAGTCCCATGGAAGACACTGAGGGCTGGTTCATGGATGGAAACAGCTATGTCTTAAGCAATAAAAGACATGCCAGGCCAAAAACATCAAGCATGCAGAGGGATTCTGATACTGCTGGAAGCAGTTCAGCTACCTGAGAAAGTGACATTCATGCACATCAAGGCACACCAGAAAGTGAATTTGGAATTGGGGAGAGGAAATGAGCTGGCAGATAGAGAGGCAAACCTGGCAGCCAAAGGTGAGGTAAAACCAAAAGGGGCTTTGATCCCTGACAGGCGAATCTCGATAGAAGGTAAGCCAGAATATACCAAGGAAGATCAGATAATCAGAAAATTATAATAGACCTGGGAGGGTCATATAGTAAAGAGGGTTGAGTCCTCACTCCACAACGGGAACTAATCATTCCCCCTTATTTAACATGGCTTTTGATGAGGGAAAAACACAGGAAGAGACATGAGGGGAGCAGAAGCTTTATATAAACACCTAATTAAAGGGATTGCAGCTAGAAATTTATACACCATTGTGAGACAAGTGACTCAGCAGTGTGACCTTTGCCTCCAGACTAATCCCAAAATTACTCCAAACCAGAAATGGACCAAATTGGAAGAGGCAACGGGCCTGGGCAACAATGGCAGATTGATTTTTTGGACCTCCCAAGACAGGGGGGATGTTGATACTTATTGGTACTAACTGGTACTTTTTCAGATTGGCCAGAGGCATTCCCTACTAGAACAAGGAGATAACCAAAACGTTAATGCAGGAAATAATACTATGCTTTTGGGTTCCAGCAGCTATGTCTCCTGATAGGGGACCACATTTTATCTCAAAAGTAGTACAATAGATCAGTTACTATTTGCGTATGAAATCATGACCTACATGGTGGCATTGGACAAACAGCTCCAAAAGGTTGAAAAACATGAGGCTGAGACATGAAGTAAGGGTTTGGATGAACCAGTGCATAACATACGACCTGGAGATTATGTATATGTAAAGCCTCTTGCAGAGAGGACTCTGGAACCGCAGTGAGAAAGACCATTCCAGATGTTCCTTGCCTCCTTCACATCAAGCGAAATCAAGGAGCAGAGTGCATGGATCCATCGCACCCGAGTGAAAACGGCACATAGACCTCCATGAAGGGTCACGCAAGTCCAACCAGGAAAATTATTTTTTCTCATGATTATAATTATAATCCAGGGAGGTAAAGGCACCTCAAACCAAAAGAATACTGAGTGGCCTTGGTCTCAAACTTTTATTTGGTATACTGGAGCCCTGGGAAATATTCTGAATCGAAAGGGTTTAAATCTGTCAACTGTGGTTATGCATGAAAATCAAGTATATGTGAGGCAAGAATGCAATGTGGATAGAGAACAGGGGATTCAGCAACTTAAGGGGACTGTAGGAGGAGAAATCAAAGTACGATGCTGAATGGTTAATAGGACTATCCATAAAAAGGCATCCCAAATTACTATCTCAACTACACCTACAGATAAGAATACAAAGACCTGTATTTCCAATGAATTAGACTGTTGGCATAATTTTACATTAGTACAGACCGTTAAGGTGGTTTGTCTCTGGGCCTATGATACCATTGGGCTCTCATTCAAATTTAAAATAAATATTATAACAAATACTGTTCAACCCAGAATGGTCTCTTAAATGTGTTGAACTGCTAATGCAAACTGATATTTCTGAAATTCAACAAGCATGCTTTCATTTCCTAAAAACATCCTTTGAGGGCTGGACAATCTGGCTGTGAAAGCAAGTGCCCTTCAGGGGCAGAACACAAAGGGGCCTAACCAGAGTGTTACAGACAGGATTGGAGGTCCTAAATGGAATTGACTATCAGAAATGTTACCAAAGTGGGAAAAGGTGGAGGAACAAGACCATGAATTAATAGGAAATGTACTTGGTGAGATCCAAGAAAACATTTCTTTGGCCCTCCGTTGTATACAGGCACAATTATGGATGCAATCAGTAGCCGCCTTAATTATAAGAGAAGGTGGTGAGGGTACTTTCTCACCAAAATCTGGAAAGTGGTTTGGGACAGTGCCACTGGCTTAGAGAGGAAGCTTCAATCCTGGTAGACTCTGGTAAATTTCACCTATGACCCCATCACTAATACAGCCACAGCCTTTGTGTTGACCATATGTAACTCTGCAATATGTGTAATCCACTCCATCATTGCATTAGGATTAAGCTATGATAAAACTGTGCTCTATCCTTCTGAACATAGAACATGGACACAAATAGTGAATGGGAAATGGCAAACTGTAAATTTAAAATCTTGCATTACATGAGAACAACAAGGATTCATTTGCTAAATAATACAATTGATGCTCAAGACATCTGCCCCAACACTGAGCAAATCATCTGTCACTTTGAGATCCATCTAGATGCTAATCCAAGGACTGTACTTGTATATATGGGCCAGGGTTGTGTGTGTTTGAGAACTGCTTGTATCTCTGTAGTAATAAATGAGATAATTATGGATAGTGAGAATCACTCTAATTTCTAATTTCTGTATTTGTTAGCTTGTTAAGATTGTTGGGTGTGACTTTTCTTATTTAGCACCAGTCATATCCCATCAGCTGATAAATCCGATTATACAATATTTCACAAATTATCACCTGTACCTATTGGAATGAATCTTACATTGGCAAAATGATTAATGAAACAGTTAATGAAACATCAGGACTTGATTATAATTCTGGACGAGGTCCAGGAAAGCGGGACAAAACCCTGATAACAGTCCACCATGACTGGAAAGAAAGGGGGTCCTAAAAGGGTAAAAGAAAATTTAAACCATCATTGGAGGGACATGTTTTTCAGCTGGTCCCCTACTGCGACTGGCATTCTAAATAAGTTGTGTCACCCCAGTATTGTCCTTCTGATGCTAGTTTTAGTTAGCTTTGTTTTCTCTGCTATGTTATATATTTGGATTTGGAGAATGCTACAACGACTAATAATTTTGACTTCTATGTCTAGTGCCCATGAGAATGCATTAAAAGGTAATTTTCCAACAAATACCATCCAATTCCCCTTCGAGAGGTAAATTATGCAGCGGGCAAAAGAATTTGCCCATGTTAAAAAAGACAGGGGGGAATTGATGTGCGAAAGCAGACAAGGGGGGCTGGGAGCATTCGTTTACTGATTAGTAGGCATTGGAATGCAGAAAGCTGGCTGCATTTGGTTCAGGAGTTTGAAAACAGCCAGAGGAGACTGAGTCTGCGCAAAGTTCAAAAAGAAATATATTCATCCCGAGGAAGACTTCCTACTTCATCCCTAAGACCCCGGCCAACAACCATCAGGAGGCACTACGCAGGCGCAAGATTGGAGCGAACTTTCCAGATCTAATAATAATACAAAGTGGAGAAATGAGGAGAACCATTATACATTCTGAGGGTCTGAAAGGGTCAAAAGCAGAATGATGAAGCCAGAGGCCTTGAGAGCAGTGTTCTGTAGGGCCTGGAAGGGTCAATAACAGAACACTGTGCTGAGATCAAAAGCCGCTCCTCCTGGAAGGGAGGATGTGGACACAGAGGTTCTTGGCAATATAATGGGTTTCTCCCCATTCCAGGGCCCAAGCTAAATGTATACACTCCAGGAACACCTGCAGACTTAGTTAAGGATGTTATGTGAACTCTGGCCAGACACGTAGACCCTTGTTTGTAGAACTTATAGAGCCTGCTTTCTCATGACAAGAATAGTAATAAAGTATGTAAATAGTGCATACAAGTACGATGTTATCTCAACCAGAAGCATGTAATCATTATTCGAAGAGGAGCCAGAAGAGTATAAAAACTCCGTTTGGAGAATAAAATGTTGCTACTTGCCACCAGAGCGGTAGTCTGTCTGTCGATTTAGGCGTCCCTGTGAGCTGGTCTCCGTCATTTGGTGCCGAAACCCGGGATACTCGGTTGCTAAAGAACAGGACGTCGCTCGCCTTCACGAGCCGCGGTTGGTAAGTTGGAAACGAGGGTGAGGACAAGGGTATTTTAGACAGACGACAAAAAAAAAATGAGAATTGCTTCAAGTAACGAACATAGTATTTTTGCTAGCATGTTAAAGTCTCTGCCTGGTGCTAGAGGAGTAAAGATTACTAGAAAACAGATTGATCGTTTTTTAAATTTTGTGATATATGTGCATGTTTTGAGTGTTGTGTGTGTTCGGCGCCATGTGTAGTTTAAATATTCATACCATCATGCTGTTCTTATTGACCGGTCATAAACAATATTGTATAAGTATATTAAGCTAGCTCTCAAAAGAGTGGTTCTGTGTGTGTGTATGTGTGTGTGTGTGTTTAAAGCGCTTTAAACGTTTGTAAGACTTGCAAATTGGGTTTTGGTTATATTGAGCCTCTGTTTTGATTAATCTTTAAAATGCAACTCTGAAACCTTTCAATCTCAAACGTCCATTAAGCCGGCAAACAGGTAGATTTACCTGGGACCTTTGAAGTGAAAGGCTGCAGATGACAAGATTTTAAAATTCCCAGAAAAAAAAAAAAAAAAAGAAAGAAAATATGAAATACAGAAAGAAAAACAGAAAAGAAAACGGAAAAAGAAAAAATAGAAAAATAGAAAAAAGAACGTAGAAAACAAAACAAAACAAAACAAAACAAAAAAATGGAAAAAAACCCAGCCCTGTGGCTGTGTGTGAGTTCCCCACCTCCCCACCCCCCCCTTACTCCTGATTTTGTTTGAAAGTGAAGGTTTTTTGTTTTGCTTCAGCTTGGGAGTTTCTATCTCTCTCTAGGGGAGTAACAGTTTATGAAGAACACTCTGCATTCCAGTGTCCCTTATCAGATCAGCAACTGCTGGGTCCTAGTGCAGACAGCCATAAAGGGAATTTTAGCCAGATACTAATGAAGACATGATTTAAGATCCCAAAAGGAGTATCCTCTGAGAGTAAAAAACTGCAAAGGAATAGAAAAGTTAATGCATTTGCACCCTTGAGAATTCCCATACAGGTAAAGACAAAAGAAGCCAGGGGGTAAACCGTTAACATCAAAGAACCAAGGAAACCAGCAACCCAGCATGCAGCGGAGACGTGTGACAACAGTAAATGCTCCTGCTTGGATCTTCTCTACAGCCTCCTCAATAATAAGGGATTGCAGGTTTCGCTTTAAGCTTTTGGTCCTATTGGTAACGGTTTAAGTGTTTTGGTTAATAGGTCATTCGAGTGTCACTTTGCAAAGTCTTTTTGTGTAACCTGGTGTTATTAATTCTGATTTTACTAGACAAATACAGGCTATGGTTTATATTCCTTTCCCACCTGTGTATATCACCCAAAGCAGTTGTATTACTCAATTAATACCATTTCAAAGATTGTATTAGAGAAAATAGTCCCTCAAGTCGCACCTGGAAAAAATTCAAACCTGGAAATATTTTGAGTAGGAAAAGTTTGAATGCCACAATTGAACCCCAGCAAGCCAAATTGCAAATAGTAGTTAAAACAATTTACGAAAACTCCTAAAAACAATCAATCGAGTTAAACCTTATTTGGGTATATCTAATGCAGAACTAAGTCCATTATTTGATCTTCTTAAGGGAGGACGTGGCTTTAACAGCACCTCGTACTTTTAGGAGTGATGCACAACAAACTTTGGGCGAAATTGAAAAAACCATTGCTCAGAAAAAAAAAAAAAGCCCATAGATGACTTGATGGTCATCCAATATGTATTTTTTTGTTATTCTGTGTCAGGCATTTGCTGATCATAGACTTAAAGGACTGTTTTTATACCATATTGCTAGATCCTGATGACTGCCAAAGATTTGCTTTTAGTGTTCCGTCTATTAATTACAGCGAACCTATGGACCGCTATCAATGGAAAGTTTTACCTCAAGGTGTGGCTAATAGTCCTACATTATGTCAGAAATTTGTGGATAAAAGTCTTAAACAGATGAGACAGTGTTTTCCATCATTGATTTGTATCCACTATATGGATGACATCCTGTTGGCTGCTGAATCTGTCGAATTATTAGTAGCGGCCTATTCCCATATGGAGCAACAATTGGAACGAAGCGGGCTGAAGATAGCCCAAGATAAAATACAGCGAACTTTTCCTTTTAAATACTTGGGGTTTCAGCTATACCCTAAGTATTTTGCACCACAAAAAATTGCCCTTTCAGTACAACACCTGACAACCTTAAATGATTTTCAGAAACTTTTGGGTGATATCAATTGTATAAGGCCATTCCTGAAACTCACCACTTCAGAGCTTAGCCCTTTGTTTAAAATATTGGAAGGAAAACCTGATCCTAATTCTCCTTGTAAACTGACGAAAGAAGCCTCTCAAGCCTTGGCAAAAGTTGAGAAGGCCATGGCAGATGCTAAATTGACTTATGCTGATTTAACTAAACCTTGGGAATTACTTATTCTTCCCACTAAGTTGTCTCCCACCGGGGTATTGTATCAAGACGGAATCCTCTGTTGGATCCATGGCCGTCATAGTCAAAATGTTGCCCTAAAATCATATCCTCATAAAATTGCAGTGTGTAAAACAAGGGCGAAAATTAAGTATAACTTATCTTGGAAAAGAACCAGCTAAAATAGTCCTGCCTTATAAACCAGATCAAATTACATGGCTGCTCAATATGATGGATGAGTTTGCTTTATCCCTTGCAAATTTTCCAGGGGAAATATCCAGTAAATATCCATTGAACAAATTACTTAGCTTCACCACATACCATTCTGTCGTTTTCCCAACGATTGTAAAACAAGCACCTCTAAAAGACGCTTTGACTGTGTATACTGATGGTTCTTCAAATGGTCGTGCTGTGTTATTAGCACCATCTAATCATTATGTTTGGATATTACAGGACGTATCTGCACAAATGGCTGAATTATATGCTGTCTATCAAGCCTTACTAAAATATGCTCAGCCTTTGAATATCATCACGGATAGCCTATACATTGTGCAAGCCTTGTACATGCTTGAAACAGTACCAATCATAAATTCTAAAGTGACTTTTATCCAACAGCATTTGAGCGTTATACAATCCCTGCTGTTACAAAGGGATTGTCCAGTTTTTGTGGGACACATTCGTAGTCATTCTAACCTGCCTGGTCCTATGGCACAAGGTAATCAAGCAGCTGATAATCTGATGAAACCACAAGTATATAACATATCCAAAGCCACACACCTACATGAATTACATCATTTATCAGCTCGAACTTTAAGAAAAATGTGTAGTATTACTCGAGAACAAGCGCGATCAATAGTTAAGAACTGTCCCTACTGTGCCCCATTATTACCTGCCCCTCAATATGGTATCAACCCTAGGGGCTTATTACCTAATGATTTATGGCAAATGGATGTCACTCATATTCCAGCCTTTGGAAAACTCTCATATGTTCATGTCACCATAGATACTTTCTCACATTTTTCCGTGGCATCTGCCCTGTCAGGAGAAAAATTATCACATGTATGCACTCATTTACTCCATTGTTTTAGTGTCCTGGGAATCCCAAAAACGATTAAAACTGATAACGGCCCTGCCTACAGCAGTCAAGGATTCAGAACCTTTTGTCAGCAATTTTCCATCCAACACAAAACGAGCATTCCATATAATCCACAAGGGCAAGGAATTGTTGAAAAGTATAATCATCTTTTGAAAACTCAAATTAATAAAATAAAAAGGGGGACATGGGGGGTAAAGGATACCCCATTTTCTTTATTATCACATGCTCTATTCGTCCTCAATTTTTTAACGTTGGACGAAGATGGTCAATCTGCTGCTGACAGACAATGGAATCATAAAATTAACACTAAACCTGAGGTATACTGGAAAGACCCAATGGATGGAAAAATGCATGGTCCTGATCCGGTACTGATCTGGGGCAGAGGGTATGTTTGTGTTTTTCCTACAGATGAAACTTCGCCACGGTGGATTCCGGAAAGGTGCGTCCGACATGCCAAAAACAAGAATGGGGAAACTACGGCGACGAATGCAGAGGCTGTCGTTGAGTAGAGAATGGGAGATGGGGATTCGATTATTAGCAATGTTGCTGAGCACCCTATGGCTGTTACAACGCGGATGTAAGGCAGAAACATATTGGGCCTTTGTTCCCAACCCTCCTGTTATCCACAGCGGTAGTCCGTCTGTCGATTTAGGCGTCCCTGTGAGCTGGTCTCCGTCAGAGAAAGGGTATGAATATGTAGTAGGCGCTTCTACCTATGCATGTCTTTACACTATAAGTAGCTGCTTATTAAGTTATATGGTGTGCAAGCTAGGAAGAGAACCCCCTTGTACCCCAGCGCTGGAAATAAACATACCTGCTTTATAACTCATTTTGGGTTATAGAGTTTGATTCCGCAAAACACCAGCAGGGGAAAAAAACAGCTTGGTTGAGCAGGAAGATCTTGAGAGGCATCAAAAAGAAGAAGAAGGTCTATGAGCTTTGGAGGAAGGGGCAGGTGTCTTGGGTGGACTACAGGGAGGAAGTGAGATCGTGCAGGGAAAATATCAGGAGGGCTAAGGCCCAACTAGAAATCAAATTGGCTAAGTCTGTGAAAGATAATAAAAAATCTTTCTACAGATACATTAACAAGAAAAGGAGGACTAGGGAGAATATTCAGTCCCTATTGGATGCAGAAGGAACAACAGTGACAAGGGATGAAGACAAGGCTGAAGTACTTAATGTCTTCTTTGCCTCAGTCTTTAATAGCAAGGAAAGTTGTTCCCTCTGTGTACAAACCCAGGAGTTAGAGGAGCAGAATGAGGCTCCCATGATCCAAGAGGAGGCAGTTAGAGACTTGCTTGCCCAGCTAGACACCCACAAGTCTATGGGGCCAGATGGGATCCACCCAAGAGTATTGAAGGAGCTGGAGGATGTCCTTTCCAAACCTCTTTCCATCATCTTCCAGCGGTCCTGGCTGACTGGGGAAGTTCCACTAGACTGGAGGCTGGCTAATGTTGTGCCCATCTACAAGAAGGGTTGCAGGGAGGATCCGGAGAACTACAGGCCTGTCAGTCTGACCTCAGTGCTGCGGAAAGTCATGGAACAGGTATTCTTGAGTGCTATCATGAAGCACATGCAAGAAAACCGGGTGATCAGGCCCATTCAACGCGGGTTCACGAAAGGCAGGTCTTGCCAAACTAACCTGATCGCTTTCTATGACAAAGTGACTCGACTACTGGATGAGGGAAAGGCTGTGGATGTAGTCTTCTTGGACTTTGGTAAAGCCTTTGACACAGTTTCTCACAGCATTCTGCTTCAGAAACCATTAGCCTCTGGCCTGGACAGGTGCACACTCTCCTGGGTTGAAAACTGGTTGGATGGCAGGGCCCAGAGAGTGGTGGTAAATGGAGTTAACTCTAGCTGGAGGCCAGTTACAAGTGGGGTTCCTCAGGGCTCGGTACTGGTTCCAGCCCTGTTCAATGTCTTTATCAATGACCTGGATGAAGGCATGGAGTGCACCCTTAGCAAGTTTGCAGATGACACTAAGCTGGGTGGAAATGTAGATCTGCTGGAGGGTAGGGAGTCTCTGCAAAGAGATCTGAACAGGCTGGACCACTGGGCCGAGGCCAATGGCATGAGGTTCAACAAGGCCAAATGCCGGGTCCTGCACTTGGGGCACAACAACCCTATGCAGTGCAACTGGGGGAAGAGTGGCTGGAGAGCTGCACGGAGGAGAAGGACCTGGGGGTGCTGGTTGACAGCAGACTGAACATGAGCCAGCAATGTGCCCAGGTGGCCAGGAAGGCCAATGACATCTTGGATCGTATCAGAAATGGCATGACCAGCAGGTCCAGGGAGGTTATTCTCCCTCTGTACTCGGCACTGCTGAGACCACACCTTGAGTACTGTGTTCTCTTCTGGGCTCCTCACCACAAGAAGGATGTTGAGGCTCTGGAGCGTGTCCACAGAAAAGCAACGAAGCTGGTGAAGGAGCTGGAGAACAAGTCTTATGAGGAGCGGCTGAGAGAGTTGGGGTTGTTTAGCCTGGAGAAGAGGAAGCTGAGGGGAGACCTTATTGCTCTCTACAACTACTTGAAAGGAAGTTGTGGAGAGGAGGGAGCTGGCCTCTTCTCCCAAGTGACTGAGGACAGGACAAGGCGGAATGGCCTGAAGCTCTGCCAGGGGAGGTTCAGGCTGGACATCAGAAAAATTTTTTTCACAGAAAGAGTCATTGGGCACTGGCAGAGGCTGCCCAGGGAGGTGGTCGAGTCACCTTCCCTGAAGGTGTTTAAGGAACAGGTTCATGAAGTGCTTAGGGACATGGCTTAAGGGAGTGTTAGGAATGGTTGGACTCGATGATCCAATGGGTCCTTTCCAACCTGGTGATTCTATGAATTAAAGAATTAAAGCATTCTTTCTGGATTTCACTTTGATTGTCTGATAGTCAGTCAGAGGCAAAAGCCCTACAGGGTTAGGCTAGAAAGGTACCTAATTTGGGCTTGGGGTTAGAGTACCAAACTTTGGTACATTTGGTGTATTTGTTACATAATCCAGATTTTAGTTTGGGATTAGAGTCCCCAATTTTGGTACATAATCACAATTTTGGTTTTAGTTTTGGTTTGTTTGTGGTTTGTAATTGTCTGTGTGATTGCGTGAGGAACTCTCTAATTGTCTGTGTGATTGGTGATTCTGTGAAGGGTTAGAGTCCTAATGTGTTTAAGTTTGGAAAACTGACTTTGGTGTGGTTTGCTGATCTTTTCTGTTTAAGATATTGAGACTGCAGGGGTTGTAATTGTGATCTGTTTCAGCTTGTTTGTGATCTATTGGCAACTGCCTGTTTTTAATATGGGTGCGGGATCATCCCAAGGAGGTGTCAGTGTTGTAAAGAAAATCCCTTGAGGTGTGTTTTAATGCACTGGAAGCCATTAGGAGAACCTCCAGGGGTAACGTCAACAAAAGAAAATGTAATTAAATATTATAATCAATGGTGGCCATTGTATAGATCAGATGAAGGAGAACAATGGCCTGTTAATGGGTCACAATTATAATATTTTATTGCAATTAACACTTTTTCCAAGAAGAGAACAAAGCTGGGATGAAATTATATATTTGGATGTTTTATACACAGTGAAATCACCCAGAGTGGCAAAAAAAATGTGGTATAATTTTAGCTCCTAGTAATCTCCTTCTCTTAGCCTTGGAAAAAGGTAAGGGAAAGGCTTTGAAAAGATATTGTTCTGCTTGTAGTGTTGGGCAAAGATGTTTGAATCATAGAATCCCTAGGTTGGAAAAGACCTTTGAGATCATCAAGCCCAACCGTACCTGTCATATCCCTAAGCAATTCATCTACCCATTTTTTAAATATCTCCAGGGATGGTGATTCAACCACCTCCCTGGGTAGCCTGTTCCAGTGCCTGAGAATCCCTTCAGTGAAGAAATTTTTCCTAATATCCAATCTGAACCTCCTCTGGCGAAGGTTGAAGCCATTCCCTCTTGTCCTATCATCTGTCACTTGGGAGAAGAGACTGACACCCACCTCTCTACAACCTCCTTTAGGTAGTGGATAAAGGTATTGAACAGAACTGGACCCAGCACTGAGCCCTGGGGAACACCATTTGTGACCAACCTTTTAGATAGTTGTAGACAGTGATAATGTCTTCCCTCAGCCTCCTCTTCTCTAGGCTGAACAACCCCATTTCCCTCAGCCACTCTTCTCCAGCCCCTTCACCAAAGTCTATGAATAAGAAAGTTTATGAATAACAAAAAGACGGTGAATTCGAGAACGAAACTGACTTATTGATCACTCCTGGACACTGTCTTGGAGGGTCTCACAATGAGGGATCAGAAACAGATACATGAATGATGCTCGGGATGGTAGGTCGTTAATGGGAGCAGGTTTCAGTCTGATAGCAGGGCGAATGAGAGGTAAACAGGGAGAAGTTACACAAAGTCCCTTACGTCAGGCTGTGGGAAATGCAAAACTGGTGATTATAAAAGTACCTTTTTTATTACTGATTTGAACAATTGGAAGTTAGCAGCTGGAAATTGTAGAGATGATCCAGATCAGACAGCTAGCACTTTTGAGAGAATGATTAAAACACAAGGCTCTGACTGGAAAGACATTAGTGTGATTATGCAAGTGTTGTCTGTTGGTACAGAGAGGGAGATGATTCATAAAGCAGGTATCAGGAGTTTTGCAGGGAACAGTGACTATTGTTTTCAAGAAGCTGAGGCGTGAGACTTGGGAAAGTTATTTTATGTTGTTTGAGTGGCATACAGAAATAGGGAGAGAAAGAGATCAATAGCAGTGCTAGAAGGGAATGCTTGTGGAAAAGGGGGATATAGGGAGGATAGAGGAGAAGGGGCCAAGGCTGGAGCTCCTTACCACAGAAAGTTTGGGTACAGTCAGGAGAAAATCAGTGTGCTTATTGCAAAAAAGGAGGGGCATTGGGAGCGGGAATACCCTCTTCTGAATTAAGGTACCCTTCTGAATCCCCTGTTCTCTGTAGAACAGGATTGAAGGAGACCAGAGGAATTTTCTGCAGAACCATTAGTCAAAATCAAGCTGGGGGAAGAGGAAACTGAATATCTAGTGGACACCAGAGCTGCATATTCTGTATTGAGTACTTTGAAAGGATAATAATAATCTATAAAATATATAATAAAATATAAATATAATAAAATATAAGCATTATTGATGTGACAGGAGCCAGGGAAATCTGACCATTTTTTTAAATCTCTGAAGTTTAAATTAGGAAAACAGTGAGTAACTCATCGGTTTTTTTATTTGCCAGGCTCCCCAAAGCTGTTGTTAGGAAAGGGTTTGCTTGGAAAATTAGAAGCTCAAATAATATTTGGAGAAGGGGAAGTTGCAGTTTATATACCAGAATCTAAATATATCAAAGCAACAGCTTTATTATTACAGGATGTCAACATTCAATGAAAATAATACCTCGAGAGTTTGAAGATACTGTGGTGCCAACAGTGTGGGCTGCAGAGATACCTGGGAGGTCCAAGCGAGCAGAACCTGCAAGAGGTGATTTGAAACCAGGATCGGTCCTGGTAAGAATTAAACAATACTCTAAGCTTGGGTTAGTATTGTTAATACAGAAATTCTTGAAATATAAGTTGTTAGTGAAATTTCAGTCAAAAGATAATATCCCAGTTTTACCAGTTAAAAGGCTAATGGTAAGGGTTACCATTTAGTACAAGATCTTAGAGCAATGAATCAAACTGTTCAGGATATACATCCAGGGGCTGTGAATCCCTATACTCTTTTAACAGCTTTAACTGAAAGAACAGGGTTGGTTTACAGTGCTAGACATATAGGATGCCTTTTTCTGCATTCCCCTTGAAAAGGGAAGTCAAGAGCTTTTTGCTTTTGAATGGGAAAATCCTGAAACTGGCAGAAAAACTCAGTATACATGGACTGTTCTACCCCAAGGATTTAAAAACCGTCCAACAATTTTTTTTAATCAATTGGCCAAAGAGCTAGAAATATGGAGAAAAGGAAATGATAGGGGAACAATATTATAGTACATGAATGATATCCTCATTGTAACAACTGCTAGAGAAGATTGTTTGCAACTGTCTTTTAAACTTTTTGGGACTAAGTGGATACAGAGTTTCCAGAGAGAAGGCTCAGGTGGCATGAAGAACTGTGACTTACCTTGGATCAGAGATACAAGGAAAGCAACAAATGGGAATGGGAAGAAAAGAAGCTATTTGCTAACTCCCAGAACCCCAGACAGTTCATGAGTTAAGAACTTTTTTGGGGATGGTGGGGTGGTGTCGGCTTTGGATTTCAAATTATGGACTGTTAGTAAAACTTTTGTATGAGGTATTGAAGACATCTACCCCTGAGCACCTGGACTGCACTGATAACAGCAGGGCAGCCTACAGATATTTAAAATTGCCTTTAATGAAAGCACCAGCACTCGGGCTTTGGACTTACACTCCTGAGAGACATGGGACAGTTCTGAGAGTGTTACCACAATTTCTGGGAGAGCAGTGACGCGCAGTGGCTTAGGAACCTGAACATATATAAGTATATTGAACATAAATAAGCATGTTGTTACCACATTGGCCAATTCCCTCAGGACTCTGGGATGCATCTCATCAGGTCCCATAGATTTATATATGTTCAGATTTCTCAGGTGTTCAAGAACCTGATCCTCCTCTACAGTGAGAGGGGGTTTACCCCCCTGGTCAACAACTTGCTGTCCCATAACCCAGGAGGGGTGAGGAGAGTGGTTATCAGTGAAGACAGGCAAAAAAATTGTTGAGTACCTCAGTCTTCTCCTTGTCTGTTGATACGAGGTCACTGCTTTCATCCATCAGTTGGGGTACGTTCTCTTTGACCTTCCTCTTTTGACTGACATACCTGTAAAAGCCCTTCTTGTTAGTCTTCACTTCCCTTGCCAAGTTCAGCTCCAGCTGTGCCTTGGCCTTCCTGACCTCATCCCTACACAACCGGGCAGCATCCCTATACACCTCCCAGGTTCCCTGTCCCTGCTTGCACTGCCTGTGCAGTTCCCTCTTGCTCTTGAGTTTGACCAGCAGGTCTCAACTCAGCCACACTGGTCTCTTCCCTTTCCTGTCTGATTTGCTATGTACGGGGACTGAGTGATCTGCACTTTATGGAAAGCATCCTTAAATACTTGCCGGCTCGGTTCTGCTCCCTTGTCCCCAAGGACCATGTCCCAGGAGGTCCTACTGAGTAACTCCTTGAAGAGCTGGAAGTCTGCTTTCCTGAAATTTAGGGTCCTGACTATACTCCTCGCCTGTCCCATATCCCTCTGGACCTTGAACTCCACCAGTGCATGATCACTGCAGCCCAGGCTGTCTCTGATCCTAATGTCACTGATGAGTTCACTTGTATTAGTGACCATCAGGTCCAGTTTTGCATTCTCTCAGGTGGGGGTCTCTATTAGCTGGACTAAGAAATTATCTTCAATGCACTCCAGGAGTCTCCTAGATTGTCTACAACTTGCCATGCTACTTTTCCAGCATATGTCTGGGTGGTTGAAGTCCCTGAGTAGGATGAGAGCTTGCGAGTGTGAAGCCTCCTGTAGCTGGAGGAAGAAGGCTTCAATGTTTGGCTCTCCTTGGTCAGGTGGCTTGTAGTATACACCAACCACAAGGTTCCTGTTGGTTCTTCTGTCTTTTATTCTGACCCACAAGGTTTCAACCTGTTTGTGGCTACTCTTCAATGACAGCTCTTCACATTCTATCCCTTTCCTGAGATAGAGGGCAACGCCTCCACCCCTCCTTCCCAGTCTGTCCCTTCTGAACAGCCTGTAGCCGTCAATAGCCACACTCCAGTCATGGGATTCATCCCACCAAGTTTCCATGATGGCAACTAGATCATAGCTTTCTAGCAGCACGGTAGCTTCCAGCTCCTCCTGCTTGTTACCCAAGCTTCATGCATTTGTATAGAGGCACTTCAGCTGGGCTGCCAGTCGCATCACCTTCCTAGTGGACCCTTTATTACCTATAAGGTGTTTTAGAGAAGTATCCTCCCTGACACCTGTCCTCCCACCACTCATCACAGGCTAGCCTGATGTTATCCCCCTCCCCCTTCACATCTGATTTAAAGCCCTATCTATGAGCCCTGCAAGCTCCTGGGCAAAGACCCTCCTTCTCCTTTGAGAAAGGTGGCTCCCATCTGATACTTGTAGTCCTGGTGCCGTGTAGGCCATCCCATTGTCAAAAAACCCAAAGTTGTTGCACTGACACCAGCCACGGAGCCATGTATTAATAGACTGGACCCATTTGATCCTTCCCGTGTCACTGCTTGCAACTGAAAGGATGGAGGAAAAAAAATCGCCTGGGCCCCAGATTCCCTCACTGGCCATCCCAAGGCCCTGAAGTTTCTTTTGATCACCCTTGGGCTACGCACTGCAGCTTTGTCATCTCCCACACGGAAGAGCAGTAGTGGGTAGTAGTCTGAGGGCCTTACCAGACTGGAGAGTTTCCTAGCAATATTCGTAACCTGGGCTCCTGGGAGACAGTAGACTTTCCTGTGAATGGGGTCTGCTCGACATATTGGACCCGCTATCCCCCTCAGTAGGGAGTCTCCTACAACTATGACTCTCCTATGTGTCCTCGTGGCAGTTGTGGCGATACAGCATGTGTGCCATTGCAGTCTCTGCCCTTGCTCTGATGTAGGTGCATCTTCTTCCATGTTTTCCTCCAGTCTGTCCTACACACCAAGAGCCTCAAATCTGTTGTGGAGAGACACCTGGGGAGGTCTGGGCAAGGAGGGGGGTGGTTTTCTGCCCCATCAGTGGACTCGCTTCCACTCCCTACTTACTTTTGAGGCTGTGCCTACAACCTGATGGGGGGAAGATACCAGATCCCTTTGATCCTAGGCTTTTTCCTGTGGCTGATTCTGCTCCTGTATCCTGGAGCTCAGGGTGTGGTTCCACCAGTCTATCTCTAGCTCACTCTCCCTGATGCTCCACAGCCTCTCTACTTCCTCTTTCAGCTCTGCTACCAGGCTGAGGAGGTAGTCCACCTGCTCACACCTTATGTAGCCTTTGCCCTTGCTGCCCTCTGTTTTCAGCACAAGCTGGTGGCACTCCATGCAGCCTGAGACCTGGACGGCTGCGTGCTTTCTTAGGAGCTCAGTCTGGACTGATGCGTCCCTTTTTGCAGGTGCAGGGGATGCAGACACTCGCCGGGTAGACATCATGGCTAGTCACCCTTTCACCGACGGAGCTTAGCTCTTGAGCACGGAGAGCACCCTCCCTGCAAGCCCTGCCTTTGCGAACTGGTCTCACAAACTGCTCGAGCTCGCCCCGCTGACGAGGCCCACCCCTGTTTGCGTGCTCCTGTTTGCGGTGCTCTGGGTTGGAGACGTTTAAATCTCCCGCGGCCGCTTCTGAGACCTCCCCCCCTCCTTGTCAGTCACCACGTGGGAGCCTGTGCTTCCGGGAGTCCGTACCCGTCCGCTAAACCAGGAGATGGGACATGTCCCAGAAGATATCACTGTTCAAGGGAATTTGGACATTAATAACTATTTGATATCTTTAGGAAAGACTCTCCAGGTGATACAATATGTGGAAAATTTCAAAGTGGAATATTTTGATTTAAGCTAAAGTACAGTTAGGTTTCATCTAAGCAGTTGTGCTTTTTTGAAAGTTAGATAGAACTTCTCAGGGGGGAACCTCCACCCCCTCGGACCGCGTCTTGGAAGCAAGGATTCCACTGGTGAGAATTAAAGTCAGTTTAAAGCATCGTTTCTGGTTTTTTATTTGGTTGCGTAAGTCAGTGGCGAAAGCTTTGCAGGGTTGGACTTGAAAGGTCCCTAATTTGGGTTTGGGGTTAGAGTCCCCAACTTGGTATTTTGGTATATTGGGTAATCTAGGTTTTAGTATTTGGTGTTTTGTTTTGACCTCCAATTTGGTACATAATCACAGTTCTGGTTTTGGTTTTGTTTTGTTTCTCATTTGTCATTGTGTGATTGTCTGCATGAGGGACTCTAACTGTCTGTGTGAATGGTGACTGTAATGCTTTGTTGCATTTAATGCTTTTTCTAAGAAGAGAACAAAAATGGGATGAAACTATGTATTCAGATATGTTTTAAACATTGTAGAATTACCCAAAGCAGCAAAAAGAATGTGATATAAATTTAGCGTCTAGTAATCTCCTTGCTTTAGCCTTGGAAAAAAGGTAAGGGAAAGGCTTTGAAAAAAAATGCTCTGCTCGTAGTATTGGGCAAAGATGTTTGCAAGTTTATGAACAATAAAAAGACAGTGACCCTAAGGACAAAATTGACTTATTGATTGCTCCTGGATGCTGTCTTGGAGGATCTCACAATGAGGGATCAGAAGTAGATGAAAGAGAATGATGCTCGGGGTGGTAGATCATTAATAGCATCAGAAGCTTTCAGTCCAATAGCAGGATGAATGAGAGGTAGACAGGGAGAAGTTATACCGACTCCCTTATGTTAGGCTGTGGGAAATGCAGAGCTAGTGATTTATTATAAAGTCTCTATTTCCTATTTCTATTACTGATTTGAACAACTGGAAATTAGCAGCTGGAAATCATAGAGACAATTTAAATCGGACAGCTAGCGCTTTTGAGAGAATGATTAAAATGCAAGGCTTTGACTGGAAAGACATTTGGGCAGTTCTGCAAGTGTTATTTGATGATTCATAAAGCAGGTATCAGGAGTTTTACAGAGAACAGTGACTATTGTTTTCAAGAAGCTGAGGCATGAGACTTTGGAAAGTTATTGTTTTACTTGAGTGGCATACAGAAATAGGGAGAGAAAAAGAGATTAATAGCGGTGCTAGAAGGGAACACTTGTGGAAAAGAGGATACAGGTCGGATACGGGGGAAGGGGCCAAGGCTGGAGCCCCTTACCATAGAAAGTCTAGGTACAGCCAGGAGAAAATCAGTGTGCTTAATGTAAATAGGAGGGGCATTAGAAGTGGAGATGCCTTCTTTTGAATTAAGGTACCCTTCCGAATCCCCTGTTCTCTGTAGAACAGGCTAAGGGAGAAAGGATGAATTTTCTGCAGAACCTGGTGGATACCAGGGCTGTGTATTCTGTACTGAATACTTTGAAAGGATAAAAATAATCTATAAAATATAAGTATAATAAAATATAAGTATAATAAAATATAAGCATTACTGGTTTGATGGGAGCCAGGGAAAGCAAACCATTTTTTAAATCTTTGAAATTTTAATTAGGAAAACAGTGGGTAACTCATCAGTGTTTGTACTTGCCAGGCTCTTCAAAGCCATTTTTAGGAAAGAGTTTGCTTGGAAAATTAGAAGCTCAAATAATATTTGGAGAAGGGGAAGTTGAACTTTATATACCAGAAGTTTTTATACTGGAATCTAAATATATCGAAGTGACAGCTTTATTATTAAAGGATGCCAACATTCAAAGAAAATAATCCCTCGAGAGTTTGGAGATGCTGTGGTCCCGACAGTATGGGCTGGAGAGATACCTGGGAGGTCCAAGTGAAGCAGAACATGGAATTTGGACATTAATAACTATGTGATATCTTTAGGAAAGACTCTCCAGGAATTACAGATATTTGTGACTCTTAACAAATCCCTAGAGCTTGATATGCCAGCACATCCATTCCAACCTGGAGATTGTGTGTATCAAGTCCTGGGATTTGGAACCATTAACTCCTAAGTGGAAAGCACCGTATCAGGTACTTTTAACTACATTCACAGCCGTAAAGCTAGCTGGAAAAGGACCCTGGATTCATCATTCATGGTTTCAGAAGGTTCCTGCTTAATAGACCACAGAACGACAATCCTAAGCTGCTCACCATACGGCAACTGCAACTGAGTGGGTATTGAAGCCTGAGTGGAAAATCCAATGGGACTCAGAGAACCCACTAACACTGAGGGTTCAAATAATTAGATTATCATGAATTTTCAGGTTATCTTTCAAATGACTGTTATTACGATAACTGTGGGTAAAAAGGGTGAATTGGAACGACAACAGCATATGGGAATTGATAAAAGGTTTTGGTAAAATGAACAGACTCTCTAGCGTGACAGCCTGCCTCCCCATGCCACATTCCACCTCAGACCCCAGACCTTGGGGAATTATTCCATTAAATTTTACAGATCTTCGAAAATTGGAAAATGTCACCAAAGAACTAAAACAGGTGAACGTGAGCTATTATTTAGATAACGAAAGCCGGTACAGACAAAAGGGAGTGGCACACTGCAGGATTCAACACTTTGGAGGTCGGGGAGTAACAGGACTGGTTTGGGGCATTGTGTAACACTCCTTCTGCCCCTGTACTCGGCACTGGTGAGATCACACCTGGAATACTGTGTTCAGTTCTGAACCCCTCACCACAAGAAGGATTTTGAGGCTCTGGAGCATGTCCAGAGAAGAGCAACAAAGCTGGTGAAGGGGCTGGAGAACAAGTCTTATGAGGAGCGGCTGAGAGAACTGGGGTTGTTTAGCCTGGAGAAGAGGAGGCTGAGGGGAGACCTTATTGCTCTCTACAACTACCTGAGAGGAGGTTGTAGAGAAGAGAGTGCTGGCCTCTTCTCCCAAGTGACAGGGGACAGGACAAGGGGGAATGGCCTCAAGCTGCGCCAGGGGAGGTTCAGACTGGATATCAGAAAATTTTTTTTCACAGAAAGGATCATCGGGCACTGGAACACTTGAGTCAACATCCCTGGAGGTATTTAAATGACAGGTGGATGATGTGCTTGGGGACATGTTTTAGTGGCAGATAGGAATGATTTGACTCAATGATGCAAGGAGATCTTTTCCAACCTGGTGATTCAATGATACTAGTAGTTAGAGAAAGATCCACTGGGTCCACCAGGAAGGTGATGTGACCGGCAGCCCAGCTGAAGTGCCTCTATAGGAACGCACAAAGCTTGGATAACAAGCAGGAGGAGCTGGAAGCTACCATGCTATTAGAAAGCTATGATCTAGTTGCCATCACGGAAACTTGGTGGAATGAATCCCTTGAGTGGATTGTGGCTATCGATGGCTACAAGCTGTTCAGAAGGGACAGACTGGGAAATAGGGGTGGAGGCGTTGCCCTCTATCTCAGGAAAGGGATAGAATGTGAAGAGCTGTCATTGAAGAGTAGCCACGAACAGGTTGAAACCTTGTGGGTCAGAATAAAAGACCGAGGAACCAACAGAGGTGATTCTGCCCTTCTGTTCCTGTCCTGTGAGACCCCACCTGGAGTATTGTGTCCAGTTCTGGAATCCTTGACATAAGAAGGATACAGAACTGTTGGAACGGGTCCAGAGGAGGGCTACAAAGATGATCAGAGGATTGGAGCACCTCCCATATGGGGACAGGCTGGGAGAGTTGGGTGTGTTCCGCCTGCAAAAGGGAAGGCTCTGAGGAGATTTTATAGCAACCTTCGAGTACCTGAAAGGGGCCTTCAAGAAAGCTAGGGAGGGACTGTTTACAAAGGCTTGTAGTGATAGGATGAGGGGCAATGACTATAAACTGGAGAGGGGCAGATTTAGATTTGACTTAAGGAAGAATTTCTTCACCATGAGAGTGGTGAGGCACTGGCATAGGTTGCCCAGGGAAGTTGTGGATGCCCCATCCCTGGAGGTGTTCAAGGCCAGGTTGGATGGGGCCTTGGGCAGCCTGATCTAGTGGGAGGTGTCCCTGCCCATGGCAGGGGAGTTGGAACTAGATGATCTTTAAGGTCCCTTCCAAGCCAAACTCTATGTTAATAGCGTATTTTCTGTGACAATAAATTTAATGCTCATAGACGCAGTCTCCAAGACTAATAGATGACCACTTTTTATTGATTTAGGAAAAAAGTTACGTCAAAATCAATGGCAACCTACGCTTGCCTGTGTTGTCATTTTGGCATATCATAGCCTTTAATTTGGAAGTGCTGTGCTTTCTGAAGAAAATATTTGAGTGCAAAAGTGGAATTATAATTCCTTAATAAATATGTTCTCTCTTGACAGTCTCAGAACAAAATGGAGCATGTGGCTGATGGGCTCTATTATTATGTCATAAATATTCAGTTATTTATGAAAGTAAAGATTCCACTCAGTGCTAGTCTAAAGCCCAACTGCTTGTTTTTTTTTCTTTAAACATTTCATCTGAAGGCTGGTCATTTGTGCCTTTGTTTCCTGGCGCTAGCAATGAATAGCAGAGGGGGTGCAGCAGCAGGCGCTCTCCAAAGACAGATCTTAGGATATCACCTGAGGGCCTTGTCTGTAGTGCCGAGTTCAGTGGAGGGGAGGTTCCGGAGTAAGCAACGCTCCCCCTCGCCTGGCTGAGCTCAGGGTCCTGAGCTGGCTGCGACAGGGGGAGGTGATGCAGTGGCAGGCACTACCCCCTCTATCCCCTTCCTCCACTCGCCGGACCGACTGGGCCAGACCCTCCCGAGGGAGCTTCTGCACACACATGGCAAGACCCCCACACATGTGCTGATGGGGCACGCACTGGCCTTATAAAAGAACTTGCAAGGAGCCACGCGGCACACTCTCGCCCACCACTTCGATGGGACCAGCCTGGACCACATGGCCTGGAAGAAGCTGCTGCAGCGACCACGTGTTCCGGAAGAACTGCTTCTGTCCATCGATGTGGTGATTTCTTTCTTTTCCCCTTCTCCCTCTCTTTCTCTTTCTCTCCCCATTACCTTACTGTTTTCCTGATCTGGCATCAGTGTGTGTGTCGGATCGGATCCGAGTGACCTTGGCTGCGTTTAGTGATCAGCTTGTGATCTGAACAGGTTGGGATCTGTTTCTTGTGACTTTGGGATGTTGCACCCCCATATCTCGGCTGTGCACCCGAATCTTTTGATCTGTTCATTTTGGTCGAAAGCCAGAATAAATTTTGCTTCTGATTCTCACACTGAGAGTGACCTTGTTGGCCTCTGGATTGCCGCACAGATAAACAAACCTCCATCTTTTTTCTGTGCAGGTCAAAAGAGTCCCTGGGCGCGAGCATGTGTCTCATGGATCCAGGGACACACACACCACACCACCCCCACCTCCCCTTCCCCCCCCCTGTGATTTGACTGTGCAGGTCAAAAGAGGCCCAGGCATGAGTTCATGGCTCGTGGATCCAGGGCGTGACAGCTAGGACTATAAAAGTTGTGGTGTTCTATCAAATATTTGTGATGATAACAGTAAGATATAATAAAACAAAAGAAAACTTTTTGTTTTTAAATGCTAAATATTTTATTTACTGTTCTTTTCTCCCAGCTGTCATAAAATAGGGGCTAATAATGGAAGACACCAATTATTTCTGATCAGGTAATCCTTTGATTTGAGGTGTGTGTGGGGGAGTTAATAAAAGCTATTTATAGAGGGAGTATGGATGAGTTAATGAAATTACATCACGTGTATGAGGAATAATAGAGCTCCTCTGCTGAATCTGAAACTGTCTTAGAAGTGAAGCTTATGACAGACTTGGCTTGAGGAAATTAGTTTAATTTATTGACAATCAAAATCAGAGTAGGATAGTGAGAAATAAGAACAAATCTAAAAGTACCTTCCCCTCACCCTTCCTTTCTTCCCAGGCTCAGTTTCACTGTGATTTCTCTACCTCCTCCCCAGATCATAACACTTTGCCTCTGCCACTCCTTCCTCCTCATACTCTTCATCTGCTCCAACGTGGGGTACCACCCATGGTAGACAGTCCTTCATGAACTTTTCTAACGTGAGTCCTTCCCATGGGCTGCATTTCTTCAAGAACTGCTCCGGCATGGGTCCTTTCTATGGGGTGCAGTCCTTCAGGAACAGACTCCTCCAGCACAGGTCTCCTGCATGGCCACAGGTCCTGTCAGAAAACCTGCTCCAGCACGGGGTCACAGCTTCCTTCATGGCACATCCACCTGTTCCAGTGTGGGGTCCTCCACAGGCTGCAGGTGGAGATCTGCTCAACTGTGCACCTCCATGGGCTGCAGAGGGACAGCCTGCCTCATCATGGTCTTCGCTACGGGCTGTAGGAGAAACTCTGCTCCGATGCCTGGAGCACCTGCTCCCCCTCCTTCTTCACTGACCTTGGTGTCTGCAGAGTTGTTTCTCTCACATATTCTCACTCCTCTCTCCCAGCTACTGTTGCGCAACATTTTTTTATCCTTTCTTAAATGTGTTATCAGAGAGGAGCTACCACCGTTGCTGACTGGCCCAACTTTGGCCAGTGGTGGGTCTGTCTTGGAGCAGGCTGGAACTGGCTCTGTCCTACATGGGGGCAGCTTCTGGCATCTTCTCACAGAAGCCATCCCTACAGCTCTCCCACTACCAAAACCATCCAGCCAGTTCCTTATCCATCTAACAGTCCATCCATCAAACCCATATCCTTCCATTTTAGAGGCAAGAATGTTGTGGTGATTTCATTAAGAGGGAAGTATTGATGTTTATAATGTTGTTAATAATATTGATGATATTATGAAAAGAATGTTATGACCACTATTTTTTTTCTAGTTTTAAGAAATAATCTATTCTCCAGGTGGACAAAGGCAGTATCTACATAGTATGTACAATTGTGCATCTCAAGAACTTACGCAAAAGGTGAAACTGGAGACATATTTATGACTAGACAACATGTAAAGGGCCTCCCACAAGTTCTGCAGGAGTCCTACAGGAAATTATCAAATAACTCAGAACAGAAGCATTGATCCTGGAGGTCTTTTCCAACCTGGTGATTCGGTGATTCTTGTAGAACAGTCCTTAATCATCACCAGATAAAGTAGATCAAGTGCAATATATGCAGGGTATCACATATACTACACAATCAAAAGAAATCACACTTAACCACAGAATTGTGCCTTGGAATCTCTGTTTTTATTTACAGCCCATGGGAACATGGAGGAACTGGAAGACATAAACAGAGAATAAAGCAATGGAGAGGAGTTCTTCTGAGTTTGCAGGAAGGCTAACTAATAACTCGGTTGTAAACATTTCTTTTCATCTCAGTCCTGGTTCTATATATTGCATGATTCCATGGTGACAGAATTTGGCATTCTCCTCATGAATGAAATTGAATTCAGCATTTTGTATATTCTCTCTTACTCTCTGTCTCTTTCTGCGTCTACTTGGCTCAGCTGTTAGGATCAGTAGGAGTGGAATATAAGTCAATGCTTGTATACTTTTCAGATGTACCTACGATATTACTCAGCGCGGTCAAATGCTGATGCTGCTTTACTTGCCTGTTTCAAGAGTGGGTATGTTTGTGGTTGTGCTATCAATGTTGCCCTGCATTGTGTGTCTGTTGTGAAGGGCCCCGCAGTGGATGACACAGGCAATTTTTAACAGGCAATTTTCTTTAGCACAAATACAAAAAGGGGGAATTGTGGGGTTCCACAGTGGGCTGAGGACCCCTGCTGACCTTACCCAGAAGGAGATCATGGGACGGGAAGTGGGCAGACAATATAGGACTGTGCACGAAAGTAGTATCATCCATTCACAGATTGTATATGTATAAGCTAATCCAATCATGCGGAGATGTGTGTATTAATAAAGGGTATAAGAGACGCGTGTAAGATTAAGCCCGTGCCGGCCAGCCATGTAACTTCAATAAAGAAACTTGCTTCCACATCACCGTGTCGTGTCTCAACAGTGACAGTTTTCTATTTCAGCTCGAATATCAGCTGCCCTTCAGTGGCCATTATTAAAAAATTTTTGATAACAAAACACACCCCATCTGTCCGAGTACATTTCTGCCCAAAAGATTCATGGGTATAAGAGCCACATATGGTCTTACAAAGCCTTTGGATCCTTCCTCTGTTTGAAATGTCAACATCCGGTTACTTTGTTTCGTTGTTGTGTTTCCTCCAACCCCCAACAACGTTTCTTGAGGACTGACCAACGGCCATCCTTCAGGCCAGTCTTTTTCTGCCATGATGGTGACATCCGCACCAGTATCAACCAACATAGTTATTTGAATTGTTTGATTTTCTAATATCAATGTCACCTTTGATTGTGGTTTTGATTTTTTAATTTCTAATGCCCACATTATCTGTTTTTCTTGTCCTGTCGATCCAAAGCCTCCGCTCCTTCTTTCTTTGTTTTCAGCTTGGGGAGCTTTACTTTTAAAAGGTACTAATTGTGCTTATGCGTGTTCCCGCTGGAATAGAAACAGGGAGGCTCGGTGTCCAAACCATTGCCTGTATTTGACCTGTATAATCTGCATCAATGACACTGGGCAAAACAAAAATTACTTGTAAGGTAATACTAGAACATCACAATAAGAAGGCACTTCCATGACCTAAAGGTCCGTGTGCATTGCACGCCACCTTGTGGACATTAGTACTCATTAAAGTTTTATCCTCGGTTGTTATGACATCCATTCTGGCACTTCCTCTATTTTTCGCAACCAGTTGATCCAAACATCCTGATTGTTGTTTTCTAGGGACTGCGATCCACTTACTTTCAGGGGCATTTGTGTCTTTGCGTGACCCTGCTCCATTCTGCGCCTCCAGTTTCCCTGTGCCTGTGGGATGGGTGTGTCGTCTTGCGTATACCATGATCGACAACGATTAGAAAAATGGCTACCTTTCTAACATCGAGGACACACACCTGGGGCTTTACGTTCTGCTGTCCCCAACTGATTTGTTGTATTGATCCCCTAATGACCCGTACTGCACTGGAAGCCAAGGTGTCCTGGCTGGCCACAGTTATAACATCTTTTTTTAAACTTCTTAAAGGCTTCATGGCAGTGGCAAATGCCCCTGCTAACATCTGTTGTTGTTGTTTCAGAGAGCCTACCCGATTTGCCACGTTTACCATCTCTACCAAGGTCGCGTTTCGTGTCAAGCTAAGTAATACTTTCTTACAGTCCACGTTCACATTTTCAATAGCTAATTTTAACATCAAGGACTCTCTCGCTTCAGGATGTTCAATTTGCTTTTCTACTGCCTCATGCAAACGATCAATGAATGTCCTATATGGTTCTGTAGCTCCTTGTTTAATCGCAGTAAACGACACTGGCCTTTTTCCAGATTCAGGCACTGTGAGAAATGCCCTCAGGGCTATTTGTGCAGCATCTCTCAAAATATCTGGTGCCATCCGAGCTTGTACTTCAGGGGTAGCAAATGGTTCTGTGCCCATTAAGTGTTGAACCCCTACACCATAGTGAGGGTCCCCTGGTTGTCTCCCCAAGTTGTCCACAGCCATTACTTCGGCAAATTTTGTGAGTCTATATCTCCAGAATAATTTCTGCATGGGGCTCAAAATCAATGAGGCTAATTGTTGGCAGTCATATGGTGTCACAAGCTGACCATCTAAAATATTTTTTAACAACCTTTGGGTAAAAGGTGCTTGTAAGCCATTTTGCATTACTGCTTTCCTTACTTCTTTTATTAATTCCCAGTTAAATACTTGATACTGAGCTGGTTGTCCTGGTCGTACTATGACAGGAAAAGCCAATGCAAGCGATTTCCCATTCCTTAAACCATCCATTTGTATTTTTCTCCACCTTTCACTTATCGTCCTTCCATCCATTTTGTTTTTATCTTTGTCATCGCTATCACTGCTGTGTTCTCCCCTCTCCACCCCGTAGCTTAGCAAAGCAGCCCTTCTTCAGCAGCTTCAAGGAGGGGAGAGATATGTCATTTCCACCCCGTGGCTTCGTCACTCATCTGTCTATTAAAATTAATCAGAGCATGTCAAAATATTGAGGAGTATCATGGCAAATACCATGATTATCCTCAATAATAGGAATCATGTCACATTCGGAAGTGATCATCAAAGCATCCACACGTTTGACTACTACATTCACAAACACTTGCTTAACACAAGATAACATAATTATTATAACCACAACGATAATAACAAATCCTATCATATATTCTACCAGTGAAGCTATCCAATCTTGAATACTAATCCCAAATTTTTGTAAAAACCCCGTAACCCATCCAATAGGGTTCCAGGTTGTGCTCTCATGAACAATTCACTCATATGGGCTCCAATAGTTGCTAAAACCCTTTGAGCTTCTTCCACTGTGGATGATACATTTGGTATAGCAATACAACACTCATCAATAGAATAATTCAATAATCCACATACATCTTTTTCCTTTAACAAAATCATATCTAATGCTAACCGGTTTTGTAAAATAATTTTAGAAACAGCCTGTATTTGACAGTTCATGGCCCCAAAGGTTACCTGTGACCAGTTACTTAATAGTGACACTTGCCAAGTGATATTCTCAATGGCAAACTGATGTACCCGGATCAAACTTCCTGGCATAAAGACTGATCTAAAGGCCAAATAAATTCTTTGTACAAATGAATAATAATTGGGCATTATCCATGAATCCAAATAAAAGTGTCCTACATCTCGTTAAAGTCTCTTTGACAGGGGTGATGGTAGATGTGATAACATTCTAGAGGGACACATTGTTGGGAGCCCAACTCCACAGCGGAGTCCAGAGTGCTCATTGGGATTTATGTGAGAATATAGATTTCCATCAGAACAAACCCACAGTGTTCCCTTTGGGCTTGGGAAAAAAAAAGCTGTGTCATAATTAGATTCATCTGTTCCAGTGGATCATCAATGGATGGTCCCATCCGGATTTTCCACAAAAGGTTTCCCAGGGATTTTACACATATCTGTCAGATTATTCTACTCAAATACATTTTTTTAAGAATGCTTTCCATGAGCCACAAGAGCGCTCAGTCCCTAGATGTAGGAAATCGGGCAGGGAAGGGAAGAGATCAGCGTGGCTGAGTCAAGACCTGCTGGTTAAACTAAAGAAGAAGAGGGAACTACACTGGCAGTGCAAGCAGGGAGAGGTAACCTGGGAAGTGTATAGGAACGCTGCCCGGTTGTGTAGGGATGAGGTCAGGAAGGCCAAGGCGCAGCTGGAGCTGAACTTGACAAGGGAAGTGAAGACTAACAAGAAGGGCTTCAACAGGTACGTCAATCAGAAGAAGAAGGTTAAATAGAATATATCCCCATTGATGTTTGAAAATGGTGACATCATACCAACAGCTGAGGAGAAGGCTGAGGTACTCAACAACTTGTTTGCCTCAGTCTTCACTGATGACCACTCTCCTCACCCCTCCTGGGACATGGGGCAACAACATGGTGACCAGGGGGGTAAACCCCCTCCCCCTGTAAAGGAAGATCAGGTTCATGAACACCTGAGGAATCTGAACATATATGGAACCTGAAGAGATGCAACCCAGAGTCCTGAGGGAATTGGCCAATGTGGTTGCCAAGCCACTCTCCATGATTTTTGAAAAGTCATGGCAGTCAGGAGAAGTCCCTGGTGACTGGAGGAAGGGTAATGTTGTGACCATTTCTAAAAAGGGTAGAAAAGACAAGTGAGGAGTATAGTCAGGATCCTAAATTTCAGGAAAGCAGACTTCCAACTCTTCAAGGAATTACTCAGTAGGATCCCCTGGGACATGGTCCTCGGGGACAAGGGAGTGGAACAGATCTGGTAAATATTTAAGAATGCTTTCCATGAAGCACAAGAGTGCTCCGTCCCCGTATGTAGAAAATCAGGCAGGAAAGGGCAGAGACCAGAGTGGCTGAGTTGAGATCTGCTGGTCAAACTCAAGAACAAGAGGGAACTGCACAATCAGTGCAAACAGGGACAGTTAACCAGGGAAGAGGATAGGGATGCTGCCTGGTTGTGAAGGTATAGGATCAGGAAGGCCAAGATGCAGCTAGAGCTGAACTTGGCAAGGGAAGTGAAGACCAACAAGAAGGGCTTATACAGGTACGTCAATCAGAAAAGGAAGGTCAAAGAGAATGTACCCCCACTGATGGATGAAAATGGTGACCTCGAATCAAAAGATGAGGAGAAGGCTGAGGTACTCAACAACTTTTTTGCCTCATTCTTCACTGACAACCACTTTCCTCACCCCTCCTGGGTCATGGGACAACAAGATGGTGACCGGTGGGCAAAGCCCCTCCCACTGTGGAGGAGTTTGTGACCACCTGAGGAACTTGAACATATAGAAGTCTGTGGGAACTGATGAGATGCATCCCTGTGGGAACTGGCTGATGTGGTGACCAAGCCACTCTCCATGATATTTGAAAAATCATGGCAATCAGGAGATGTCCCTGGGGACTGGGAGAAGGATAACATTGTGCCCACTTTTAAAAAGGGTAGAAAAGACGACCCTGGGAACTACCGACCTGTCAGCCTCACCTCTGTGCCTGGGAAGATCATGGAGCAGATCCTCCTAGAAGACATGCTAAAGGACATGGAGGACATAGAGGTGATTAATGGCAGCCAGCATGGCTTCACCAAGGGCAAGTCCTGTATGACTAAATTAGTGGTTTTCTATGATGGGGTAACCGCAGCCGTGGACATGGGTAAACCAACGGATGTGATTTATCTAGACTTCTGTAAAGTCTTTGACACAGTCCCACACAACATCCTTCTCTCTAAATTGGAGAGATATGGATTTGATGGGTGGACTATTCAGTGGATAAGAAACTGGTTGGATGGTCATATTCAGAGAGTAGTGGTCAATGGCTCAAAGTCCAGATGGAGATCTGTGACGAGTGGTGTCCCTCAGGGGTCCATACTGGGACCAGTGCTGTTTAATATCTTCATCAATGATATTGACAGCGAGATTGAGTGCACTCTCAGATGATACCAAGCTGAGTGGTGTAGTTGCCACACCGGAAAGATGGGATGTCATCCAGAGGGACCTGGACAGGCTAGAGAAGTAGGTCTGTGTGAACATCATGAGGTTCAACAAGGCCAAGTGCAAGGTCTTATACCTGGGTCAGGACAATCCCCGATTTCAGGACATTCTGGGGGATGACGTGCTTGAGAGCAGCCTTGCAGAGAAGGACTTGGGGGTGCTGGTTGATGAGAAGCTCGACATGAGCCGGCAATGTTGCTCAAGGAAGTTGTGGATGCCCCATCCCTGGAGGTGTTCAGGGCCAGGTTGGATGGGGTGTTGGGAAGAAAAGGAAAGAAAAGGAAAGGAAAGGAAAGGAAAGGAAAGGAAAGGAAAGGAAAGGAAAGGAAAGGAAAGGAAAGGAAAGGAAAGGAAAGGAAAGGAAAGGAAAGGAAAGGAAAGGAAAGGAAAGGAAAGGAAAGGAAAGGAAAGGAAAGGAAAGAAAAGAAAAGAAAAAAAAGAAAAGAAAAGAAAAGAAAAGAAAAGAAAAGAAAAGAAAAGAAAAGAAAAGAAAAGAAAAGAAAAGAAAAGAAAAGAAAAGAAAAGAAAAGAAAAGAAAAGAAAAGAAAAGAAAAGAAAAGAAAAGAAAAGAAAGAAAACCAGGATGCTATGGTCTTGATTACTGCAACCTTTTAACTTCTTAGAAAGGATCATAAATTAATGTTTCATTTTCTATGTCTACCAAAGCAAGAAATATGCACCTAAAGAGATTTTATGGTTTTACTTGTTACCTTCTTGGGATTAGAAGAAATATCCTAACGACTAAAGAAGCATGGAGGTCATTCTCATAGTATTTGAATCAACAGCTATTTATTATCAGATTATTAATGTCCCTGAAACAGTTTGAACTTAGGGGTCTATGCCTCAACCAAGCAGACATCAGAAAAGAAACTTCATTTTGAACTCAACCTGGAACAGCATTCCATTCTGGCCCTTTTATAAATCTACGTAGAACAGTAACTAAGTGGCCCTAATCCCAAACAACATAGATGAGAAGGCTTGTAGTTTTAGTTACAGAATATTCAGAGAGAAGGACTATAATCTACCTGCATTCTTTCTGGTGTCCAAGGAAGATTTTGCAGAACAGTCTAAAAAGTAACCATTTTAAGCAGTTTTTAATTGCCTACATGAAGATAACACATTATACTGCACAGGAGCATGACCTTTTCTACACCCTGCAGGTTCATGGAATGATCATCATTAAGCAGCTCTACGCAATTACCATACCATAGAACATCTCAAGTTGGAAGGGACCCATAAGGATCATCAAGTCCAACCATCCTGAATCACATGACCACATAAGCTTCCTACAGAGGTGGTCAATGCCCCAAGCCTGTCAGTGTTTAAGAGGCCTTTGGACAATACCCTTAATAACATGCTTTAACTTTTGTCAGCCCTGAAGGGGCAGTTGGACTAGAACCAAAACCATTCCATTCTACATTTTTAGCTTCATTCCCTAAGGAAAGCAGGCTCTTCCTCTTTCTGATTTGCCTCCTTCAAGATATTTGCATTGTTGTTTTGGTTTTATTCTCTAATTTGTACCAGGTTCATTTTCCCTGTCTAGACTCACTGCCAGTTGTCTTAGAGAGTAATTCTCTAGAACTGCTATTTCTATTCTACTCACTCCAGTCTCCTTCACAAGCCAAATCTCATTTATCTCTGTTTCCTCCATCTATCTCTCAACTGTAGGTTCCAATCACTCATATTTACATCCTCCTTCTCATTAGTGCCCAGTCCCAAATTTCTCTCCAAGTTTTTCCTCTGATCTCAGTATTCTCATATTCTTCAGTTCTTTTTTCAGTCCCTCTGCCTAGTCAGTTCCAGTTCTCTCATTGCACTCTCCATATTCCTTTCCAATTCTTCTTATCCAAGGTCCAATCCAATTCCTTTCTCTAACAATTGACATTCAGCCCAGCTCTTCATACAAAGTTTCCATCCACAAGTGAACTCTAGCCAGTATCCCATGTCCCCCACTTAGCACCTTAGATCATGTCTCCTATGCTGCCAGGTGCAGTTTCTTAACTCCTTACAGAAAAAGCCTGTTTTCACCCATAAGCCCTTGGCTACTGCATGTTCTGGCACTGAATGGGAAAGGTTATGTGTGTCACAGAATCCAAATATACAGGGCTTGCTCACTCAAATCCATGAGAATATCACGTGCACAGTCTAGTCAGAATGCATCTTTGCAGTATTCTCACAAAAAAAAATTGAAATATTCACAGATTACAGTTAGTAAACCCTAAGCATGTGAACTGATTTTTTTTTTAAAGGCTTGTATCCCGGCTAAATCCAGATGCTTTGTCATTCAAATGGCAAAAGGCATCCATGGAATAAAATCCCTCATGCTTTTTAAACCAAATTTCAAGTGTTCTAAAGGAGAGTGGTACTATCGGTTTCCACAGTAAAAGTTTCCAGAACCTTTAAAACATTGGAAAATATATTTTTTTGCTTTTTCTAATTTTCAAAACCAGTCAAAATATTTTCAACCAAGATTTTACACCCACAGTAATTAAATAAATCAGCACAAGGCATATATATGTCATTACATATTTTCAGCCCAAACAGTTAAAGTTTGGCAAAGTTATAAAAATCTTGTTTGGCTACTTTAATACTTGATGACATTATTGTGTGCCTATAATTTCAGCCAAATTAATTAATAATATATATCTGTTTCTGTTAACTACTGTCTCCTTTGTTTCTTGCCTTTTCAGTCCAATAAAGCACTTCAGCATGAGCTTAACTATATGCATACAAGTAGCCCCACAGTAGGAAATACACTTAAAATTTAGGTATATGTTTCAGCACATTGGTAATCTGAAGCATGCTTCTATGGTCCATTGTAGCTATCATTGTGTCTGTCAGTGACCTGTTAAATCTGCAGTGCAAGAACAATTACTCTTAGTGCTCTGAATTATAGCATATACATTATGTGAAATGCTTGGATATGCTGTCCAATATACCAGCACAATATAAAAGAGCACTTGAAGCACCATGAATAACAATAAATACTGAGAAATAGTTATCATTTCCAGAACCTTCCCTATTAAAAAAATATATTCTCATAAAATTGCAAAAATTGTATGTTCGTAGACATCCCAAACAGTATTCCTGCAACTTCTACATTGTTACAGACAGCAGTGTCATATTTTATAAGGTAGGCCTAATGGATGAAACTAGTGTGCAAATGTCAAATCTGAATTTTGTAAAGCAGTCTGGATTAAACTATCCATTTTGGTTGGTTGGTTGGGATTTCAGGGGTTAGGGAAGAGCAGGGCAGGTATCAGTATCTTTCACCACTTGAAGCTTGAAAAACTATCTATCTCACCATTTCCCAGTGACAAACAGAAAAATTATCATTAATGGTAATGAATTTTCAATCTGTATCTTATTTTTATGTAGCTTACAGACAAAGCAAAGATATCTCAGTGGCAAAGATAACCTTAGTAATGTAAATACATGCAAGTTGTCTTTTCAAGTAATAATAAAAATCCACACTGTTCTCCAGAAATCCACAAACCCTCCAAAACCTTAGGAAATCACAGAGGTTTGCTTAAGAGCAGCAGAATCAAATGAGGAAAGCATTGCTAATTTTTTCTGTATATATGGAGAACGATATTGGTATCATCAAAATTTTTTTTAAAAGACAGAAATTGTGTAATTTTCACTGTTTTTCTGCCTGAGAAGAGATATATATCAAAGCAAGCACTCAAACCATTCATATACAAGACTCATACACTCAAACAGCCAATCAACCAATACAGACTTGAGGAGAAACAAAGAGGACACTTTCTGTTTTTTCAAGGCAGTGCAAGCTATGTGGAAAAGTAAAAAGAGAAAAATGCCCATCTTCCTTCCTGCAGCGAATTGGCAGGGATCAAACTTACAAGACATTTACAAGTAGGGTCGTGCAAATAAATGGAGCAAGAATACTATGTTCATGGCAATCAAATATTCTCACTTTCTTTTGGTTCTCTCCTACCCTAATCTGCAAAGAAATCAATAGATTTTAATGCTTGTCTCTACATTGTTACTTTGATCATGCAACCTTTTTTACTAAATGAAATAGAAGTCTCTAATGATCTGGTAATTTTTAAACAAAATTTGCATGCTTGTGAGCCCCAACAAGAAAAAAGCATCTTGCGAAAAAACTGGTTTAGAGGACTGCTGAAAGATCAAGATAACTGAACACAAACCAGCTAATCCCTTCAGAAATTGATTTTGCTTATAACATGGATTTTAAAATATTTTTAGAAATTTCTTTTTCCTAACTTTAAAAACTGTTTATATCTACAGATATTACTATTTGAGAATGCTAACAGAAGTGCTGTTTAAAAAAGTTTACAACTGGATATAAAATTTGCATGATCCGATCCTTCTTTCTCCGAGATTTAAAGTTCAATAGAGTTTTGCCACTCAGTGAAATGTTAAGAGGTCCAAACTCCTAATCTGAACTAATCCAATTTTAAGGAATAAGAAAAGTAAAAAGATACATTTGCTGTGACAAAATAAGAAGGAAGATACTAAGAAAAATTTTAGACTTTTTCCTTTAACAGTTTAGATGAGCCATTATTTGGCTCTGACACAGCATGAGTAGAACAATTGTTTAATACGACTTTATCATCCATTATGTAATAAGGGTGACCTGAATCCTCAATTTGGAACAACTATTCCAAAATGGGAGGAAGTGGGGTAAAAACATTTATGTTTTTTCTCTTTTCATCTTCTTTACACTTTACAGATGTCATGCCTTCATTTTGGGGGTTTTACCTAGCTGTGCTGTACACAGCTGTACAGTTTATACCTCTGTGGTATAAAGTTTGATAATATTTTTCCTGAATTCATCTATCCAAACTTCAGATTTGTTGTTAAGCTACATAAAAAAAATAGGTAATTTATCCCCAAAGTCACAGAGGAGGGACAAAGAGAAACACCATAAAATGAATGCCATCTTTGGAACTGAAAACTTGCCAGAGGCTTCTGTAAGTGACTTACAAAATATCTTCATTTTATTTAATAGAAATTACCAAATGTCAAAAGGCAAATATTAAAGGTAGCTTATAGTGAGGTACTACACTACAAACGTATTTGGCATTGGATCAATCTGTAAAATATATTATATCCTTGATTACAAAAAAAAATTGAAAAAAACACACACCTTTCCAGACTTGAAAAATACTCCTCACTAAACTAGCCCATGATTTAAAATAAAACCATTTAAGTGTTTTATATAAGATAATCTATACACGAGCAATTATTTTTTCAGTTGTCTTTCTCCGCAGGGCTGCTCTCAGTCCATTTATCACTCAGCCTGTATCCATGTTTGGGACTGCCCTGACCGAGGTGCAGGACCTTGCACTTGGCTTTGTTGAACTTCATGAGGTTTGCACAGGCCCACCTCTTAAGCCTGTCCTGGTCCCTCTGGATGGCATCTCTTCCCTCTAGAGTATCAACCACACTATTCAGTTTGATGCCATCCACAAACTTGCTGAGAGTGCCCTCAATCCCACTGTCTGTCCCCAACAAAGATGTTAAATAATACTGGTCCTAATACAGACACCTGAGGGACACCATTTGTCACTGATCTCCACCCAGATACAGAGCCATTGATTGCAACTCTTTGAGTGCAACCATCCAGCCAATTTCTTATCCACTGTGTGGTCAACCTATCAAATCCATGTTTATCCAAGTTAGAGACAAGGATGTCATGTGGGACAGTATCAAATGCTTTGCACAAGTCCAGGTAGATGACATCAGTCACTCTTCCCTTATCCACCAATGCTGTAACCCTGTTGTAGAAGACACGAAATTTGTCATGATTTGCCTTTAGTGAAGCCATGTTGGCTGTCACCTATCAGTTCTCTGTTTTCCATGTGGCTTAGCATAGTTTCCAGGAAGATCTGCTCCATGATCTTGCCAGGCACAGAGGTGAGACTGATGATCAGCCTATAGTTCCCCAGGTCTTCCTTTTTTCCCTTTTTAAAAATGGGAGCTATGTTTCCCCTTTTCCAGTCACTGGGAACTTCACCAGTCTGACACGACTTCTCAAATATGTTGGATAGTGGCTTAGCAACTTCATCTGCCAGTTTCCTCAGGACCCTTGGATGCATCTCATCAGGTCCCATGGACTTATGCACACTCAAGTTCCTTAGATGGTCTCAAACCTGATCATCTCCTATGGTGGGCAGTTCTTCATTCCCCCAGTCCCTGCCTTTGGATACTCTGAGTTGGGTTGCATGGCTAGAGCACTTGCTAGTGAAGACCAAGACAAAAAAGTTGTTGAGTACCTCAGCCTTCTCCATGCTGGTTGTAGCCGGGTCTCCCATTTCAGTCATTGGGGAGGGGGGGTAAAGTTTCTTTCATCTTCCTTTGTTGTCCTATGTACCTAAAGAATCCCTTTTTCTTACTGGGTAAGAATCAGAGGAAAGGTCAACAAGGCAGATATCAAGGTGAGACTATCCAACCAAGATGAAGAGGCAGATGAAATATTCTATAAGCAGCTGGGACAATGTCACACCCTGAGGGAGACATAGTAGAACCCAGAACTGCATTTAAACAGTTAGTTTATTACCTATAATGTTACAATTCTAAGTCAAGAATATTAAGCTTAACTCTAATCAATATTAGCATCCTATAAGGATTTGTGAGGGACCATATGACCTGTACGGAGTTCGGTGATAAAGTCTTTAGATGCTTCCCTGAAGAAGTTGCTGCCAGTGAAGTTTCTGCAAACGCTCTGGTGTTCGGTGTTTGTAGATTGTTGACGTCGGTGGGGGATCTCAGACCATCTGAGAGGGAGCTCTGATTAAGGCTTGTCCTCTCATTCTCTTATAGTTCATTCTGGAGTGATAACATCTGGGGTACCAGTCAGCCCATCTCCTTTACTTTGGTCAGTGGCGCCTGATGGTATGGGACACAGTGGATTGCTTAATCCCCACCAACCATGTAGGAATCCAGAAAATCCAGGGTCATAGATCAGGATGCTTCCGTCACAAAAACTCATAGTCTAAATCACCCAAGTGCAACATCTGTAGATTTCTTTTCACAAATTTTATTAATCTATGGTGTAAATCTGATAAGGGAGGGGATGACCAGGTGCCAGTTTAGTCATCCTGATAGGCAAACGAGTGGCAGAGACATAATGGCTCATTCTCCCCGACTCATCCTTGCTGCACAGGTGGGCTTTGATATGGATGCTGATGTGGAGTGGCCACCAGACCTCCATCTGTCCCCTCTCCACCCCACGACTCAGAAAGACAGCAGCCCTCTTCAGCAGCTTCAAGAGGGGGAGGGATATGTCAGACAAGGCTCTTTACCTCATGGGGGACTTCAACTTACCAGATGTCTGCTGTAAATACAACGCAGTGGAGATGAAAGTCTAGGAGGTTCCTGGAGTGTGTGGCTGATAACTCCCTGACACAGCTGGTGAGTGAGCCAACTAGGGAAGGCTCCTCGCTGAACCTGTTGTTTGCAAACAGAGAAGGACTTGTGGGTGATGTGACGGTTGGAGGACATCTTGGACATGCTATCATGAAGTGATAGAGGTTTTGGTTCCTGGAGAAGGAAGGAATGCAGTTAGCAGAGCTGCCACCTTGGACATCAGGAGGGCAGATTTTGGCCTGTTTAGGGGCCTGGTTGACAGAGTCCCTTGGGAGGCAGTCCTGAAGGGCAAAGGAGTCCAGGAAGGCTGGATATTCTTTAAGGAGAAAATCTTAAAGGCACAGGAGCAGGCCATCTCCATGAGCCAGCAGGGAAGACGATCAGCCTGGCTGAATCTGCTACACCACTTAAGACACACACAAGTCTATGAGGCCAAATGGAATCTACCCAAGGGTATTGAGGGAGCTGGCAGAAGTGCTCACCAAGCCACTTTCCATCATTTATCAGCAGGTCTGGTTGACAAGGGAGGTCCCAGTAAACTGGAGGTTAGCAAATGTGATGCCCATCTACAAGAAGGACTGGAAGGAAGATCCAGGGAACTACAGGCCTGTCAGTCTGACCTCAGTGCCAGGGAAGGTCATGGAGCAGATCATCTTGAGTGCCATCAAACAGCACATACAGGACAATCAGGTGATCAGGCCCAGTCAACATGGGTTTATGAAAGGCAGGTGCTGCTTGACTAACTGAATTTCCTTCTATGACAAGGTGACTCAGTGGATGAGGGAAAGGCTATAGATGTTAATTACTTGGACTTTAAAAAAGCCTTTGACATTGTTTCCCACAGCATTCTCCTGGAGAAACTGTCTGCTCATGGCTTAGACAGGTGTACTCTTCACTGAGTAAGAAACTGCCTGGATGGCCGAGCCCAGAGAATTGTGGTGAGCAGAGCAAAACCCAGTTGGTAACTGGTCACAAGTGGTGTTCCCCAGGGCTCAGTTGTAGGGCCAGTTCTGTTTAATTACATTATCAGTTATCTGGACGAGGGGATCTTGTACACCCTCAGTAAGTTTGCAGACAACATCAACTTGGGCAAGAGTGTTTATTTGCTTGAGGGTAGGAAGACTATACAGAGGGATCTGGACAGGCTGGATGGATGGACGGAGGCCAGTTTTTATGAGATTTAACAAGACCAAGTGCCAGGTCCTGCACTTGGGTCATAACAACCCCATGACACGCTAAAGGGTTAGGAAGAATGGCTGGAAAGCTGCCTGGTAGAAAAGGACCTGGGGGTGTTTGTTGATTGACAGCTGGCTGAACATGAGTCAGCAGTGTGCCCAGGTGGCCTGAAAGGCCAACAGAAATGGTGTGCCCAGCAGGACTTGGGAAGTGATTGTCCGCCTGTACTTGGCGCTAGTGAGGCCGCACCTCTAATCCTCTGTTCAGTTTTGGGCCCCTCACTATAAGAAAGACATTGAGGTTCTGGAGTGTGTCCAGAGAAGAGCAATGAAGCTGGTGAAGGGTCTGGAGCACAAGTCTTATGAGGAGCAGCGGAGGAAATTGGGGCTGTTTAGTCTGGAGAAGAGGAGGCTAAGGGGAGACTTTATCACTCTCTACAACTACCTGAAATGAGTTTGTAGCAAGGTGAGTGTCAGTCTCTTCTCCCAAGTAACAAGTGATAGGATGAGGGGAAATGGCCTCAAGTTGTGCCAGGGGAGGTTTAGATTGGATATTAGGAAAACTGTCTTCACCAAAAGGGTGTTCAAGCATTTGGACAGGCTGCCCAGGGAAGTGGTTGAGTCACCATCCCTGGAGCTATTTAAAAGACAGGTAGGTGTGGCGCTTAGGGATACGGTTTAGTGGTGGAGCTGGCAGTGCTAGGTTAACAGTTGGACTTGATGATCTTAAATGTCCTTTCCAACCTAAATGTTTCTATGATTCTAAGATTTTTATGCCTCTAGCCAAGTTCAGCTCCAGCTGTATCTTGGCTTTCCTGATCCCATCCCTTCACTCTTGGGCCATATCCCTAGAGTCTCCCTAGGATGTGTATCCCTGCCTCCACTGCCTAAGGATTTTGGGTTTGTGTTTTAGTTTGGCTAAGTCTTGACTTAGCCAAGCTGGCCTCCTGCCTCTCCTGCCCAACTTCTTGCATGTTGGGATTAAGAGCTCTTGCACCCTTACAAAAAAGTCAGCAGGACACAGGAAGAAAAGTCAGCTAAAATGAAAAAAAAGACTGAAAATATTTTAATATTTCAGCCCTGGAATCAAAAGATTTTTTTTTTTGTATATAGCTTGTATCAGGTAGACTTTGCACAGTGAAATTAAAATAAACCAATAGGGCTACTCTTCGCCCGGTCAGATGAATCTCATGTTCTCTAATCTAGTCCCTAAAATACTGTAGCAAAATCCATCTCTCTGCCCCCCAAAAAACAACTCACACACACACACACAAGCAAAACAAACCAAAGCCACTCCTAGTTGAAGGTTCAAGACAAACTGAACAAAAACTCATCACTCGTATTCGGATTATTCATTGTCATGTTAAATGCAATTCTGAGGTAATACTATTTTTGCAGAAGACACATGCAAACATATTTTTAGTTAGAGGTCACTGGACCCTCTCAACAGCCTCTCTCAACCTTCTAGAAGCTGCAGCAGACTGACTCAGTAGCCTTGAGCAGGCTAAAGCCACTTATACACTTCCTTCTCCCCCTCCGTATTTGGCTTTCCCTCCTTTACAGCCATCACCTCCTGCCTGTACTAAACCAATCTCAGCAATGCAAAGCAAAGCTACAACTACTTACAACGAACTTAGAGACACTACTCAAAAGTCTTTTTTCCTTCCAATTACTTTGCACCTCCTATATCTGCAAGTAATGTATAACATTATAATATCTAAAGGATAACTCCTAAAACCCCACTCAACCAAACAACCACTATATTTACTGTGGGCATTTGAATCCACATGCTATGTTGTCAGTTTTCAGCATTTGTCTAATGCACTGTCAAGTTTCTCCCAGTCTGAAGTCTTTCTTTTTTTTTCCTACTGTGTATGTTTAAATAAAGAAATCCTTACATGGTTTTAGCAGATTTTATTTACTATTTTCATATCACAGTGCCAACAACTAAAGAAGTAGTTCTTGCGACTGTTTCAGCATTAGCCAATTTTGACAAAGTTCTAGCATTTAGTGTCCCTTTTACACACACACAAACACACAACGACTGTTTGCTTTCTTATAACACTTCTGCAGGTTTTTGATTTTTTTTTAAACGGACGAAAAATAAACGAAACGATGAACACACTGCTGCTTTCCCCTGTCTCTTGCAATGCAATATCTCTCGGAAGTAATCTCCTCCTCCTGCTTGCAGTAACCGTATTTTAACTCCCGGACAACAATTGCACTTCACTCCGTGCTCCCTCCCTGGCCCGGCCGCTGTCCGCAGCCCGGGCCCAGACACAGCAGGGCCAGACAGGTGGTAAAGACGACGACAAACGGGGAGAGGGCAGGAAGATACGCGGTGTGAAAAGTTGAGAGCCAGAGTTACAAAGCAGTGGTGGGAGGTTCCCAATCCCCCCGCCTCCACCCGGCGGCAGCACGGTCCTCAGCAGCCAGGCTGAGGCTCTTTGTTATCAAATTTGTCCCAAAACCTTGCGCTGCCACAAACATCCCCTGGCCCCAGCGCCCAAGTGCACTCCTCCGTCCTCGCCCTAGCGCGCCGACGACTCACTGGTCGCCCTCCCTGACGCCACATCCCTCCGCGCTGAGGAGCAAGGGAAGGGGGAGCGATGGTCTCCGCCAACACGACGTATGCTTCCCTCCTTCCCACTCACCCAGTCTCTGCCGGCCCCTCCTGTCCCGCCACCTCTCCTGCCGCAGGGCGCTGAGGGACCCCTTCCCGGATCCTTCTCGCCCGCAGCGTGGAGGGCAGCCTCGATCACCTCCCTCCGCATAAACCCCCAGCCCCCGTGTCGGTCCTTCCTGCCCACGGCGGTACGAGAGCCGGGGCCCCCGCGGCCCAACTCCTCCCTGCCTCCTGGCCCGGTCCCTTTCGGTCCCCACGGGCTCCCCGCTCCTTTCCCGGAGGGCGCATCTGGCCATATCACTCGTGAGCAGGAATGTTACGTTGTGCGAAGTATGTGCGTATGTATGCGCCCAGTCAGGCAGGTTGTACTCACTTCTCCCTGGCCTGGCTGTCGGATGGGACGCTGCTGTTGCTCTTGCCTTTGCCGTACATGCCTGCACAGAGCTCCGACTGCCACGACCTGTCAAGCCATCACAGCCACCCCGGGAACAGCCCCGTCACCATGGAGACAATCACACACACACACACACACACACACACACGGCCCCGTCACCATGGAGACACTGACACACACAAGTCAGTCACCATATCCCCCCCCCCACACACACACACCCCATTGGCCCGCTGCGTAGGTGATTGACCCCCCCCGCGCGGTGATTGACAGTGAGAGAACAGAACAGACTGTTTCTTTCTCCTCCCTCTCGCTCCTCTCACCCTCTCGGCTCCTTCTCCCCCTTCCTCCTCCCTTCCCCGCTTGCGCTCGCCCTTCCCCAGTGCAAGGGGGAATTAGAAACAGTTCTAGAAGGATTTTAAACAACCCGCTGTTCCGAGCGCGCAAGCTACCTGCCCTCCGTTGCTACCGAGACGAAGAAGAGCATGAAAGAAACAAGGAAAGCGCGGACTGGATTCCACAGCTAGCAACACTAGTCAGCTCCTAGTCCCACAGTTGTTCAGCCAGCTGCACTCCCTGCAAAAGTCCCCTCAGCAACTGCAAGGCCCTGACACCCATCCCCAAACTACCTCAGGGTCTGCCACCCCTTTTCTGACTCCTCTGGTCCACTGGAGATGTTCCTCACGTCCTACACTATGTGGGGGCCCACACCAAGGCTTGGCACTGCAACACCCTCACCCCTGAGCCCTCTGACCATCTCAGAGACCATTTCATGGGCCCTTCTACCTAGACCCCTTTGTGCTGGGCTTCAAATCCTCTTTTAGTACTCACTGACTTGTGGAAACAGGACTTTACAACTGGTAAAGTTGAGAAGTAGGTATGTTTATTCAGCACTGAGGCACCCAGGGGAATTTTTCCTCCAAAGATGTGCACGCCCATGGTGGTAATTTGCCTTGGCTTTATACAGCAAAGTGTTACATATTCATGATAATTCCAAGAACGCCTATACATATTCATAACCTTTCCCCGCTTCTTCTTATAATGAGTTCTTTTCCTGCTTGCACCTGCGCAGTGAAAGAACTTTTTTAACCTCGAACTGTGCGCATGCTCCCTGAATTCCTGGTGTTCCTCCAAACCATAAGGCCCCTTCTATCTGGCCTAAATTTCTTGAGGCAGCAAATTATTACCCTTATTGAGGTAAGAGACAGCTGGTCTCTGTTCTTATCAGGGCTTCAGGCAATCTGTCCTTGCCCCTTGTCAGGAGCCATCCGCAACAGGCCTCTTCCTACACAATGACTTAAAAATATGTTGCCTCAGCTAAATAGTTGCTATCCTGTTAACCCTTAAGCCTTAGTTGCTTTAACTACATAACTGCTACTCTATTGTCCCCTCTATCAATCCCCCCTTTTCTAAAAAGTTAGTAAATTCTTTTACTTTATATTAATGCCTTTTACATTATTCCCTTCCTTTCCAAGTTCTTTATAAGATTTTTGCCTGTTTCAATTTGTTGTTGGAGCTGATGAGCATATACTCATTTGTTTCATCATTTGACAATTTAAAATACATAGCACTATGGATAAAACAATGCTAATCAAGGACAGAATTAGGAGAACAACAATAGGGTGGCACAGCTTATTCAGGATACCTGTAGCAGTAGGTGACCATCCGAAAAGTGTATTCCATCATTTATGTTCTCCATCCTTTTCCACTCTTTTTAGAACCTCTTTTATTTTATCCGCATCATGATGAACCATTATCAGAGTTTCCTGTCCGTTGTTTTTGATTTCCTCTAGTATCTGTATTAAACCTTGATGCTGTAATAATTTCTTCATTAAAGTTAAGTTTATCCCGATGGGTACAGGCACCAACTCGTGGATTAAGGTATAATCAGATTTAACAATCTGATGAGATGTGACTGGGGCTGAATAATTGAAGTCGCATCGACTGATTTTGGTAAAATTACAAACACAAAAATTCAAGTGATTCCTAGTATCTACCTCTGTGTCCCCTACAGATATAAAATTGCAAGCAGTTCTCAAACATACACAACCTTTGCCAGCGCATATTAACATGGTTTTAGGGTCAGCATTAGGATGAACTTCAAAATGGCAAACTTTCTGGTCAGTTACAAGAAAGATATCTTTTGCACTGATGGTGTTACTTTCACAAATGAATGATTTCAGAACAAAGACTCAGAGGTGATCCTCAAAACAGAAGTATTAATAAGATTTGTGAAAAGAAATCTACATATGTTGTACTTGGGTGATTTAGACGATGAGTTTTTGTGACGGAAACATCCTGATCTATGACCCTGGATTTTCTGGATTCCTACATGGCTGGTGGGGATTTAGCAATCCACTGTGTCCCAGACCATCAGGCACCACTGACCAAAGTAAAGGAGATGGGCCAACTGGCACCCCAGATGTTATCACTCCAGCATGGACTATAAGAGAATGAGAGGAAGAGCTCCCTCTTAGCTGGTCTGAGATCCCCCACCCGACATCAACAACCTATGAACACCAGAGCGCTTGCAGAACATCTAAAGACTTTATCACCAAACTCCGTACAGGTCATATGGTCCCTCACAAATCCTTATAGGATGCTAATATCCATTAGAGTTAAGCTTAATATTCTTGACTTAGAATTGTAACATTATAGGTAATAAACTAAATGTTTAAATACAGTTCTGGGTCCTACTCTGTCTCCCCTGGAGTGTGACAGAAAAATTGGCGCAGCGAGCAGGGTACGTAATTAGTAGCACAGTATTTTATATTTTAGGCACACCTTCCTGCAGGGATGGTTGCTTAATGTTACTGGATAGATTTTGTCACAAGTTATCATTGTGCATCTATTCGAGGGTGGTAAATTCTACTGCCTGACCTTCAGGTCTTATGGACAGATCATGGGTTTGGGCTTTACCAGATAAGTAATACGGTTCCTTATCCACTCCCATTTTCCAGTCTGTCTAGACTAGCTGACTTTGTGGCCTATTATCAAATCGGAGACAACTACCAAACCATCAGCAGATGGCACCAGGGAGGAAACTGTGGTTAGAACAGCTCCTTGGTCACTGGCTGAGTTAGCCAATTTACAGGAGAAGTTTGCAAGGAAACCCCAAGAATCAGAGGCTGAGTATGTGTGCAGAGTTGCTGAACTAGGGGGAGATAGTATTATGTTGAGTGATCAGGAAGCTGGTGGATACTGGGGACATGGTGTGTTTCTAAATTTAATTCCAGGGCAGGACAATAGTTCTCTGACAGCCTGTGCAGCTTATTGGGCTGGAAATATTGATGTGTAGGAGCATGGGGATCCCTTAGTAATCAAGACCCTGTGTTTTTCTGATTTATCAACATCTGTACAGAAGGCTGCATGTATTCAAGCTATGTATGAGCATGGGCTAATACATAATTCTCCCATGCTGGCCCCAGTGGATCCAGATAGACTGACCCCACTGGTAAGAGGCTTACCGGATAGTCTGAAATCATATGTAGCAGGCATTCAAGATTGGATACAGCAGGTGGTGCAAGCTAGGGAATTTGGTAGGAATGCTCAGCAACGATGAGCTCAGGCCATTCCTATATGTAATGAGGTAATCCAGGCAATCATAAGCTATGGTAGGAGAATGGGGTGGTCGATCACTAGTTCTCAGCCACATGAGCCCAGGGAATCTTATTGGAGGATACGATTCCTGGATACTAATGCTGCTAGAGGCTCCAATCAATCCTTTCAAGGGAATCATCAGCGGCACCATAGAGCCCCTGCAGCTACTAATGGTAATAAAGCTGGTTTGGAACGGAATTATCTTTATTGGCAAGCGGTCAGTGCAGGCATACCAAAAACTATGTTGCAACAGGCTTCTGTGGAAGAATTAACACAACTACTATGGGCTGTGATGGGACAGTCTCCCAAATCCCTTGACTTGCCCTCTGTCCCCACTGCTCCTTCTCTCCCAAGGCAAGCAGAAGAACAAGGGAATTTGATCCAGTTGGAGGACTCCAATTAAAAAAACTCCATTTCCCGGGCCAGGCAGTGAGCCATCCTGAAGCTCAGGTTCTGGCCATACAATGGCTCACAAGACCAGTATGTGGTGCTAAGAGTCTTTTAAATACTCCTTCCCCCACTATTGTTTTACATGTCGGCAGGCAGAAAACTTGTGTTGAATTTCTGATAGATACAGGCGCACAAGTATCAGTGTTGTCACAGAAGATGGATAAATTATTAGGCATAACAGGTGGCCAACCTTACATTGAAGTTATGGGAATTGATAATATAAAACATCAATGTCCCATGGCCCTTGTTGGAATTGGCTTACCAGGACAAATGAAACAGTGCCTTACATGGGTTCTGATTGGTGCCACTTGTGTAAACATTTTAGGTTTTGATTTGTTACAGGGGAGACAGTGGAAACTCCCTGACGGTACAGTCTGGAGTTTCGCTCATAACACAAATCCCTTAGAATTTTCCCCTGAACCTCAGGTGAATCAGGCGTCTGTGAAAAATATTTCCTTGCTGAAGGTTTCAATTCCTCTTCCCTATTCTAAATTAACTAATGCAAAACAGTATCCACTTCCAGCTGCGGCGATAAATGGCATTGACGTAGTGGTGCAGGATTTGGAAAACCGAGGCATAATATCGAGAACACACTCCCCGTACAATTTTCCCATTTGGCCAGTAAAAAAGCCAAATGGGGATTGGAGATTGACAGTTGAGTTTAGACAGCTAAACGCTAATACTGATCCCTTGAAAGCTGCAGTACCAAGTATCGCCGAGATAATTGTTCAAATCCAAAGCCGCAACCACCAGTGGATGGCTACATTGGATGTTAAGGATGTTTTTTATGATTCCTCTGTGAGAAGAGGATAAAGCTCGTTTTGCATTTACATAGAAAGGAGTTCAGTATTCCTTTAACAGACTTCCTCAAGGATATAAACATTCCCCAACTATTGCTCACAACATGCTAGCAAAATTATTACAGGAAATTAGCTACCCTGAAGGTGTAGAGGTGTATCAATATATTGATGATATTCTAATAGCTGGAAACAATGAACAGCAGGTGTCAGTGGCAATGCAGACAATAGTGGATAAGTTAGAATCTTTAGGGCTAGACATTCCTCCCTCAAAAAGACAAAATCCAAGTGGAGAAGTTAAGTTCTTGGGAGTGTAGTGGATTAAGGGAATGGTAACAATCCCTTCAGATACATTGCAACAGATAAAGGTCAGACTCCCACATCTAGGAAGGATTTGCAACAACTGTTGGGAACCTTAGGGTACTGGAGGAAGCATATACCTGGGTTTTCTATCATTGCTAAACCATTATATAATCTTTTAAGGAAAACAAGTAAATGGGAATGGACTGCTGTCCATCAACATGCCCTGGACTTGTTGGTAGAGGAACTTAAGGTTTTTCAACAGTTAGGTCCTATACATCCAACAGACCCTATACAGTTGGAGTGGGGATATAGTGAACATGGATCCCACTGCAACCTGTGGCAGAAGGGACCAGATGGACCTCACTGGCCTGTGGCTTTTTATTCTGAATCTTTTAACGATACTGAGGGTCGTTATACTGATTTGGAAAAGGGAGTTTTATCACTGGTAAGGGCTTTGCAGCAGACAGAGCATTTGTGTACAACTCAGAAGGTAATAGTTAGAGGACCTTTTAGATTGTTAAATGCTGTTAAGGAAGGAAAAACTCCTCCTGAAGGGATAGCTCAGAAGCCCACTGTGAGGAAGTGGTATGCCTATCTCACTGGAATAGGAGACATTCTGACAGTAGAAGAGGGAAGTGTAAAAAAACTCAAAGTTTCAAAAGGATGTAAATCCTGTGGCTATGTTTAAGGCACAGACTCCTAATCCATCCCCAATCAAAGAAGCCCCTCCTTTGACAGATTACAGTAATTCAGATGGTGTGTGGTTTACTGATGCCTCATCTCACAGAGAAGGAGGATCTTGGAAATACAAGGCTGTAGCTCTGGAGGTTAATACCAACCAAACACAGGTAGTGGAAGGGGATGGTAGTGCTCAAATAAGGGAGTTACAAGCTGTGCTGCTGGCTGCCCAAAATGGAGCCACTTATATTTATACTGATTCATATGCAGTATATAAGGGAGCCACAGAATGGATAAGCCACTGGGAAACAAATGACTGGGTGGTAAATAGAAATCCAGTATGGCAAGCAGAGTTATGGAAGCAACTGTTAAAAATTGGGAACGAGCGATTGATACGTGTAGGTTGGGTGAAAGGACATGACTCTTCTAAAATTATCCAGGCAAGTTTTAATAACCAAGTAGATGATTTAGCCCATATTCGTGCTATCAACATTTCTCCATGGATTAGGATAAAAGAGGATGGAGATGATTGGCAGAGATTGTTAGAGTGGTTGCATATAAAATGGGGACACTCAGGCACACAAGATTTGTATCAGGAGGCATTGGCTAAAGGATGGCCGACAACTCGGGAAAAGTATACCCAGATAGTTATGGGATGTGCCTCATGTCGTTTGAGATTAACACAGAATCACCCAGCAAAAGCTCCGCCTTTGCATATTCGTGATCGAAAGACACTGTGGCAAACTTGGCAGATAGATTATGTTGGACCATTTAGACCCTCCAGTGGCAAAAGATATATATTGGTGGGTGTGGAAGTAATTTCAGGAATTACCATGGCTACCCCTGTCCAAAAAGCATCAAGTAATTACACAGTGCAGACTCTCCAGGAATGGTTTGGAGTACTTCCCCTCTCGGAAGAGATACAGAGTGACAATGGCTCACATTTCACTGCCCAAGCAGTACAGGACTGGGCAAAAGAGGAGGGAGTGCATTCGACCTTTCATACTCCATACTACCCACAAGCCAACAGAATAGTAGAATGCATTAATGGTTTGGTCAAGAAGGATGCCAAATTAACTGAGGTGAATTGGGACCTCTGTGTATCCAAAGCAGTATTTATGATCAATAACCTATGGACTGGTGGTGGGAGTCCAAAAATGAAAGCCATTTTGTCCTCAACACCAACCCAAGTTCCCATAGATATCAAGAAATCAGGCCAATATCCCGATAAATATCATTCTGGACAACCAGTCCTGGTAAAGCTGCCTCATATTGGCAATGTCCCAATGATACTGACCAAACCCAAAAACGTTTATACGTGGGAGGCTCAGGATTACTCTGGGAAAACACATCGAATCTTAACCAGATGGATCTTCCCCTCCTTTTAATAGGAAGGAGGAATGTTTCTTTTGTCTTACAGGCAATGAATTGTACCTGGCACAAAGGACTTGACTGGATCAAGACTGACTATCCCGCAGGACAACTTCTGACTGCATTCCTTATAGTTATCACCTTAATTGTAATTGTAGTGTGGAAACTCAGGTTTTAACCTGTTAAGAACAACAGGCATTGTTTATATATGTTTTGTGATAATTGTGTGAATAGTTTTATGGTTAAGGATAGGTGTTGATAGACCTAAGTGGATTAAGAATTAAGCAATTTTTGCTATAACTATGTATAAAAATTTTGTATTAGTGCTAGCAAATGTATTTCTTTTGTGTTGTATTTGCATGACATGCCATTTAAGGTGAATCGGAAAAAGCAAACTGTAATAAGTAATACGGTCCCTTATTCGCACCCATTTTCCAGTCTGTCTAGACTAGCGGACTTTGTGTTTGTTAAAAGAGGAAAAATACCCCAATTCTACCGTGCTGCTTTATTAAGACCATACTTGTTTAATTGGGCATCACTCTAGGTGCAATTTCAGTCCCCCTCAGCACCCCAGGCTAACCCTTGAGGGTTGTGGGAACACAAGGGGGATTGCACCTAGCCAAACTGGTCTGGCCAGTATTTACTCGACCAAATTCGACCTTATTTGCAACTTTTCTGTTAAGGAGTTTTCCCCAGCAATCCTGGGAGATCAACCTTTTAAGCAGTCTGCAATGTCACTAGACATGCTCTTGGAAAAAGTCAAATGTAAACCCTCCCCTCAAGGGAGAGATTGGGCAAAAGGCAACTGGAAAAATGAAGACAAATTTGTCTCACACATTGAGCAACTTCGCCAGGAAAACAAAGCTAAGAAAGGAAAAGGTAAAAAAAGTTATTTGTGCAGTGTTAGGAGCTTGCTTGTCTTCTGCTCAGAAGTGTTAGAAAACATTAATTTAGCTGAAGAATCAGGGCTCAATTAAAATAAGATTAAAATTATAGGTTATGTATATTGTATTCAGCATTTGATATATATTGTGCTTAGCATTTAATTTTGTTGATCTTTATAGGTAAGTATGTGCAGACTTTGTGTCTGTCTCTGCAGACAGTGACGGTTTTCTCACAAACCACATATAACCTTCACAAGTATGGTATTAGGGAGTGCTTAGAAAGAATGTACTAACAACCTTATCCGAGCAGAGCCTACGCTTTTACTAACAACCTTATCTGAACACAGCCTACATTTGTGAAGGCCAGAAGCATACCAAGGGCAGTCAAGTGAAGATAAGGAAATGCTGGTGTCCACACAAATGATGAGACAATCCTCAAATACATATGCATGAAGAAATGATGCAATCTGTTGAATATACATTAGATTGCAAAACACTTAAGGGTTAAATTGCGGAAGCGCCGGGATCGTCTTGGAACCTGATTTGGGTGTGCATACCCCTGGTTCCCGGGGCCTCGAAATAAAGCACCAGATATAACCTTCCTGGAATAGTTATGTGTTTGTCTCTACGCTAACAGAAGGAAGCTCAAGCTTTCAAAAAAACAACCCCCTCATATAAGGATTTACAAGAGGACTTGTATAAAACAGTATTGAATCGTTTAAAGGAGGAACTAGAACTGGAAAAGCAGAGAGCTGCAAATTATAAACAGGAATTTGAGGATTCAAGGCAGCAAGATACTAGCTTGGAGAGTACTCTCAGAAACTGTAATTGGGAACTTGCGAATGTCCAGAAGGAGAAAGGGAAGTTAGCAGATTTTTGGCAAGCTGAGCGCAGAGAGCAAGCCTTAAAAACTAAGTTAAATTTGTTGTTATCCCAACTACCGCTCTCTAATGCCTCAAAGAAAATACAGAAGTTGGTGATGGCAGCTGACCCTGAAACACGGGATGGAGATATCTGGAATTCAGACAGTGAGGATGATCATAGTGATGTAACTAATAGCACAGTGTCCCTGAGGCCTATTATCAAAACGAAGACAACTACCAAACCATCAGCAGATGGCACCGGGGAGGAAACTGTGGTTAGGGTTAGAACAGCTCTTTGGTCACTAGCTGAATTAGCCAATCTACCTGAGAAGTTTGCAAGGAAACCTCAAGAATCAGAGGCTGAGTATGTGTGCAGAGTTGCTGAACTAGGGGGAGATCGCATTATGTTGAGTTATCAGGAAGCTGGTGGATACTGAGGACATGGTGTGTTTCTAAATTTAATTCCAGGGCAGGACAATAGTTCTCTGACAGCCCGTGCAGCTTATTGGGCTGGAAATATTGATGTGTAGGAGCATGGGGATCCCTTAGTAACCAAGACCCCGTGTTTTTCTGATTTATCAACGTCCGTACAGAAGGCTGCATGTATTCAAGCTATGTATGAGCGTGGGCTAATACATAATTCTCCCATGCTGGCCCCAGTGGATCCAGATAGACTGACCCCACTGGTAAGAGGGTTACCGGATAGTCTGAAACTATATATGGCAGGCATTCAGGATCAGATACGGCAGGTGGTGCAAGCTAGGGAATTTGGTAGGGAGCTCAGCAACGACAAGCTCAGGACATTCCTACGTGGAATTAGGTAATCCAGGAAATCATAAATTATGGTAGGAGAATGGAGTGGTCAATTGAAGAAACATTTTATATTAACAAAGGCCACGATGCCCTTGAAGGACCATGAACACTGTGGTAAAAGGAAACAATGGATAGCAACAGTAAGCTATGGCTGTATGCCCAGAAGCTGAGAGGGAGGTGTAAGCTAGAAAAGTAGAAATCATGATAATTTAGGGGGAATGCATGTAAAATATGCAAAGCTAATTAACCAAGTAAGCATTTGATCTAGGCGTGTGGACAGTAGCAACTAACCAATAGTAGTATAAACTTATACACGTGAACAGTTGTTTGTAACCAATCAAATGATGCCAAGTTTTAGATGCAACATAACATTGTGTATATAAGGAGCTCACCAAGAGCAATAAAGGTCTTCAATGCAAGATACTGGAGTCTGTGTCATTAATCTCCTCAAATGGTGACCCTGACATTCACATGGAGCAGCAAGAGAGACACTGAATTGGGGATTTGAGAGACGCTGGAAAGGGAAGACGTCTCAGCTGAACAATCGTCTTGCTGGCTGGACCGAGCGGACAAAGAAGAAGTCCCAGGGCCCACAATCAGCTGTTCCACGAGATTCAGGTGAGCAGCTGAGAAACTAAATAGTGTAAGATGGGGACGAATATGTCAACAGAAGAAAAGGCAATAGTAAAGATGTTTAGGCATATTTTGAAAAGTAAAGGAGCTCATTATGAAGAACATAAACTGGAATTGTTATTAGCATGATTAAGGAGTAAGAATGTGCCTGCGGAATCACCACATGTTTTTGACATTGGGACTTGGAAGGAGGCTGATGAATTACTGTTTGAACATAGCACAAAGGGAGATTTAAATGCTTGCTGTGTGCGGCAAGACCATCTCCACATGTGCTGATGGCTCACAGACTGGCCTTATAAAAGAACTCGCAAGGAGCCACGTGGCACACCCTTGACCACCACTTTGATGGGACCAGCCTGGACCACGTGGCCTGGAAGGAGCTGCTACTGCAGTGACAATGTGTTCCCTAGGAACTACTGCTGTCCATCGATGTGGTGATTCTTTTTCCCTTCTCTCTCGCTCTCTCTCTTTCTCTCTCTCTCTCATTCTCATTTACTTTACTGTTTCTGATGTGAGAAACACTCATTCACTGGTAAAATATTGAAAAGGCCAAAGTCTTTGAAGCAAAGGCAATAATATTTTTTTTTTTTTTTTTACAATTCAGTAATGAATTGGATGCCCTTCTAAAAAAGTCACAACATCTTACAAAAGCAGTGGGTATATATACTAGTTTTAGACAAAGAACCATGTAAATCCTCAAAAATGTTCATTCTTTTTCAGATTATCCAACCATGTCTGGAGACTCCCTTCAGGTTATCTCCTGACCTAAAACAGCTGCATCTTACAAGACAGATTTATATGACGATATAATCAAACATACAAACCAGCTGCAGCAAAACTTATCAATTAATTCTCACACTGATCTGGTATCAGTGTGTGTGTCAGATCGGATCCGAGTGACCTTGGCTACGTTCAGGTATCAGATTGTGATCTGAACAGATTGAAATCTGTTTCCTGCAACTTTGGGAAGTTGCACCCCCATATCTTGGCTGTGCACCTGAGTATTTTGGTCTGTTTATTTTGGTGGAAGCCAGAATAAATTTTGCTTCTGATTTTTGCCTTGAAGTGACCTTGTCGGCCTCTGGATCACCGCACAGATAAACAAACCTCTGTATTACAAAAAAAGAAGGAAGCCCATGTGAGAGTGCATAGCTCGTGGATCCAGGGTGTGACAACAGGTCAGTACAGAGACATTCAGATGAATTCAGTCTTGCATGGAAAAAAAAGAACAACTCATATAAATAGTCCCAGTAGGTTTAAGTTGCTAACAAAATGCTATCAACAGTATATAATCCTTACAAGTGGACATATAGTCCTAACACAGGAAAAATAATTAGGCAGAATATTTGTATCAACATGTTTGAATATAGTTATTTCATTCCTACGACATTTAAATTTTTCTACTGAAATATAATTAAACTCATATACTTTGCTCTCTCATTTTCTCAGACCTGATACTGCTAATTTCTTTTTCATTCAAATGAATGCTTTTCTGGCATCATTGCTATTGGTTTACATGATAACAGCACCCATTATTACAAATCTGAAAAATAATCTTATTGTTTAGTAAAAACATTGGAAATATAGTTCAGAGAAGGATAATTTTGCTTTAAAATTTGTTTGGGCTTATAATAAAAAAATTCCAAGTGAGCACCAATGTGAAAGCTCTGTTGTTCCTAACCAGTTTGGGACAGGAAGCTGTGATAATACAGTGGATTTTGTTTTGCACATGTAACAAAACTAATTTCCAGTTCCAAACTTTAGCCCATACTTTAACTAAAAATAAGATTTAAAGTGTCAGAAGAGATGGTGAGCAAGAAATGGCCACGAGTGTTGTTAAGCCTCTGGAGCAGGAGTGCAGAACATTTAATATCCAGCAAGCCATGGGTCTGAGAAGAATAAATATTGCTGGCAGAAACAAGGAGGCATGAAAACAATAACAGTGGTCACAAGGAGATTGGAATGAGAAAAACTTACAGTGGAAAATTTTATGAGGGACTTGTGGGAGCGGTGTTGTCATTTTTTGTAAGGTATAAATATGAGTTTGTTGCAATAAACTAGGTCTTAGCTTGAAACGAAAGCTGAGTCCATGCATGTTAATACACTACATAAAGAGGTTCTCAACTCTTACTCCAAAACTTCTCTGTTTGTGCTCATAGCAGAATTTGAAAATACTTGCTTTCTGCCCAACTCTGGAAGATCATCTAAAGAAACTACAGATCATTTTGCACAGTATTGAAACCAGATACCCAACTTATTTCCACCCTGCTTATGGCTGGGATAAATTAGCATTTCTTAACTCTCCACCTCTACACCACAATCTACAAAATCAGAAAGAAAATATTGCCTTGCATTTGCAAGTCTTTACCATTTATCGCTGCAGTGAAGCTACCAACAATCATTACTGAATAACTGTACTAGAACCATCTGGCGTAACCAAGGAAACACGTTGCTTTCACTTCTGCTCAATAAACAAGCTTGCTCTTCTCCTTTATGCTACTAAACAGGAAATGAGAAACACAAACAAGTCAGAGCAAGCACATGACAAAGAATAATGAGTGACAGACTGTGCCTTTAGAAAGAACTAGTTTGCATATAAGAAAATATTTTAGCCTCTATTTCTAAAGGTATAATTCAATTGCAACACTTTTAATTCACCCACTTCTTGTGGTTTAACTCAGACTCAAGGTTTAGCCTCACTTCACTTGATCAGCAGCTGAATGCCAGCGGTTGTTGTGGTCCCAATTCCCTTCTGCCCCCCCCTCCCAGGAAAGGGAAATGAGAGAAAAGACTTGTAGGTTAGAAACAAAAACTACAACAGCTTTAATGAAGCAGTAATAATAATAAGGAAAATACTATAAATAAGAGAATAATAAAATATATACAAATATATGAAATCAAATCGTGCCCCCCCCCCCGACTACATCACCACAGATGCTGCAGAGCAAGCACAGGGAAAAGGTCTTGGGCTGGACTTAGCGGCAGGAGGGAGCAGGACTCAGGAACTGGATTCAGGAACACACGTATCTGGGATCAGGGGCAAAAGACAGATGCAGTTCTTACTGGATGCTGGCCATTGAAGAAGAGAGTTTGACCCTCGTGATCCATTAGTTTTATACCAAGTATGATGTATATGGGATGGAATACTCTGTTGGTCAGTTTGGGGTCACCTGTCCTGTCCACTCCCTGCAGGTGCAACCCTTTTTTGCCCTTTTCACTTAGAGTATTCCACCAACTTGAGGATGACCTTCGCCTCCATAGGGATCGATGTAAGCAATGGCCTTTCTGCATACCAATGCCCTGTTACTTTGGTGATAATCATAAATTTTAAGTGTCATCACTCCTAGAGACAGACGCTGTCTGAAAAATATTCAATTAACTTTCAGAAAATGAAATTACTTGGACGAGGCTTAGCTGAAAAGTTAGAAAACTGATTCTAATTTATCTCAAACCAGAACACTCCAGTAGGCAGACAAGCCCCACTTGCTCACTCCCTCACAGTGGGATGGGGGAGAGAATAAGAAGGGTAAAAGTGAGAAAACTTGTGGGTTGAGATAAAGACAGTTTAATAAGTAAAAAACTCAAACCAAAACAACAAAGAAAAACAAACCCAAGAAAAACAAGTGATGCAAAAATCCCCAGTTGCTCACCGCCAAGTGAATGATGCCCAGCCAGTCCCCAAATAACAGCAGTCCTGGCAAATTCCCCTACACACACAGAACTTTTTATTGCTGAGCATGAAGTCATATGGTACAGAATATCTTTTTGGTCAGTTGGAGTCAGTTGTTCCAGCTGTGTCCCCTGCCAATTTCTTGCTCACCCCCAGCCTACACAATACAAGGGCAAAGTGAGACGTAGAAAAGGACTTGACATTGTGCAAGCACTGTTTAGCAACAGCTAAAACATCGGTTCATTATCAGCACTGCTTTCATCACAAATCCATAGCATAGAAGCATAGAAGCATACAATCTATTATGTAGAGAATTAATTCTATCCCAGTGGAACCCAATACACCACTGGAAATAACTGAGGATCAAGTTCTCATAGAAGATATACTCTCTAGTCACCAGACACTTCATTTAAAGATTTGGCTGTGTCTTCAGTGAATGTAATTCTCTGCAGACATATCCTCGGTGAGGTGTTTCTTTATGACTGGCACACATGCACAGAAACTTGGAAGGAGAGGAACTGTTGTACTGTTGTCTGCTTTGAAGATGTATCACCATTTTCAGTGCAGTCTTAAAGCCAAAACACTTTTTTCCAGATAAAAAGGGGAGTGTGGGGAATATCATCAGAAGGAGAAAAAAAAAGTGTTGCTATAATCTGCCCTTCCCTAACTACATGCTTAAGAGTAGCTTTTTCAGATATGAGAAAAGAAGATACTGCCTTCTGGCCCAGGCAACAAAACATTTGTAACAGCATCTTTTGCTATAGAGACTGGAGTATAATTCTTTTGTGAATGTTAAAGGGCAAAATAGCTGGTAACTTCTCTACATGAGACTAGAAAAGCTTGTGCTTGTTGTTACTGAGGTGATTACTGAGTAAAAGCAGTGATGCCTGGAAACCAGAAGGGTTTGTGAGGCCCAGTCAACCACCACCACCACAAATGGCCTTATTAGGAAACTGCACAGTACTTGGTGTGGTACCGTGGTATTTGGTGGTATTTGGAATCTGGTATTTGTTGAAGTTTCTCTTCAGAAATTTAAGAACAATTTGTTCCACAGAGTTTATAAAGTACGTGTATCCAGTTCTCCTGCACTATAGTTCAGGTCTCTTGTTAATTGTGATTTCATGTTCACTGAGCTTATCTTTTCCTAGATTTAACATAGCTAAATGTCTTGAAAACATTTTGCACATTTAGCAAGCATCACAAAAGTACCAAAATAGTGCTGCCTTCTACCTTTACATTTAACCCCCCCATTTGAAATAGTTAATGTGACATATTGTAGGAAGTCCATGACACAAGGAGACATAGATATATTTTCAAAGGGAACTATGAGGAGTTACAGATGTCATTTTTACTGTTAATAAGGTTTGTGCATGAAACTCACAAAGCTACATGGATGTTTACCCCCGTGCCTGGAATGATTAATTCCGATAAAGAACTCCTTAAAGAGCAGTTTGCTACGTACACATAAACATAGAGTCAGATGCTGCCCTTTGCAAGGCAAAAAAGAGTGCTTAAGGTAAAAGTTTCAGTATGTTTCCCACTTTATTAAATGTTGCTCTTCGACTTTGATAAAATAGACACTTATTTGCAGATCAGACTTGGAATGCTAGTTGGAATGGAGTGAAAAAATTATGTTCAAATCACACAGTGTTCAAACAAACTTCTTTTGGTGTTTAGTTTCAAATATATCTTCATCTGTATTTTACTTTAGGTACAAATAAATTGCCAGGTTTTCTGTTCTTTACCTGAATTGTTACTATAATACCTAAATGGGACAGTTACTTCTTACATTTGTTGAAACATTGAAGGAAGAAATACTTTAGTTTTCACTGTATCTGTAGGTAAAGGAGATTTACTAGGTAACAACATGCATGAGCTTTTCTAGTCTGATGTAGAGAAGTTACCAGCTATTTTGCCCTTTGTGGCTCAAGGGCATTACTTAAAACATTGTAATAATTCCAAAGCTTTGTCATTAAATCTGAAATATATAGACTACCAATACATTTTATTCATTTTATGCCTATTTTATTTCATTTTTTATATATCAGATGCTTGCTTTTTCAAGCTCAGAATGCACTTACCAACCACAAAGTATTCAGAACACTTGAAAATATCAGGCTTCCTGTGGCAAGTTGACCTCGGCTGGCTTCCAGGTGCTCTCTAAGCTGTTCTATCGCTTCCTCTCCTCAACAGGATGTGGGAGAAAATATGACAAAAATCTCATAGGTCAAGATAAAGACAGGGAGATCACTCAGCAATTGCTATCACTGGCAAAACAGACATGAGTAGGGGAAATAATATAATATAATATAATATAATATAATATAATATAATATAATGTCAATCAAATCAGAGTAGGATAATGAGAAATAAGAACAAATCTAAAACGAACTACCCTCCACCCCTCCTTTCTTCCCAGGTTCAACTTCATTCCCGACTTCTCTACCTTCTCCCTCACTCTTGAAGGGTACAGGGGGATAAGAACTGGGGATTGCAGTCAGTCCATAATGTTTTGCCTCTGCTGCTCCTTCCTCTTCATGCTTTTCTCTTGCTCCAGAGTGAGGCAACTACCACAGGAGACAGTCCTTCACAAGAACTTCTCCAATGTGGGTGCTTCCTACAGGCTGCAGTACTTCATTTCACCAAAACCTTACCATGTAAACCCAGTACGCTTCCTCTTCCTTTCATAAAAGCTCAGTGGCTTAATGGACAGGGCAGTTCTGAACACAGATAGCTCTAAAAGCATTAACTGGAAGTGAAAGGGAAACTCCTAAGCAGAGTAAGTGCAGTGAGATGATGGAGAACTATTCCAAACAACTAGATGCAAATGTGAAAGAAATTCAGGAAAAGAGAGTTTCCTATCCATAGTATCACAACATGGATTTTGAAAAGACTATGCAGTTTCTTTAAGGCTGTCATTTGAATTTTCAATATATAACAAAAAATTTTATATATTTGTATATACATAAAAAAAACCCTTCCATTTTAAAGCCATTTGGGGGCTTTTTGCTGCATATATAATTTTTATTCTATGGAATGGCCATCAGTGCTGCCTTTATTTTGGATGCCTTCTAGTATTTATCATCTTCTTCAAGTTGCTAGATGCAAATACATTCTCCAAGTAATTTAGAATGGTTTCCCACTGTCCTGTTTTTTAGCTGGGATAGAATCAATTTTCTTCTTAGAAAGCTACATTTCTAAGTAGCTGCACTTTTCAGTAGCTAAAGTTTCCAAGTTCTGTGACAATGAAGGTGATAAGACAGTATGTTTTAGTTTTGTGGTCAGCCATGGAATTTCATTTCCGTGGAAACCAAGAACTTTTGCAACTTCAGAGTACCAAGTGCATAACACTGGGAGGAGTGAATTTCATACATCTGACCCAAACTGACCAAAGTATTCCATACCATAAATGTCACACTCCTTATATAAGCAAGAAACTCTCTTAGGATGACCTCTTTCTTGACACTTGCCATCCCTCAAGGACCTGCCTGTTGTGCTGCTTAGAGTTCAGATGCTGCTTCGAGTGCAGTTATAGTTTTCATGATCTCTCTGTTTATAGCAGTGTCATCTGACAACCACTGCTTGCAGCACATATTCTGGGACTTTCTAAGTATCTCTTTGGTTTGCATTTTATTTTTTATATTATTTTAATTATTTGTATTGGTATTAATATTTATTTTCATTATTTTTATTAAATCCATTTTCTGTTTCAACCTTCAGGTCTTATTTTCTTACCCAATTCCTTTTCCCCTGGGCAGGGGAAACTGGGACTATGCTGCCCAGTGTTAAGCTGCCATCTTAAAGACTGAGTAAAAAGTTCTTCTCTGTCTCTTAATTGTCTTAAAATACACTCATCTGAAACTTAAAAATCTTACTTCATTATGCAATTCTGTTTACTGTATTCAGTTAGGTTGTTCCCACAACTCTAGCTCCTCCTTAGTAGGTCATGATGCTTTGGTGAGTGTGAAGCTTCATAATGTGCCCCTCATACATCTGCTTATTTCAAGGGAGGCTGTTGGTTTGTGCTTTTTGGCTAGGAATTCTGTCATAATTTTCAGCTCTAGACAACACAATCCCATGTATCTTCTTTCCAATTCTGAATTCACTTTCTGGTGCACCTTGATGTGCATGATTGTCACTTTCTCAGGTAGCTGGACTGCTTCCAGCAGTCTCGGGATCCCTCTACATGCTCGATGTTTTTGCCCTGGCAGGTCTTTTACTGCTTAAGACATAGCTGCTTCCATCCATGAACCAGCTCTCCGCGTCTTCCATGGGACTGTCCTTCAGGTCCGAATGGCTTGAGTATGTGGCTTCGATGGTCTCTAAGCAGTCATGGTGCACTGGTTCTCCTGTATTTCCAATCTGGAAGTCCTAAGGCTGGGGACGACATCAGGGCTTTCTTCATCTGTTCAAAGGCTTGCACTGCCTCTTTGCTCAATTGAAGGTATTTCTGTTCAGCAGTGGTTAGTGCATGCAGAGGTTTAACAAGCAGTCCATAGTTATAGATCCACAGCTGACACCACCCAGTCATCCCCAAGAAAGTTTGTAACACTTTCACTGTCTGTGGTCTCGGAGTTTGGCATATTGCCTCTTCTCAGGCCTGTCCCAAAGTTCTTTGTCCAGCGCTGATTTCATAACCCAGATAGATTACCATGCGTTGCATTATTTGGGCCTTCTTTTTAGATACCCAGCATCCCTGGAGCCCCAAAAAGTTTAACAGACTCACTGTCCAGGTGAGTTGAGTTCTGCGCCCGCTTTTAGGGTTTTCTTTTCGAATGCAAATATTTTCTGTCTGGCTTCATGGAGACGGAAGCAAAAGAAGGCATCCTTCAGGTCTAAAACTGTAAACCAGGTTAGTTCAGGTAATAATACAGTCAACAGGGCATATGAATTTGCCACCACCGGGTAGAAGTCTTCAGTTATTTTATTTACAGCCCATAAGTCTTGGAACCCTAGTTGTAAAAATTTTTCTATTACTGGCCAAATTTCTTCCCTATCTTCCCTCTTCAGGGGATATTGTTTAATTCTTACCGGATGTTGTCCTTCTTTGGGTTTGACCTCAACAGGTGGAGCATTCTTTGCTTTCCCAGGCACATCGTTGGCCCATATCCCAGGGTATACCTTGTCAGTGATTTTTCCTTCTGTGGGAACACTGGCTAGGGATAAACTCATTATTTGTATATACTGCTGGTCATCTACCTCCAAAGTAATCTCTCCCTTTTCAAATTTGATTATTGCACCCAATTGTTCTAATAAATCTCTCCCCAAAAGTGCCTTCAGGGACTTGGGCATATACAAGAATCTGTAGATGCCCCATTGTTTTCCCAGTTTATATCTTAGACGTTCACAAAAATACGCCTTTTCACTTTGGCCAGTTGCCCCTTTTACCACAATGTAGTCATTTCCTAGGGACATCAAAGCTTGCTTCAAAACCGAATACGTTGCCTCTGTGTCAACTAAAATTCTACTTTCTTTTCCTCTTTCCCTGGCTTCACTATAATTAGTGGATCCCCTAGGGTGGATTCTTGTTGGAGAATGGATGCATGAATGGCTAACTGAACAAGGCCATGTATCTATGGAGAAACTGTGCGAGACACGGTTATCATGAGGCTTTTGTTTAGCATGAGTATCTCAGTGGAAACTTATCAGCTGCAAAGAAGATGTACCAGAGGTATGTTAAAACATGCTGATAAGGAAGTGAGTAAAGATCAGGCGGACCTAGAAGATATGCCGAACAAACAACTTCAAGGAAGCAGGAGAGTATCGTGGGCCCCCCGCTGTATCCGCAAGTTAGAGAGAATAAGATTAAATGAATGTAGTAGTAGCCAATGATTGTTTGACAAATGTGTAACCAAACCAATCAAGTTTAGGGAATGACTAAGCAAAATGTAGTAAAAGGTATATAAACCGCAACTGTAATCAATAAAGTTGAAGCTTGCTTTATCACTCACATTGAGTCGACTGCTTGCTTCCCTCGCCCGTCGCAAGTGGCGCCCGAACAGGGACCCCCAATCCCTGTTTCCACCGGACGGCGAGCTCGGCAAAGCACTGGTAGCAGCGACCAGAGGGCGGAAGATCGGCAACACTGAATCAGTACTTACGATCCGCGCCTGAACCTGGATAAGAAAAGAAGGGGTTCGCCGGCCGAGTAAGAAGACTACCCAGACGCACAGAGTGAAAGGCTGCATCTTATATGACCGGATAACGAAAGAGGGTCACGGAGAAGTGCACAATGGAACGAGAGGTAGCATTTGAAATTTTACAACGCTTTTTAGAAAAGCGGGGAGTAGGTCCGATTAAGGACTTAATAGATGAGTGGAGAAATTATGGAGATTGTTTGTAAAAGTCGGGAAAAGCGCCGGGATGCAGCGACCGGAGGGCGAAGACTAAGAGCTTATGATTTCGTTAGGGATCGTTGCACTCTAGTCCGAACGCCTGGATCGTCCAAAAGGGATCCGCCACCCGACATCATAAGGCTTTGGAGAGAAAAGACGGAACAGGGCTGCACGTAAGACTATAAATTTATAAGGGGTTTTTTTTTTCTCTGACCAGAAATGGATAAAGAAGTGGCTTATGAAATATTACAAAGCTTCTTAGAGAAGCGAGGACTTGACTCACAATATCTCAAACAACTTGTGGGCCTCATTGCCTTAGGAAAAACTAAGGGATGTTTTAAGGATCCGGATGAGATATTTGAGGAAAGTGAATGGTGCAAATTTGGGAACATCCCGTGGGAGGCACTTATAGATGATGATAAAACTGCAAAGAAACTAATGAAAGCTTGGAGAGAGATTACAAATTGTATAAAATGTTACAAGGTAGAAAAACAGATGTTGAAATCCAACACCAGAAAAAAGCGAGGAATCAGAGGAGGAAGAAGATGCCACGAAAATGCTGTAACAACCAAGGACTGTTACCTGTTAAACAATTGATACAAACCTTATCTTATAATATATGTGCATATTGTAAGTGTTGTATGTGTTGGGTACCATGTATAGTTTAAATATTCATACCATCGTGCTATTCTTATTGGTCGTAAACAATGTTGTATAGGTATACTAATCCAGTTCTCAAAAGAGTGGTTCTGCGTGTGTGTATGCGTGTGTGTGTTTAAAGCGCTTTAAACGTTTGTAAGACTTGCAAATTGGGTTTTGGTTATATTGAGCCTCTGTTTTGATTAATCTTTAAAATGCAACTCTGAAACCTTTCAATCTCAAACGTCCATTAAGCCGGCAAACAGGTAGATTTACCTGGGACCTTTGAAGTGAAAGGCTGCAGATGACAAGATTTTAAAATACATAGAAAAAAAAATAGAAAAAAGAAAGAAAATATGAAATACAGAAAGAAAAACAGAAAAGAAAACGGAAAAAGGAAAAAATAGAAAAAAAAAACCCATAGAAAATAGAAGAAGAAAATGGAAAAAAAACCAAAAAACAACAAACAAACAAACAAACAAAAAACCAACCAAAAAACCCAGCCCTGTGGCTGTGTCTTGGGAGTCCTTATCTCTCTCTAGGGGAGTAACAATTGATGAAGAACACTCTGCATTCCTGTGTCACTTATCAGATCAGCAACTGCTGGGTCCTAGTGCAGACAACCGTAAAGGGAATTTTAGCCAGATACTAATGAAGACATGATTTAAGAGTCCAAAAGGAGTACCCTCTGAGAGTAAAAAACTGCAAAGGAATAGAAAAGTTAATGCATTTGCACCCTTGAGAACTCCCATACAGGTAAAAACAGACAAAAGAAGCCAGGGGTAAACCGTTAACATTAAAGAACCAAGGAAACCAGCGCTCCAAGCTTTTGGTCCTATTGGTAACGGTTTAAGTGCTTTGGTCAGTGGGTCATTCGAGTGTCACTTTGCAAAGTCTTTTTGTGTAACCTGGTGTTATCAATTCTGCTTTTACTGGACAAATACAAGCTATGGTTTATATTCCTTTCCCACCTGTGTATATCACCCAAAGCAGTTGTGTTGCTCAATTAATACCATTTCAAAGATTGTATTAGAGAAAATAGGCCTTCAAGTCGCACCTGGAAAAAATTCAAACCTGGAAATATTTTGAGTGGAAAATTTTGAATGCCACAATTGAACCCCAGCAAGCCAAATTGCAAATAGTAGTTAAAACAATTTACAAAAGCTCCTAGGAACAATCAATCGAGTTAAACCTTATTTGGGTATAACTAACGCAGAACTAAGTCCATTATTTGATCTTCTTAAGGGAGGACATGGCTTTAACAGCACCTCCTACTTTTATGAGTGATGCACAACAAACTTTGGGCAAGATTGAAAAAGCCATTACTCAGAGAAAAGCCCATAGACGACTTGATGGTCATCCAATACGTATGTTTTTGTTATTCTGTGTCAAGCATTTGGTCTAATAGCACAATTAGTACCTTTTAAAAGTAAAGCTCCTCAAACTGGGAAAAAAAAAAAAAAAAAAAAAAGGAGAAATGTTACCTCCTAGTGAAAGAATTGCAAAGGCGACTTATGTGTTGAACTTTTGAACTTTTTACATTTAACTGGAAATAGAACTAGTCCTCCTATTGTAATCCATCACAGCTGAATCATTAAAATCGCCTGTATTGAAATGGATAAGCAATAATAATTGGGTGGAACACCCGAAACGTAGCGAACGACCCTTGGAACATGCAATTACTGTTTATACTGATGCAGGAAAGAAGTCACGACGAGCTGCAACCACTTGGTATGAGGGAAAGACATGGAAGCATAAAATATTGACTGCAGTTCCAGAGGATTCCTTACAGATGCTTGAACTGACAGCTGTTGTCTGGACCTTTTCTCAGTGGATGCATCATGATCTGAATGTAGTAACGGACTCCATGTATGTTGCCAATATAGCAAATCATGTAGAAGATGCTCGGATAAAAGAAATACACAATCAACCGCTGTTTGATTTAATTCAACAACTACAATCAGCTATCCGACAACGAACGTGCCCTTTTTGCATAGTACATACTAGAAGTCATATGTGGACAGAAGGACTTGGAGAAGGAAATTCTAGAGCAGATCAACTCGTATCTTTGGCCGCACCACTGAGCAATTTTGTGAAGGCACGAGAAGCGCATAATGCCTTTCACCAAAATGCACGAGGACTACATCGACAATTCAACATTACAATGGAGGAAGCAAAAGGAATTGTCCGCACTTGCCCCACATGCACTCATCATGGACCTGGTTTAGGGTTAGGTGTAAATCCAAGAGGTCTCAGATCTCAAGAATTATGGCAAATGGACGTGACCCATTTTGCTGCATTCGGCAGATGGAAATATGTTTTGCCATTATGGGAGTGCCTCAGGTGATAAAAACGGATAATGGCCCAGCATATACTAGCATGAGGGTTCGACGATTTTTACAAACATGGGGAGCACGGCATACTACTGGTATTCCACATTCCCCCACAGGTCAAGCTATTATTGAAAGGGCTCATCAAACCCTAAAGCAATATCTTCAAAAATTTATGGATCTATCTGATGTTCAAGAACGATTAGCAAAGACTCTCTTTGTTTTAAACCACCTATGTATATTTGGAGATCAGAAAGAACCATCAGCATGGATCCATAGTCATGATAGTGATGAGCAAAAGAATCCACCAATGTTTGTTATGTACAGAGATCTAACAACGGGAACCTGGATGGGGCCAGCAGAAGTTAAGTATATGGGTAGGGGTTATATGTGTGTGCTTACCCCCACAGGACCAAAATGGATTCCCAGTCGTTGGACTAAAGCTTCTATAGCTCCTGATACCCCATCTGGCCCCGGCATTGATAATACTGTTGATCAGCAGGAAACCGCTCGAGAGTAAGCAGAAATTTGAATAAATATCTATGCAATGGTTGCACAACATCCTGACAGAGGAAGACAAGAGAAGAATAGAAGAAAAGCTGCCGCTGATTCTGCGACCGTTGCTGGCACAATTGAAAGGATACTCAAAAGCTATCGACAGGACGTTAAAGCACTGCCAGACTTCTGAGGGACTAACATCCTGACAAAGAATTGGATCAGTGTTTAAGTAAATTGCAGGAGTTAAAACTGCAACGATTAGGAACAGTAAGAGTTAAAAGAAATAAGAGAAGAAAGAGAGGGGAAGAAAAATGAGGTTTAGTTGTATTATATTGCTTGGTGCTGTGATAGCCAGCACAGCAGGAATCACACGCTTTAATCAGCCAAGAGATAACATCTGGGTAACATTAGCAAGCCAAACTAATCAATCGTCGCTTTGCCTAAGTTTAGGAGGGGTTACTAATCCTTTTCGAACTTGTTTGGTAGGTTTGCCTGTTTGGTCTCCAGGGGAATTTTGTAGTCTTATAAGTAATAGTACCCTATGTGGACAGTCAATAAGTTGTAATATGTCAATGTATGGAAGCACACCATCACAGGATGATGGCTGCCACCAATGTAATATCATATTGTCCTTGAATACCACCCTGAATTCTCCCCCAGAGGAATTAGATCTTTTTGGAAGTGCAAATGCCAGTTTATCCAATGCCAAACAGGGGGGTTGAAATTGCCCCCCGGGAATTTGTGGAGACAGGGCTTGGAATGGCATACTGGCAAAACCACAGGGAGGACCTTGTTATTTGGGAAAGTTATCATTATTTCACCCCAATATATCCCTACTGATGCAATGGAGTCAAAACGCAAGCAGAGTAAAATGCAGTGTACATGAGCTAGACTGCGATCAGATAGGAGACCCTACATTTTGGAGTAAATTCAAACAGGTAGCAATTGTGACCGTCCTCCCTGGAGCTGCAGCTAATAAGGCAATGAATTTAGCAAAACAATTGGGGTGTTGGGCAAAGGACGAATTAAATAAGACATCAGATATTTTAGATATGCTTACTACAGATGTGCAAAGTGTTAATCACGTGGTGCTTCAAAATAGAGCTGCTATAGACTTTTTGCTCTTAGCGCAAGGACAGGGGTGTGAGGAATTTGAAGGTATGTGTTGCATGAACTTTTCCGATCATTCTACATCCATCCATGCTAAAATAAAAGAATTGCAACAAGGCCTTCACCGCCTTACACAAGAAGAAGGATGGGGAATCGATAGCTGGTTACAATCAATCTTTGGATCCCTATCCCCTTGGCTCCTATCGATAATTAAGGAAGCATTGCGCTGGTTTGGGCTGAAATTATTGCTCGTAGTTGTATGTAAGATAGGTTACAATTGTATTATGCGCAATATAATGAAAAATCAAAATGCTTTGCTTGCTCAAAAAGAAAAAGGGGGAACTGTTGGAGAATGGATGCATGAATGGCTAACTGAACAAGGCCATGTATCTATGGAGAAACTGTGCGAGACACGGTTATCATGAGGCTTTTGTTTAGCATGAGTATCTCAGTGGAAACTTATCAGCTGCAAAGAAGATGTACCAGAGGTATGTTAAAACATGCTGATAAGGAAGTGAGTAAAGATCAGGCGGACCTAGAAGATATGCCGAACAAACAACTTCAAGGAAGCAGGAGAGTATCGTGGGCCCCCCGCTGTATCCGCAAGTTAGAGAGAATAAGATTAAATGAATGTAGTAGTAGCCAATGATTGTTTGACAAATGTGTAACCAAACCAATCAAGTTTAGGGAATGACTAAGCAAAATGTAGTAAAAGGTATATAAACCGCAACTGTAATCAATAAAGTTGAAGCTTGCTTTATCACTCACATTGAGTCGACTGCTTGCTTCCCTCGCCCGTCGCAGATTCTCCAGGTCCCCGTCAGTCTTCCTTCACATGAGCCACTGTTCCTCTTTTAGACTGGCCCAAAACCAAAGAAACTAGTCGTTGTATTCCTACCCTTGACCCAGGATCCAGCGGTGCATTGCAGCACATTATATCCCTGGGTTGATTTAGTAATTCAGATGGTGATTTAGAGGGACCTTGTGTACCTGTTTGGGAATGGCCCTTTCCATTCCCTTCGAGATTCACCCCTGACATGCCTGTAATTTTTCTACATTTTTGGATCTGTTTGGATCCCACATTGGGTCTTGGAGGGGGAAATACTCTTTCCAAATCCCCTGCAGTTTTTAAAATCAATTCTTCTCCCGTCTCAGTCTTTCCAGAGAGGTGCCTGCAAAACTGTCAAAGCAGACCTTTTCCTAGCACGGGAAGATACCAGACTATCCAGGGCGGGTGGAGGTCTCGTCCGAGTCTGCATTCCATTCCTGTGATCAAGGGAGAGGCTTAAGCAAATCAGTCAGTTTACCTATAAATTCTTTGTTATTTTCCCACTCAAGGGCGAGTACCATAGGGTCCTGTGGCGTCGCAATCCCACAGTCCCTTTGACACTCCGGATGGTTTCGGAGGGTGAAAAACATATCCACATATGACACTTCATCCCACTTTCCTTCTCTCCTTAAAACCAACATTAGTTGCAAAATGGTATTGTAATCTACTGACCCATTAAGTGGTCACTTTGCCCCATCACCTAATTTGTAAAGCGGTCACCATTGATTACAATATTTAATGAGAGTTTTCTTACTCTCTGTACCCCCAGTTCCGCCAAGGGGACTTTTCTTTAGAATTTCTTTTCCCTGCCTTCCTTCCATTCTCTTATCTCCGTCTCTGCTCCCACGCAAACCTTTTGGTTTTACACTTTCAAATTGTCCTTTTATATTTTTTTCTTCCTTTATCAAGCTTTCCCTTCCACAGACCAATGTCAGCACTGTCACTTCCCTTCTCTATCATAATCCTCGATCCTTATCTCAGGCATGCAGTTGCTAAAAACCTTCTCACACACACACAACAATAAGACTGCTTGCAGAGATAACATTTAACTCACATTCCAGGAGGAGGAGGTTAACTCACATTCTGGGAGAGGGTTAACTCTCTTTTGGTTTTGATTTTTTTTTCTCTTCTATGCTAGGTATTTTATGCTAGGTATTATTTCACCCTCTGCAGCTTTCCATTCCAAAGGTCCAAGGTAAATCTACCTGTTTGCAGGCTCAACGGACGTTTGAGATTGAAAGGTCTCACAGGTGTATTTCTAGGATTAACCAAGACAAGCAGGGACTTCAAACCCCTGTAGCGAAACCAATTTGCAAGTCTTTCAAACATTTTAAGCGCTTCGTCCATCTCTGGCCCCCCGCCTATGGAGGAATAGCATTCCCCCCCCTCAAGTGAGTAAGCTGTCCTCCTCAGTTCTGCTGGTACTCTATCATACATCAAACAATTCACAGAATAGATTTATAACATAGAACATACAATATACAACAGTGATCTTTCGCTTTGTTCATTTCCGGCTGTTTCCCTCACGGGAGAACAGAACCACAGATCGGAACTCCACACTCACTTCATGCTTAATAGCTCGTCTCAATCGCACTACCACACACTCCCACACAAGCACTTGAACTTAAAATAGGCTCTAAAAGATGTTAAAATACACACGGTACCGATACCGGCATCTTGGCTTGTATCAGAAATGGGGTCACCAGCAGAACCAGGGAGGTTATTCTCCCTCTGTACTCAGCACTGGTGAGACCGCACCTCGAATACTGTGTTCAGTTCTGGACCCCTCACCACAAGAAGGATGTTGAGGCTCTGGAGCGTGTTCAGAGAAGAGCAACAAAGCTGGTGAGGGGGCTGGAGAACAAGTCTTATGAGGAGTGGCTGAGAGAGCTGGGGTTGTTTAGCCTGGAGAAGAGGAGGCTGAGGGGAGACCTTATTACTCTCTACAACTACCTGAAAGGAGGTTGTGGAGAGGAGGGAGCTGGCCTCTTCTCCCAAGTGACAGGGGACAGGACAAGAGGGAATGGCCTGAAGCTCTGCCAGGGGAGGTTCAGGTTGGATATCAGAAAAAAATTCTTCACAGTTAGAGTCATTGGGTACTGGAACAGGCTGCCCAGGGAGGTGGTCGAGTCGCCTTCCCTGGAGGTGTTTAAGGAACGGGTGGATGAGGTGCTGAGGGACATGGTTTAGGGAGTGTTAGGAATGGTTGGACTCGATGATCCAATGGGTCCTTTCCAACCTTGTGATTCTGTGATTCTGTGATACTGAGCACTTGCAACAGATGTATAAGATGATAGCTATCCCACACACAGTGCTCCTGCTATCCCAGCAAGGAGTACCCAGTTTACCATAGTAGTATAGATACCTCACCACGCGCAGGATGACCTATAGTATCTTGGTACTATACTCTTCCCGGTGCTTCTGCTATCCCAGCAGGGAGCACGCCCTTTGGGCCCAAACCAACAATTCCCAGGGGGGAGCAATATAGTTACCTCATCACACGCGGGATTTCCTCCTGACAACTTATAGGATCTTGGTAAGCTATACCACTCCTCACCTTCGCGTGAGACGTCTCTACATGGCTTACGGGTTCTTCCCCTGTTTCCCCTACAGGTATTCCCCCAGATCACATACCTGGTCCACCCGCTGATGGGCCGTCTCTCTCCCCACAGCAATCGGGTAGGGATGGGAGATTCTCCATAGAAACAGTCCAGGGCGTGCCTAGAATGTCCCACTCCCAAACGGTCCTGCAGCCAGATAGAGAGGGAGTCTCATCTGGGTTGTTTTGCAGAACCAAACCCTATAACCCGATATGAGTTATAAAGCAGGTATGTGTTTTTTTCGCCAGCGGGCATGAGGGAGATAAGCTCTGCCCAACTCGTGAACCGTATAGCTTAACAAACAGCTACTTATAGTCTAAAGACATGCATAATTATAAGCGCCTACTACATATTCATAACTTTTCCCTGCTTCGTATTATAATTAGTTCTGGTATGATCTCTCCAGTCTTGCGCCTGCACAGTGCATCCTGGTGGTCGTGGGCTGGGGTCTCAGGGATGAAGTCAGTAGTCTTCCTCAGGATGAACTTCTTTAACCTCGAACTGTGCACAGGCACAGTACCCTTCTGGTTGCTTTCCAGCTTGAGACTGCTGATGTTGCATAGCAGCTTCTTCTTATCAGCAGAAGCTGCATACCTGCTCCTTCTTATCAGCTTTCAAGGCCTCTACTAACAGGCACTGCGAAATCAAACCCTTTGTGGTTTACAATAAACTAAGCTTCTTCTAAGTTGCTTCAAATTTTATATGTTTATCTATCACTCTCAACTTCTCTTTCTTCTTTCCAAACTGTGCTTATACTAGTTTACAAATGCAAATATAAAAGTGTTGTAGGGCTGTTGCCTTTTTTCTTGAAAACCATTTTGATGAATTGTTCCAACATAATTTGAATATTCCACAAATCACATACATTGGAAATACTTACTGTTCCATATTTTGAAAAGCTAATAACCTCTACAGTGTTCTTTAGCCATTCATAGAGATATCAAGTGAAACACCTGAAGACATTAGTAAAGATGATGACTCTGTTGATGTTGTGAACCAAACTGGACTGTTCAGGAGTTGCCAGAGAGACCCTGTGTCTCCCTTTAAAATTTGTGGATTCCCCTTGGGCTAAATTAAGGTGAAGTGACACCAAGTGACCCATTTAAAATAAATGTATTTACACAGGTGAGATCTTGTTAAATCTGTAACAAGGAAAAGAGAAAGAAAGGAGGGGAGAAGAAGAAAGAGAGAGAAAAGAGTAAGATATCACCACCCCAGGTTCCAGCATTGTCTTCTAGGATCCCAGAAAGGCAGATGCACAGGTGTACTATCTTGAGAGTGTTATTTATAGATTGAGGGAGGAAGTTTTGGTGCACTTGCACAGTGTCCCTTCTGGAAAGCTCTGGAAGTTCTGGAAATGAGTCTGGGGTCTTTGGGGGTCTTTAATGGTCTTCTTTCTCTCTCTACTGGCATGATCGTAGTATGACATTTCTCAGTGGGCAAGTGCAGTTGAGCTGCCTGCAAGCTGGCATGGAAAGAGGCAGTGCCCCACCTCCATGAGAGCTGCTCCTTTGGGCAGTTCAATGACTAGAAACAATTACTTTAAGGCATACCATTTCTGTCACAGAATAAATGTCTGACAGATGACAATGTGCTTTTCCCTGCACATAGCCATGGAAGTTCCCCACAGCTATCCTCCCATGCACACAAACCAGATCTTAGCTTTTGAGAGAGTCTGGGTCTAGAGAGAGAAGCCTCTCCAGTGAACAAACTGGGCAGATGAGAGAGGGCATTTCAAAAGAAGCTTAGCCTTTAGCTGTTTGGCAAAATTATTTATTTAAAGGAGGAGGTAAAAAAACAGATATTATGTAGAGACTAATCCCTTTCTTCTGCTTTCCCATGATATTAATTTCTCCCACCTTGAGACTTTCTTCTACTCAGAGTACAGTAGTTAAGAAAATTAAGAAGCCATTCAACCAGTGCAAGTGTGGTTGCAATTAAGTTCTTCAGAGTAAAAATGCCTTTTCATAAAGCTCTGTAAGCAAGCACTCTGGGAAAGTGAATTGAAAGACTTATGTCTAGTCCTATTTAAGGTATGTAATAGCTAGAAATGGTACCTAGTCTTTTCTGTTCCTCATGAGTTTGGGGTTTTTTAATGTGCTCATCACTGCATTTGCTGAATACCTTCTAGACAGATATTTTTCTCTCATCTACTCGCTATGGAAAAAAAAATCCTGTATTTTACTTTCGGTTTAGAAGAGAGGATTCATGGGCTTGATTCCTTTTTTTCTTGGCTTTGGATGTGTTACGTGTTTAATATGCAATGTTGTCAGATAGTTATGCTAGCAAAAGCGAAAATCCAAGTGTTGACCAAGGAGACTATGATGTAGTTGCCATCACAGAAATGTGGTGGGACGATTCGTATAACTGGAGTGTTGCTATTGTGGGATATAAACTCTTCAGGTGGGATAGGAAAGGCAGGAGAGGTGGTGGGGTAGCCCTCTATGTTAGAGAGTGCTTTGATATCCTCGAGCTCGATTATGGTGATGACAGGATTGAGTGTCTGTGGGTAAAAATCAGAGGAGCCCACAAGAAGGCAGATATTGTGATGGGAGTCTGTTATAGACCACCCAGCCAAGAAGAAGAAACTGATAAGCTCTTCTACAAACAGCTGGGAAAAGTCTCAAGATCGCTAGCTCTTGTCCTTGTGGGAGATTTTAATCTTCTGGATGTCTGCTGGAGGTACAATACAGTGGAGAGGAAACAGTCTAGGAGGTTCCTGGAGTGTGTGGATGATAACTTGCTCACACAACTGGTGAAAAAGCCAACAAGGGAAGGCGCCCTCCTGGACCTGCTGTTTGTGAACAGAGAAGGCCTTGTGGGAGATGTGACGGTTGGAGGAAGCCTGGGGCAAAGAGATCATGAGATGGTAGAATGTGGCGTATTAACATGCACAGACTCAGATTTCATTTCAAGCTAAGACCAAGATTATTGTTACAAGCTCGTATTTATACCTTACAAAAAATGTCAACGCTGGTCCCGCAAGTCCTTCATAAAAATTTCCACAGCATTTTCTTCTCCTTCCAAGCTCCTCATGACCACTGTTATGGTTTTCATGCCTTCTTGGTTTTGCCACTGATGCTGATTATTCTCAGGCTGGAGGCTCACTTGATATCAAACGCTCTGCACTCCTGCTCCAGAGGCCCAACTCGTGGCTATTTCTTGCTCACTGTCTCTCCTGAGTTCTAGGTGAGGTGAGGAGGAGGGTTAGAAGAACAGCCACCTTAAACTTCCAAAGGGCAGACTTTGGACTTTTCAGAAGGCTAGTTGATAAAGTCCCATGGGAGACAGTCCTTAAGGGCAAGGGAGCCCAAGAGGGCTGGGTACACTTCAAGAAGAAAATCCTGGCAGTGCAGGAGCAAGCTGTCCCCATGTGCTGGAAAATGAGCCGGTGGAGAAAAAAAGCAGCCCGATTGAGCAGGGAGATATGGGTGGACATCAAAAAGAAGAGGAATGTCTATGAACTTGGGAAAAAGGGACAGGTATCTTGAGTGGACTAGAGGAAGGAAGTGAGATCATGCAGAGAATCATACATTAATAGAGTCCCTCAGGACTCTGGGATGCATTTCATCAGGTCCCATGGACTTATATATGTTCAGGTTCCTCAGGTGTTCGCGAACTTGATCCTCCTCTACTGTGGGAGGCGGTCTACTCCCTGGTCACCATCCTGCTGTCCCATGACCCAGGAGAGGCAAGGAGAGCGGTTATCGGTGAAGACTGAGTCCAAAAAGTTAAGTACCTCAGCCTTTTCCTCATCTGTTGAAACGTGATCCCCATTTCCAACCATCAGTGGGGGTACATTCTTTTTTACCTTCCTCTTTTGACTGATGTACCTGTAAAAGCCCTTCTTGTTAGTCTTTACTTCCCTTGCCAAGTTCAGCTCCAGCTGCACCTTGACCTTCCTGAATTCATCCCTACACAATTCAGCCCTTATTAGATGCAAAGGGAACAACTGTGACAAAGGATGAGGACAAGGCTGAGGTACTTAATGCCTTCTTTGCCTCAGTCTTCAATAGAAAGGAAAATTGTTCCCTGTGTGTACATCCCCAGGAGCTGGAGGAGCAGAACAAAGCTCCCATGATCCAAGAGGAAGTGGTTAGAGACTTGCTTGGCCAATTAGACACTCACAAGTCTATGGGGCCAGATGGGATCCACCCAAGAGTATTGAGGAAGCTGGTGGATGTCCTTGCCAAACCCCTTTCCATCATCTTCCAGAAGTCCTGGCTGAATGGGGAAGTTCCACTTTACTGGAGGCTGGCAGATGTTACACCCACTTACAAGAAGGATCATAGGGAGGATCCAGGAAACTACAGGCCTGTCAGTCTGACCTCAGTGCCGGGGAAAGTCATAGAACAGGTAATCTTGAGTGCCATCATGAAGCACATGCAAGAGAACCAGGTGATCAGGCCCAGTAAAAACGGGTTCATGAAAGGCAGGTCCTGCCAAACTAACCTGATCACCTTCTATGAAAAAGTGACCTGTCTACTGGACAAGGGAAAGGCTGTGGATGTAGTCTTCTTGGACTTCAGTAAAGCTTTTGACACAGACTGGACAGGCGCACGCTCTCTTGGGTGGAAAACTGGTTCGATGGCTGGGCCCAAAGAGTGGTGGTAAATGGAGTTAACTCCAGCTGGAGGCCAGTCACAGGTGGGGTTCCTCAGGGCTCGGTACTGGGTCCATCCCTGTTCAATGTCTTTATCAATGACCTGGATGAAGGCATTGAGTGCACCCTCAGCAAGTTATCAGATGACACTAATGTGGGTGGAAGTGTGGATCTGCTGGAGGGTAGGGAGGCTCTGCAAAGGGATCTGAACAGGCTGTACCGCTGGGCTGAGACCAATGGCATGAGGTTTAACAAGGCCAAATGCTGGGTCCTGCACTTGGAGCACAACAACCCTATGCCGTGCTACAGACTGGGGGAAGTCTGGCTAGAAAGCTGCCTAGAGGAGAAGGACCTGGGGGTGTTGGTTGACAGCTGACTGAACATGAGCCAGCATTGTGCCCAGGTGGCTAAGGCCTATGGCATCTTGGCTTGTATCAGAAACGAGGTGACCAGCAGGTCCAGGGAGGTTATTCTCCCTCTGTACTCAGCACTGGTGAGACCGCACCTTGAGTACTGTGTTCTCTTCTGGGCCCCTCACCACAAGAAGGATGTTGAGGCTCTGGAGCGTGTCCAGAGAAGAGCAACGAAGCTGGTGAAGGGGCTGGAGAACAAGTCTTACGAGGAGCGGCTGAGAGAGCTGGGGTTGTTTAGCCTGGAGAAGAGGAGGCTGAGGGGAGACCTTACTGCTCTCTACAACTACCTGAAAGGAGGTTCTAGAGAGGAGGGAGCTGGCCTCTTCTCCCAAGTGACAGGGGACAGGACAAGGGAGAACGGCCTCAAGCTCCGCCAGGGGAGGTTCAGAGTGGACATCAGAAAAAAATTTTTCACAGAAAGGGTCATTGGGCGCTGGAACAGGCTGCCCAGGGAGATGGTCGAGTCACCATCCCTGAAGGTGTTTAAGGGACGGGTGGATGAGGTGCTAAGGGGCATGGTCCAGGGAATGGTTGGACTCGATGAATCTTTTCCAGTCTAGGGATTCTATGATTCTATGTCTTGACTAAAATGGGATATGAAAACGATAGTGCTGGACTGAGTGTGCATTTAGTATTTTCTTATCCACAAGCAAGCAAACAGAAATTAATTAATTAATTAATTAAACCTTTCTGATCCTCCCTGCCTTACTGTTACTTTATGACTTATCTATGCTACAGGATACCCATTGTGTGTTTTTTCAACACGTTAGATGATGTGGAATTAAAACTGACAACCATTTTAAATCCAGCAACTTTATTGCTGTTACCTGGAGGAACATGACTGTCTGGAAACAACTGAACAGACGTATGCAAGTAGAGCCAATCTGAAAGATATACCTTTAGAGTTGACTGAATTAAATTTGTATATGGACAGAAGTAGCCAGGTAATCAGTGGAACTCAAAGACCTGGATATGTGCTGGTCTCTGGTGAGGACAAGCTTGAGGCAAAGGCACTTCCTGCAAATACTTCTTCCCCAAAAGCAGAATTAATAACCCTATTAAGAGTGCTAGCATTGGCAGAGGGAAAGACTTTTAATATATGGTCAGATTCCAAATATGTATGTGGTGTGGTGTCGGAGTGGGAGGCGGACCCGGAGTAACGATGGAGTCTCAATATGAGTATGATCCTTCTCATTTATTCATGCACCTTACACTTCTTATATACTTATTCCAATAGTGCACGCGCTAACAAAACAAATCCTAATTGGTTATGTCCCGCTGTTCACGCGCCTTATGCTGTCACGCAACTGGCCAGACACTCTTGAGCACGCGAAAGGGGCAGATACAAATTTCTCATCAGAACTCTTCGGGACTTTCCCGCGCTGGATTCCACATTCTTGTATTCTACTCCCTTTTATCTTATCTCAAGGTCAGGCCTAGCTACAGACAGCAAACCCTGGATTGGTCACTGCTATTAAATCATGAGCCATCCTTCCACAATTCCCCCTTTTTGTTTTGAACAAGCCAGGGTTCATTTGTTATTCACGATAGCATTTTTCTTAGACATAACCTTACACAACTGAAAAGAACTATTTCTACAAGTATAACTATCAACAACATTAATCCCATTTTTAATACACTCCTAAGCCAACCAGTCAATCCTAACCAGTTGGATAATCCATCCAAATCAAAGAAAAGAGAAAAAAAGAAAAAAAGGAGAGACCTAGGTCAAAATCGCCACAGCCATGACCATGCGCCAAAAAAAAGAAGAAAAATTTATTGCTGCAGCCAGTTCAGACAAAATTCGACTTGTCATGTTGGCTTGCTTCACTACCCAACAAAATAATTCTTCTAAGTTTTTATGCGCTTTTATGGCTGAGACTCTTGATAGCAAAAGAAATGCAAAAATCTTTCCCAAAAATTCCATGATTCAGGTCTCTTTTCCACTTCGTGGGATGAGTTTGATTTGGATGATGATATGGAACGCCCAAACTGGGCTGACCAATGGTACATGGTCCACCCTTTGGGTTAGAGGGCATGCCTGCCCACGCTCGATTACCACAGATCGAAAGGTATCCTGGTGGTAATCATCTTGGTAATACAGTGCCAGGAGCGGAGTGAGTTTTATTTCGCATTGTAATGTTGGACCATTTCCGCTCCCAATCACTGCTGTTCCCCATGGGATTAATTATTGTTGGTGCTGCTTGGTCTGCTAGTCTTGTTTCCTTCTATACCTCAGACCACGATGCTAAACCTATAAAAAACACAAAAAAAACCCAAAAAACAATACGTAGCATTCAGAGAATCCACAAGTTCAAGTTCTTGTGGTTTGGATCCAATTGGAAGTTTGTTTTCCCAATTATCATATTTATCGAATGCTTCGCTCTGTTTTTCCCATTGAAAGGGTAAGTTACTACTGATGTTAAACTGTAACTTCAACACTTGCATTGTTTGATTAAAGTTAAAAAAAAAAAAATTTTTTTTTTTTTTATGGGAAGTCCTATAAGACAAGTCACAAATGGTCACCAAACTGGCACAAAACTAGTAATGTTCAAGACTTGTGCAAGAGTAACCCATACATTTTTCGATACTGTTTCCATTTACAAGAATGCCTACAGTTTGCTTTTCCTTTCTTCCAATTTTGTTCCTTAATAGTCCATATTACAGGGTCACTGATTATTATCACAGTCACCACAGTTATGGAACACCCAAGGATCACAATTCCCACAATTACAGCTTTCTTCATTCATTCCTGTGCAGGATCTTCTTGTGTAGGCCGTTGATCACGTTCTGATGACGTCTGTAGATAGTGTCGAATGCTTTTTGCTGGTATCCACCTAGGACCACCTTCTGTGGAAACACACATATATCCTCGACCATTAAATATTACAGCAACAGGTCCTTTCCATATTCCCGTTACTGGATCTCTATAATACTCGAAAGCTGGGAATAATTGTCTTTTCATTCAACCTTATACTTTGATGATGTATTATCACCGGTGGCTCTTCTCTATCACTCCTTATTCAATCTCATTTGCACGTCAATTTCAGTGTCTTTTTGTCTTTGTAAATAATCTTTCAACACTTGATGAGTTCGCTCCACCAAAGCCTGCCCAGTGGGAGAGTGCGGGATTCCTGTGATATGTTGTACTCCCCGCTTGGACAAAAAGACCCTCGTCTTTTGACTAGTATAGGCAGGTCCATTATCCGTTTTTATGGTCTCAGGCACCCCCATTACAGCAAAGCAGGACAACAGGTGTTTACACACATGTTGTGCTTTCTCACCAGGTAATGCGGTTGCCCATACAAATTTCGAAAAGGTATCGATTGTCACGTGAACATATTTTAGTCTTCCAAATTCCCCAATGTGAGTGACAGCCATTTGCCAAAGCTCTAAGGACTTTAGTCCTTTAGGGTTAACTCTGATCCCTATTCCTGGACCGTGATTTCCACATCTTGGACAGGCTTGTACAATACTATGTGCTTCATTCCCTGTTAAGCCATACTGTTGTTTTAATCCTTTGGCATTCTGGTGAAATTGGTGGTGACTCTGTCTTGCTACACAAAATTTATCTATAGGAGGGCATATGCTGAGCTGGACTAACGAAGCTATCTGCTATCTGATTACCCCTTCCTAGTCCTACGTCAAGTTGATGACTTCGCACATGAATAGCACAACAAGGCTCTGTGCGTTGTTGAAGCGTGGAGCATAATTGCACAAACAATGCTCCTAATCTTGGGTTAGTTGTCTGTCTTAAAAGAGCATCCTCTAATCTTGGGACTACTCCTGCTACATACAATGAGTCCGTTACAACATTAAGAGGGGTGGTTAGCCAATTCAACAGAGCCCAACCAACAGCAGTTAATTCTAAGGTCTGTAAAGAATCTTGGGGCTGTCCCTCCAAAATATGCTTGTGCCATTCAGCACGTTCGTGCCATACACAAACAGCACGATGCAGTCGTTTTCTGGCCTCAGTATATAGAGTAAGGCCATCCACCAGTGGTTGCATACTGACTTTCGTTCTTTCCAGCCACTGATTTCGTGACAATATCTGCCACTTCTTCCCTTGCGGCTGCTGCGAATGTATTTGCCCTTCAAATCCTAATAGGGCTTCCTGAAGTGGTATTACATTTCATAACCACCACTCTAGGTCTACAGCATTAACTGGAATGCTAATGTCTGCAGGTTCTTGACCGCTGATCTCAATAATTCGAGATCTGCCTTTTCATACTAACTCTGCCACAGCTTTGGGTCTGGTTTGAATGCTCGTTTTTGGCTGCACACCCAGAAACACCCATTCCAATACCCAGAATGATTCAGCTTTATCAGTTCTCTTGGTACTGGCAATGGCAGGGTCATTCAGGTCTCTGTCCTTCCCAGATTCCCCTCTTTTGTTTTGCCATTGACAAATGACTGCATATGGGGATTCGCTATTGTTACAAACCAAAAGCGATATCAGTAAATTCAGTATCTTCCAAGATGGCCAAGATATTTTGTAAGCTACAACTGATTTTTTGCAAAAGAGTCCTTTGATCTGCAGTAAGCTTAATTTTGGAGGCTGTCGGCATTGTGCAACAACACAGTCAAGGGAGCAATATCAGAGTTGGAAATGTCCACACAAGGGTGGACCCATTGAATATTCCCTAACAATGTTTGAACATCTTTAACAGTTCATAAACTGGTCGTCAGTTCGATTTTCTGTGGTGGGATTTGGGCATCAGAAATGCACCAGCCCAAATACTTCCACAGAGCTGACCTTTGTACTTTTTGAGGTGCAACAACAAGTTCTTTATCTCTCAGCATATCCCTCAATGTCTGCAGTGCCAGTTCATCAAATGGTTCTTATAACGGACACTGGAATGCAGAGTGTTCTTCATAAATTGTTACTCCCCTAGAGAGAGATAAGGACTGCCAAGCTGAAACAAAACAAAAAACCTTCACATATCAGGAGTAAGGGCGGGGAGGAATGGGGGGGGAAAAAGCCCTCACACACAGCCACAGGGCTGGGTTTTTTTTTCCATTTTCTTTTTCTATTGTCTACGTTCTTTTTGGGTTTGTTTGTTGGGTTTTTGTTTTGTTTTTGTTTGGGTTTTTTTGTGGGTTTTTTTTTTCTTTTTTTTTTTTTTTTTTCAGTTTGAAATTGTGTCCTCTGCAGCCTTTCACTTCAAAGGTCCCAGGTAAATCTATCTGATTGCCGGCTTAGTGGACGTTTGAGATTGAAAGGTCTCAGAGTTGCATTTTTAAGATTAATCGAAACAAACAGAGGCTCAAACTCCTATAACCAAAGCCCAATTTGCAAATCTTACAAACGTTTAAAGCGCTTTAAACACACACACGCATACACACACAGAACCACTATTTGAGAGCTGGCTTAATATACCTATACAATATTGTTTACGACAATAAGTCGTAAGAATAACACGTAAGTCAATAAGAATAACACGATGGTATGGATATTTAAACTATACATGGTACTGAACACATACAACACTTACAATATGCACATATATTATAAGATAAGGTTTGTATCAATTGTTTAACAGGTAACAGTCCTTGGTTGTCATATACTTTTAATACAGCCTTTTGTCCTTCAGGGAACTCTAGTTGAATCAGTTCCCGACTGATCTGTGGGAGAGAGTGTCCTACTCCGGCTATAGCTGATAAAGGTTGCTCCACTGACCAATGTTGAGGCCATGTTTCACAGCTGATTATCGTGATATCTGCACCAGTGTCTAACATGGCTCGAATCTGTCAATTCTCATTGTCATGGAGCAGTCCAATTGTTAATACAGGCCGTTGATGTAGTTTAGTGGTAAAGCAAACAGCAGGGCCTGTAGATTCAAAACCTCGGTCGCCCCTATAGAATTCCACTCAGGACTGTGAAGGTAAGATACTTTCAATGGCCACAATCTGTGCTATTTCACTACCTGCCGGTATAAAGATAGGTGGACAAAGTATATACACCATGAGTTGTATCGTCCCTGTATAATCTGCGTCGATCAATCCAGGTATTATAATTAATAATGCCCTTCATTCCCACATCGATAACACTTCCCGTGGAAGGGTTGGTTGGTTGATGACTTTCCTCCCTTTAGCACACAGCCCCTTCCTTTCTGGGCTGCAGTAGCAAGTGATTGCACAAGTTCACGTACAGCTCCCTGCACTGCGGCAGCAACAGAGCTACTTTGTTTATAAGAGTTTGGGAGCCCAGCTAGAATCTGTTTGGTAGCCTTGTTGGCATTATCGAAGGCCAATACTCGAAACATTTGCTCTTTACTTTCAGGAGAGAGATCAGGGTGGTTCATGACGTTATCCCAAAGTCGATCAACAAAGTGGGTATATTTCTCTGTTGCACCCTGCACCAGGTTACCAAACGATGGGGCACTAGGTCCTGGTAGGCTCAAAAAGGCTTCTAAAGCTAATTGGGCCGATAAGCGCAGCATATCCTCAGGAAAGGTGGTTTGCACTCTGGTATCAGCATATTGACCTTGACCAGTGAGCATATCTGGTGCTACCCCCCTAAGGGGATCCTGTGGATCCTGGCGACGTGCTGCTGCTGTAACTGCATGCTGCTGCCACGAGGATTGTCATAGCAAAAGTTGAGTCGGGGTCAAAAGTAGTCTCATTAAATTTTGACAATCATACGGACACATCAAATCTGCTGAGAAAATCCAGGTCACTATCTGTCGCGCAGCTTCGGATTTCGGCCCATATGTGGTCATGGTGGCATGTGCCTGTTGTAGAATCTTCCAATCATGCGGTTCCCACTTCCCCTGTCCATTTTCTTGGACGACAGGAAAGGCTAAGGGCATTAGCCCCTCACTATTGTTAGGTGACATCCACTGGCCTTGCACTATGGCATCTTTGATAATTCCCTTCCATTGCACTCCCCGTAATAAAGCCGGTCGAGTAGTGGATAAACAGGGCGGTAAGGCTTGTTCAGCGACAATGAAGGATACAGAGGCGGAGGGGAAGGCAGCACCGGAGGAGTTAATTCCTCGATTGGGGGGGGGGGGCAGAAGGCTGTACCGAAGGAGGAGCACAGGAACGTGGGCGGCAACTAAAGCCACCCTTGGGTACTTCCTGCTTTTTCTCAGTCGGTTCCATGTCTCCCAATGCATCAATTTCCTCTTTCCCGAACCAGCGCTCCCCCTCCTTCTCCCCTGTTTCAGCTTTCCGCGTTAACTCGCCAACATTCTTGTAAGTAGTTCCTTTCATGCCTTTCACCGCAGGCAATCCGAATAAACGGGAAATCGAACCCGCCCCAGCTGGGGTTTTTTCGACATTAGGTAGAGGTCCCAGCATTTGGGCTGCTGCAGAAGCCACCTCCCTCTCCGCTTTCATCTCTTTTGAAGTGTCCGAAACCAAATTCCAATCCCCGTGAACAGTTTTAATTTCCTTTTCCTCTTTGTCTGTTCCTGATATAGTCTTTTGCCACAACGTTTCTCCATAATCTCGCCACTCTGTAACAAAAAACATCGTGTGCGGATCAGTAAAGTGTCCCCATTTTCTACCTAAATGTAGAAGTTTTATCAGCAGTTTCGCGGGCAGTTCATGCCCTCTCTTAGAGAGGATTCCCACAAGTAGCGTTGCTGCAGCTTCTGTTTCCAGCAGTTTTGCAGGCAGTTCATGCCCTCTCTTAGAGAGGATTCCCACAAGTAGCGTTGCCACAGCTTCTGTTTCCATAATTATCCCTAAGGGGCGAGGAGCGACCTCACACCAGCTGTCTACCTTGACTATGCACAGGCAGCGCTTCCCTTAGCCGCAGTTTCCCACTCCCCTCCTCTAGCTGCTTACCGCAGTCTCGGAGAAGTCAAAGGTGTCCTGTAACCATCCTCTGCTACCAGATGTCGGAGTGGGAGGCGGACCCGGAGTAACGATGGAGTCTCAATATGAGTATGATCCTTCTCATTTATTCATGCACCTTACACTTCTTATATACTTATTCCAATAGTGCACGCGCTAACAAAACAAATCCTAATTGGTTATGTCCCGCTGTTCACGCGCCTTATGCTGTCACGCAACTGGCCAGACACTCTTGAGCACGCGAAAGGGGCAGATACAAATTTCTCATCAGAACTCTTTGGGACTTTCCCGCGCTGGATTCCACATTCTTGTATTCTACTCCCTTTTATCTTATCTCAAGGTCAGGCCTAGCTACAGACAGCAAACCCTGGATTGTTCACTGCTATTAAATCATGACCCATCCTTCCACAGTGTGGTACATGCACATGGTGCTCTCTGGAGAGAAAGAGGACTATTATCAGCACAAGGTTCATGAGTAAAGTATGGAGAACTGATGAAGAAATTATTACAGGTTATCAATTTGCCAAAAAAAGTGGCTATTATGCACTGTAAGGTTCATCAAAGTAGAAATACCCTTGAAGTGGTGGGAAATTGGCAAGCAGATTTGGCTGCCAAAAACTCAGTGGAAGAATCAATTTTAGGCATGTGACTTGAGAATTATCTTGAGATGAAGAACTATTAGAAGCAGAACAATGTTCAGAATGATGGTGGATTACCGAAGATGAAAAAATAATAATCCCTGTGAACCTAATGAAGGAGACAATAGAAAAACAACATAAGGAAACACATCGGGGAATAGAAGCTCTATTGGATAATACCAAGTTATATGCCTTGAGTGTAGGAATGGCAGGAATTGCAAAAAGTATAGTGAAGAAATGTGAAGTCTGCCAACGGAGTAATCCTCATGCTCAGCCAAGGCCTCCACCCGGGAAGAGAAAAAGAGGAAACACACCTGGTGATTATTGGCAAATAGACTTCTCTGGACTTCCCAGGCAGAACAGGAACAGATACTTGATCATTTTGATAGATACTTTTTCAGGATGACCCAATCAAGCTAGGGAAGTGGTTAGGGTACTGTTAAATGAGATAACACCTTATTTTGGAATCCCAATTGGGAAGTCATCAGACACTGGGCCTCATTTTGTTGCTAAAGTGATACAACAATTAGCAAGGGCACTAGGAATTACTTGGGACTTATATACACTATGGAGGACACAATCTATCAGGAAAGTGGAAAGAATAAATCAGACTATGAAAAGACAAATAAGCAAAATATGCCAAGAAATCCATTTGAAGTGGCCAGATATCTATATAATGTGGCCTCTAGCAAAGACACCAAAGCCTAATGAGGAAGTCAGCCCTTTTGCCATTCTATATGGGCGGCCTTATCAGAGTTTAATTAAAGAACTAGGAATGATAGAAATAATGGGAAGGCGATGTGTTAAAGAATATATGACTGCTTTGGGAAAAGTCTTATCTTCCCTCAACAGGTATTTGCAATTGAAAGCCCCTCTAGGACTGGACAGAGCAGTTCATCAACTCCATCCTGGAGACTGGGTTTAATGTGAAAACCTGGCATGAAAACCTTTGAAAGAATGCTGGAAAGGACCTTTTTGAGTCCTTCTGACAACATACACTGCTGTCAAACTGAGTGGAGTTGGATCCTGGGTTCGTTATACCAGAATCAAGAGAGCATTGCACCTGAGAACTGGGAAGTGGAATCGCGATCTAATAATCTGTTGCAGTTAAGACTGGAAACCTAAAAGCATATGAATTGCTCTTGGAATTCAGTGGAAGCTTATACTGAAATAGACTGTGATCGAAGCTATGTTATTATTCCCTTGGCATGGATCTCTGGAGTATCTGGACATTCGAGAGCTGCAGAAGTGGCAATAAAAACACTGAAACCTGGAGTACGACCGGTAAGGTGAAAACAATATCCGATTGCTTTGGAAGCTAATAAAGGGTTAGAACCCTTAATTGAAAATTTCTTGACTTATGGACTACTGCAAGAATGTCAGTTGGAGTATAATACTACAATTTTACCTGTAAAGAAATGTCATTCAAATGAATACCATTTGGTTCAGATCTTGGTTCAGTGAAGTGCTTAAATATATGCCTCACTTAGTGTTTGGTTGTGGTATCTGGGCTGTGGGTGCTGCTGCCAGTTAGTAAAAGTAGAGGCTCATGGCATGGCTACAGCAATGAGTGGCAGGAGAGGAGATGTCTTGTATTGTCCACATTGGGTAAGCAGCAGCTCCTGTACCCTGGTGAAGCCTGGCCCATTCCTGAACATTTAGTATAGGTGCTATTCCCCGGCCAACACCTGCCCTCAGTAGGCACTACTAGACACAAGAGCCATGAGCAGCAAGAAGGACCATTTGGGCAATGCATCACCTGTGCTGACACAAAGACATCATGCCTGATTATGCTGATAGGTGTGCTTTCTTTGCCCTTCCTTTGCCAGAGGAGTGCAAGTCTGTGCATTAAAATAACAATAATGAGGGTATAAGACTGTTTTCCCACTGACAGAAATGCTGAATTAGACAACACATGAACAAAAGTGGCAGTGCTGCAGATAGAAATCTTGTGAGGAATCGATGTTCTGCCCTGATAGCAATCAGATGGTTAACTTGTCTTATATTTCATTCTCCAGTCAACTCTGCTCCAACTGTAATTCCAACTTAATGACTGATATCTAACGTTTTGTTAATTTTGAATTTTTTTGGCTTGCATCAGTGCAAATGGCCAGCTATCACTGGGGAAAATTAGAAAATTCTTTCTGTTGCCTCACATTTAATTAACCTTCCCTCTGACACTTATGCCTCCAAGAATTTTCTTTCTGAGAATTTGTTGCCTGATCCTTTTTGAGGGTCAGGTAATTTACTTTTTCCCTTTCTGGAGGGAAAGGTGTATTTAAAATACGACACTCGAACTGTGTGTGCTCAAGCATGTCCAGCCAAAAGATGCAAGGCACCAAGGCCTCATGGCACAACACGGTTTGAGAGATCATTAAGACATAGTAGCCAAGCCTAAAGCAAGCAATTATCTGCAACTGTAGTCTTGGGTATGAGTACCAGAAACTACTTCTACAGCTGAGCCTAAGCATAAAAAATTTGCAATGGTCCAGATTTCAGGAAGGCGGTCCTCTTTCTTTTCCCCTCCCTCTCCTTTCCTTTTCCTTTATCCTTGAGAAAGGCAATCCTTAAACACAGAGATAAAGGGAAGTGGACCAGATACTACAGTGCTTTCTGAGGTGAAGGCCTAATATAGTTCCTGTCTAACTGTCTTAGTTATCAATGTGTTGTTGAAAGCAGAGCATGTGGAGGGAAATAAGTAGATGATTTATTTGTATGAAGAGGATTAATATGGGTCACTGCACTTGACAGGACAAAAATATAAATCTGTAACTTCAGATCTGTGAAAGCACCAATGAAAAAATAACTGACCAAAGTAAACTTGTCAGTGAAAATCTCTGTTCCTGCATGCTATAGGAAGCCTGTTGCTGATTTAGGAAGTTTGCACAAGATGCAGCTGAGTGCACGAAGGTGTGGTACAGCACATGGCTCCTCCTGGGGAGAAGGCTCATGGAAAGGGATAGATATCCGGCCTCCTTGCTGTCCCATTTGTGTGGCAATGTGTAGCTTCATATGTTTATGGGGAATGAGACCCGAAGGGGCACCAGTAGAGGGAACTTTTCCCCTTGTTCCAATGTATTCCCCTCTGTTCCCACCAGAGCCATTTCCTCCTGTTGAGCTTGACAGTAACTGTATATTCCCCATAGCTGGACGTCACACGTAGTGTGTGGAGCTCCAGGGTGACCCTCAGATGGGTTGTCAGGCAATCTCCCAGCCCCTGGTAATGTTTATTTATCAACGCACTCCTGAGTAACCTAAGTCTGCAAGCCATCAAGCTACAGGCCTGTGTGGGTTTTTATTTGTAGTTATTCTCTCGGGTCTTCCTGCCAGCTACAGTAAGTGCATGGTAGACATTAAGAGATGGTCTCATGACTGGTATGGGTTTCCAGGTTGCTAAATGTTTCTCCTGTCCTATGAAAACAAGCTTAGGCTTGGGTAAACATAGCAACATCATTTTCATAGGGCCAGTACATAAAATGCTCCCCACAGTTCTGCAGCAACGTACTAACTTCATTGTTCAGCTGCTGTGTGAACATCCCCAAGACAAGATCCTCTTGTGTCATTCAACCCCTCCTTCTTCTAGCAGACCTGACATCATGCCATGCTGGTGAACCTGGTGAGACCACGTGGACCATCCTCACCCCAGGCCTGCTGCCAGTGGCTCCAGCAAGAGGCTGCATTTGAAGCCACTCACCAGGGTCCTTAAAGTGCCAGAGAAGTTGTGGGAATAGAGCAGGACCAGAGAGGGTCTGTGCTCTTATAGCAAAAGTACTGCTGAAGATGGGGAGATTGCGGTGAAAATATTATTATTGCAGAGGACAAAAAAAAGACCATTCTTTTTCCCCTGGAGCATCTGCCTAGAGCCTTGGCCTCACAGGCGTGCATGGGTGGATGTCAGACCTCTTGCAGCTTTGCTCTCGTCTCACGGTGAACTCTCTAGACAGGCCAGAGATGGTGATGAGCGAAAGCAGACAGGGGGGTTGGGAATGTTCACTAGAACATGTCTGCTAGCCTTGAAGACCTTGCAAGCTGATAACAAAGGAGCCAGCTAGCAGAAGTTGACTGATAAGTGGGCATTGGAATGCAGAAGGCTGGAAAACAACCAGAAGAGACTGTGCTTGCACACAGTTCAAGGGGATAAACCTTTTTTCATTCTGAGGCAGACTTCTTACTTCATCCCTAAGACCCCGGCCCACGACCACCAGGAGGCACTATGCAGGTGCAAGACTGGAGCGAATCTTCCAGAACTAATTATAATACAAAGTGGGGAAAGGTTGTGAATATGTAGTAGTCGCTTATAACTATGCATGTCTTTACACTATAAGTGGCTGCTTGTTAAGTTATACGGTGTGCAAGCTAGGAGGAGAACCCCTTTGCACCCCAGTGCTGGAAATAGACATACCTGCTTTATAACTCATTTTGGGTTATAGGGTTTGATTCCGCAAAACAATTTGGCACCCCAGATGGGACACCCTCTCTGCCCGGCTGCAGGATCAGTGGGGAGTGGGACATTCTAAGGCATGCCCTGGACTGTTTCTCTGGAGAATCTCCCATCTCTACCCAATTGCTGTGGGGGGAGAGACGACCCATCAGCGGGCAGACCAGGTATGTGATTTATGTATGATATGGTCTGATAATTTGGATGTACCTGCAGGGGAAGTAGGGGAAGAGTCTGTAAGTCGTGCATGGGACACTTCACGCGATGACAAAGGGTGAGGATCACTTTGCCAAGACCCTGTAAGCCCGTAAGAGGGAATGTAAATCCCTTTCTTGCACTTGGTGAGGAGGTGATATTGCCCGCCCCTGGGAAAAATAGAGAATTCGATGGGATGGGATGGGATGGGATGGGATGGGATGGGTGCCCCCTGCTGTGATAGCAAAGCACCAGGAAAAATATAATTCCAAGATTCTCATAAGACGCTTGATGCTGGGTGAGGAATTATAATATTATACATATTATTATAGTATTATAATATTATTGTGCTCCTTGCTGAGGAAGCAGGAGTGCTGCATATGTGATAGCTATCATCTTCTACATCTGTTGCAAATCTTCAGTATTGGTGTCGTGTATATTTTAACAGAGCTAAGACCTCATTTTAAATTTCTCATATGTTGTAGAGTGTTTGTATGTGAGTGAGTGGTAGTGTGAGACGTGCTATTGAGCGTGAAGCATGTGCAGAGTTCTGCTCTCCTGGGAAGGAAGCAGCTGGAGACAAACGAAGCAAGTGATCACTGCTATACGTTGTGTGTTTTATGTCATAAGTATACTCTGTAAATTGTTTGACGTATAACAGCACCAGTGGAATTGAAAGGGATAGCTTACCGGGGGACGTTCTTCCTCTGTAGACAGGAGCCAGAGGTGGACTGAGCTCAAAATGTTGAAAGACTTGCAAATTGTTTAGAAGTCCTGTTTGTCTTGATCCTAGGAATGTAACTACGAAGACTTTTAATTCCAAACGTCCATTGAGCGAGCAAATGGGTATATTTACCTCGGACCTTTGGAATAGAAGGCTGCAAAGGATGAAATTTTAAAATACCTAGCACAGAAGAAGAAAAAAAAAAAAAAAGAAAAACTAGAGAAGCGGCTGAGAATGCCCCTCCCTTTTCCCCCTCACTGGAATGCGAGCTAGGTGCTGTGTGTGTGAGTTAACCCTCCCCCTCCCAGAATGTGAGTTAAGTGTTTTGTGTGAGAAAAAAAGGAATAATTTGAAAGTGTAAAAGCAAAAAGGTCTGCATGGACAGGGGGGCCAGAATACGGTGTGCAAGCTACGAGGAGAACCCCTTTGCACCTCAGTGCTGGAAATAAACATACCTGCTTTATAACTCATTCTGGGTTATAGAGTTTGATTCCGCAAAACAGTGGGGATCCTCATACTGGAGGTGTCACGGTTTAGCCCTGGCTTGGCTTGATCGGGATGTGTTTGTGATCCAAATTCCTTCCTCTGTCATGCAGGGAAAGGGAAATGAGAGAAAAAGACTTGTGGGTTGGAAACTAAAACTAAACCAGCTTTAATGAAATAGTAAGAATAATAATGAAAATACTATTAAGAAGAAAAAAAAATGTACAAAAATGCTTCTGCATAATAATGCCCTGTGTTATCACTTCTAGAGAGAAATACTGTCTGAGAAACATGCAGTTAACTTTCAGAAAATGAAATTACTTAGGTGAGGCTAGGCTGAAAAGTTAGAGAACTGATTCTACTTTAGCTCAAACGGGGACACCAATTGTCAGATCAGTTTCCATATGGGAATCACAATCTCAGTTAGTACAATATGGTCATTGATGCACTGTGGTGTTAGCAATTGGCACCTATTGGTCTTCAACCTTCAGCAATCCCACAGCAGAAGGGTTGTCTGTAAGACCAGGCAAGGTAGACAGCTGTTTAATATTCTCAGTTTCTACAGCTGCTCTACCAAAGGCCCACTTACACCCTTTTGGTTATAAGAGATTCAGGTCTACCTCTGAGAAATCAGGAAGATCTGTGGGATCAGAATGTGAATTTCACTTTGATTCAGGAAACAATGAAAATAGCAAACAAATCTGTTGGGTATGTACCCACTTTCCTGAGCATTCAAACAAAGGTCTCCCTATATTTGGGATCTCTATAGAGGAAAACAAAACAAGGAGAACTTTTTGGAAGGATAATACATTTCAGTGTGATACAAAAGTTGAAGGGTTTGAATGGGACATTATTACCCTAAATACGGGGGAGCATGTAAAATGTAGTTAGGGGTGTAATCCACCTCAAGGAACAGGAAAAAAAATTGTCTAAATGATGCCATTTTTGTGGGAGATGAAACTGAATGTTATAATATAATAGGAACTCAGACTGTGGGATCCGCAGTCGCCATGGGAACCCTTTTTGCAGTGAAGAGTTGGAGAGCTGGCTCTGGACAAATCGGGGGTCCTATGCAGTGTGTCCACACGTAGGTGGGGTCCCCAAAGATCATTGCAAAGGGTCCAGCTTTTATACCATTAAATAAACAACTTAGATAATTCTAAAAACATGGAGTTTCTAGTCCCACTTGCTCATTGAAACCCACCTCCCACCACCACCCCACCCCTGAGTATGGCCAAGGCCTCAAGAGAGGAGATAAGGAAGCAGCTGGATATCTCTTATCTTTAAACGAAGGGGGCTGTTGAGGTGCAGCATTCCTACATAGTTGTTCTCTTATCACATAGCACTCATGCTCGTGCTGATTGGTCAGCCAGGGTGTTGATGGTCTTTTTCTCATCCTACGTATTCTGGAGAATCATAGAATCATAGAATCACTAGGTTGGAAGGGACCCACTGGGCCATCAAGTCCAAGCATAGCTAACACTCCCTAAACTGTGCCCCTCATCACTTCATCCACTCGCCCCTTAAACACTTCCAGGGAAGGTGACTCAACCATCTCCCTGGGCAGCCTGTTCCAGCGCCCAATGACCCTTTCCATGAAAATTTTTTCCTGATGTCCAGACTGAACCTCCCCTGGCAGAGTTTCAGGCCATTCCCCCTTGTCCTGTACCCTGTCACTTGGGAGAAAAGGCCAGCTCCCTCCTCTCCACAACCTCCTTTCAGGTAGTTGTAGAGAGCAGTAAGGTCTCCCCTCAGCCTCCTCTTCTCCAGGCTAAACAACCCCAGCTCTCTCAGCCGCCCCTCATAAGACTTGTTCTCCAGCCCCTTCACCAGCTTCGTTGCTCTTCTCTGGACACGCTCCAGAGCCTCAACATCCTTCTTGTGGTGAGGGGCCCAGAAGAGAACACAGTACTCAAGGTGCGGTCTCACCAGTGCTGAGTACAGAGGGAGAATAACCTCCCTGGACCTGCTGGTCACCTCGTTTCTGATACAATCCAAGATGCCATTGGCCTTCTTGGCCACCTGTTTGAGTGAAAGCAGAACCAATTCTCTGAGTTTTCGGATAATCATCTTCTATGTGACCTCATTTTCTGAAAGTTAACTACATGTTTTTCACAGTGTCTGTCTCTTTGAATGATAATAACAGATGTTTTTAGTAATCATTAAAGTAATGGAGCACTGGTATGCAGAAAGGCCATTGGTTATACTTTTTCTTATAGAAACCAAGGCCATTGCTGAAGTGGGTGGAATGCTGTAAGTCAAAAGGGAAAAAAAGGGTCACAGCTACAGGAAGGAATGGACAAGACAGGTGACCTAAAACTGACCAACAGGGTATTCCATTCCATATACATCATACTCAGTATAAAGCTGAGTGATCATGAGGGTCAAGGTCCTCTTCTTGGCTTCACCAGGGTCAAGTCCTGTATGATCAACCTAGTGGCTTTCTATGATGGAGTAACCATAGCAGTGGACATGGGAAAACCAATGGATGTGATCTATATAGACTTCTGTAAAGCCTCTGACATGGTCCCCCACAACACCCTTCTCTCTAAACTGGAGAGATATGGATTTGATGGGTAGACTGTTTGGTCGGTAAGAAACTGGTTGGATGGTCATATTCAGAGAGTAGTGGTCAACGGCTCGTCATCCACATGGATATCCATGACAAGTGGTGCCCCTCAGGGTATGCACTGGGACCAGTGCTGTTTAATGTATTTATCAATTATATAGACAGCGAGAGTGAGTGTACCCTCAGCAAGTTTGCAGATGACACCAAGCTGAGTGGTGTAGTTGCCCCACCAGAAGGACGGGATGTCATCCAGAGGGACCTGGACAGGCTGGAGAAGTGGGCCTGTGAGAACCTCATGAGGTTCAACAAGGCCAAGTGCAAGGTCCTGGGTTGGGGCAATCCCCGATTTCAGTACACGATGGGGGATGATGTGAGCACTCCTGCAGAGAAGGATTAGGGGGTGCTGATTGATGAGAAACTTGACATGAGCCGGTGTGTGGACCTGGTCTGGCATGAGTTGAATGGCTCAAAACAGGTGTATGGACCCCAGCCTCAGTGGCAAGGCCAGAAGTGCTGGAAAGCATGTCTGGACTTGTCTAGGGAGGAGAGACATGCCTGAGCCTGTTAACCTGTCCCCCAACCTGGTCAGGTGAGGGACAGGGACAGAGAGTTTAAAAACCCTCACAAAGGCCTGCAACTCTCTCTCTGTGCAACTCTGTTTGTTTGTTTGTTTGTTTGTTTGTCTTCTCTCTCTCTGTTTGTCTATTTTCTTTCTCTCTCTGCAACTCTTTCTGCAGCTCTCTCTCTCTGGTTGTCTGCTTGTCCCTCTCTGTCTTGTCTCATGTTTGTGTGTTGTATGTGGACACCTGCCATCTTCTGGGCCTGTCGGACAAAGAAACACGTGCTGCTACATGTGGAGCTCCTAAGGTGGTGACTATCTCTCATCTCTTGCAACTATTTGTCTCTTTTAACTCTTTTATCCTTTCCTTTCTTTTCTCCTTTTCTCTTTGCAACGTGTGCAGCTGCAGCAGGCAGTAGCAGGCGGTTTTGATTTGATTTTGGGTTTGACTCCAGAAACCATTAGGGGTCTCAGTGTTGTTTCAGGCTCAGTTAAGTAGGTTGTTATGCTGTTGCAAAGCATTGCCACTGACAGGCTGTTTTGGTCACTTTTGTGGTGGCTTTTCCTGTCTGTGCTCTGGCCTGTGCAGGTTGTTTGATCGTTTGAATCCAGTGTAATCATTTGAATCCAGTGTTTTAAGGGCATGCGTCTTATTTAGTAAAAGATATAGTGTACACTTATACCTCCGAGTGATTTTGAATTACTCAGGCGCCACACTGGGAAAAAGGAACTCACTTTCTTTTAAAGTGGGCTGCAACAGCTGGCAATGCACGCTCACAGCCCAGAAGATCAGCTACATCCAAGGCTGCATCAAAAGAAGTGCGGCCAGCAGGTCGAGGGAGGCGATTCTGTCCCTCTATTCCTCTCTTGCGAGACCCTGCCTGGAGTATTCTGTCCAGTTCTGGAAGCCTCAACATAAGAAGGATATGGAACTTTTGGAACAGGTCCAGAGGAAGGCTACAAAGATGATCAGAGGGCTGGAGCACCTCCCATATGAGGACAGGCTGAGAGAATCGGGGTTTGGAGAAGAGAAGACTCTGAGGAGACCTTATAGAAGCCTTCTGAATGGGGCCTACAAGAAAGCTGGGAAGGGGCTTTTTACTAGGGCACGTAGTGATAGGATGAGGGGGAATGGCTTTAAATTGGAGGGGGGAAGATTTAGACTAGACATTAGGAAGAATTTCTTCACAATGAGAGTTGTGAGGCACTGGAACAGGTTGCCCAGGGAAGTTGTGGATGCCCCCTCCGTGGAAGTGTTCAAGGCCAGGTTGGATGGGGCCTTGAGCAGCCTGTTCTAGTGGGAGGTGTCCTTGCCCAGGGCAGGGGGGTTGGAATTAGATCGTCTTTAAGGTCCCTTCCAACTCAAACCGTTCTGTGGTTCTATGATTCTATGATTCTTCGATGGCCAGCGTCCAGTGAGGATCTTGTCTGGTCCATCTGCTCCTGATCCATGAGCTCCTGTATGCAGTTCCTGAATCTGTTGCTGATTCCACCCTGGGTACTTTTCCCCATGTCTGCCCTGCAGTATCAGTGATGATGTGTTGGCCGGGGGATCGTTTTTGTATATTTCTATATATTTTATTATTTTCTCATTAATAGTATTTTTTTAATTAATTTTGTTGTTTCATTAAAGCTGGTTTAAAACTTGGCCTACAAGAAAGCTAAGGAGGGACTGTTCATAAAGGCTTGTAGTGATAGGATGAGGGGGAATGGGTATAAACTGGAGAGGGGCAGATTTAGACTAGATGATCTTTAAGGTCCCTTCCAACCAAACTATTCTATGATTCTATGAACTTTCTTTATCTCAGTCTGTGAACTTCCTCACTTTTATCTTTCTGCTTGTCTCCCCCATTCCACTGTGGGGAGAGGAAGTGAATGAGTGGTTGTGTGGGGTTTGGCTGCTTATAGGGGGTAAAACACAACAGGAAACGGGGAGACATTTTTCTGCTTGGCTATCTGATTTCTATGACAGTCTTACAAACTTCTATATCAGATGCCACACTGGGAAACCATAGAATCATAGAATGAAAGATCTATAGTTTAAAGGTATATTGGCCAAGTCAAAACAGCTGAGTTGTCCAGTATCACCTATTGAACTTGCACTTTTTTGTCATTTTCTTGTTTTTGCTAGAGTGAATGAATGTTTTGCTGTTGACTCTGGTTGGAGCAGAAATAGGCCAGCATAATGCAAATACTCTCATGGCTTCAGTGGAAGGAAGCTGTCACAGACCTCAGAGTGCTGGTAGTGATAGCTTCAGTGATACAATATTTGATAGCAATTTTTTTTTCCAAAGGCATATGTTTTATCCAGTTGTATTATTAAAGAAATATTCCCAGAGTGGTTTTGCAAAATAATACAGGTGAGTAAGCTCAGAATTACACAGTTTCACTAGATCATAGGCTTTACTGTTAACCATTGAAGCTCTAACATATTGTTAACATCTTTGTTTTGTAGACTCTGTTTGAAATACATGCTTGTTTAATCAGGACTTGAGTAGCAGCAAGCAGTGTAGTACCTTGTTTTAATATCTTGCTGGGGAGATAACAGTTGTACAATATTTAGTTTTGTGTCCTGCTGCGAGTTTTAACATGGATTTTATTTTGAGTGTGATAGAGTTGTTATGAACTGGGACCAGAAGAGCTCATGTCAAAGAGACTGTTTACAAGTGACTGTGAGTTTGGGGACTTGTGAATTTGGTATTTGCTCAGAGCTTTTGACATGGTGCACCTTCATAACTTAACTGCCTTCAGGGATGTACTGAGGAAGGTATTAGTTTATATTTGCTTAGAAATGGACTTTAGAAAAAATAAATACAAAAAATAATGACAATACATAAAATTTACTCTAGCTCTTCAATGATGATTTTTTTTCGGCAGCATCCAGCAGCAGGACGGTGAGCACTGCGGTGGGGTGGCCATCTGAAGCGGTGCGGCACTTGCCTGAGATAGGAAAAGCCTACGAAAACCCAAGCAGGAGCGGGGCGGGCGGCAATCGGCTCCTGACACGCAGCAGGGGACGGTTCCGCGCAGTGCCTGACGGGAGGGAGTGGTCCCGTCGGATACCGCGGGAGATTTAAAAACAATCCCTTGGGAGCACGGCGACCCGGAGCAAGGCACGTTAGTATAAAGGAGCAGTTTGAGCGGCAGTTCGAGCAGGAAGGGCTCAGGGAGAGACTGGAGGCTGGTCAGACGGGACCATGGAGGCTACCAGGCAGAAGATTAAAACTGCAGTGAACAGGATGGATGTTGCCACCCAGTCAGAGCCTCAGTGGGTCCATGCAGCTACCCAGATCCTGGGCTGCAGGTAGTGCCCCCTCCCACAGCAGCTCATGCCTCTGGTACCAGCTCCACTTGTGGGAGCTGTGCTCGCGTGGGGGAACTCCTTCGCATGATGGCAGAGCTGAGGGAGGAAGTAAATAGGTTAGGGGCAATCAGGGAATGTGAGAGGGAAATAGATCGTTGGAGCAGCGCCCTCTCACAAACTCAGCAGGCTGCTGGAGCCAGTGTGGCTAAGCAGCTCCCACCTACAAAATGCAAGGCTGGGGGAACAAGAGATGGGGAATGGCATCCTCAGAGGACCTTGAAAACATCCTCTGTTAATAAAAAGAGGAGAGTGATTGTCCTAGGGGATTCCCTTCTAAAAGGAGCAGAGGGACCCATCTGCAGACCGGACCCACTACACAGGGAGGTCTGCTGCTTACCAGGGGCATCAGTAAAGGATGTCACTAGAAAACTTCCTTCCTTGGTGAAGGAGACAGACTATTACCCCCTGCTAGTATTTCAAATAGGCAATGATGACTTACAGCGCAGAAAACTGAAAGCCACCAAAAGAGACTTCAGGGCTCTAGGGAGAATGATGGAGGGCTCTGGGGCACAAGTGGTGTTTAGTTCCATCCCAACACTAAGGAATAAGGAACAGGAGGTCAAAGACAAACAGCTGATTAATGCCTGGCCCCGAGCCTGGTGTGAGGAGAGAGGCTTTGGATTCTTTGATCATGGAGTGACCCATGCACCCCCAGGCTTTCTTACTAGGGATGGGACATGCTTGTCTCCAAGGGTGACTAAAGTACTTTCTAAATATCTAGTTAGGCTCTTAAATAAAGCTTTAAACTAGATGTGAAGGGGGAGGAGACCAGGCTAGTTGGGAATGAGCCTGGAAGTGGGACTCCAATGACTGAGATATGGTGTGCCGGGGTGGACCACCAGTACACCACCACAGAGCAAGAGGGGGCAAGTACAGCTGGGGACGGCAAGAATGAAACTGGAACTGTGGAGTTAGTTATTCCAAGGACCAGTCAATTGGGAATGAACTCTATGCCCTTTATGAGGGCTGAAGGTTCGTCAGCCCAGCTGAAGTGCATTTACACCAATGCACGCAGCATGGGCAATAAGAAGGAGGAGTTGGAAGCTGTTGTAGGGCAAGGTGACTATGATGTCGTTGCCATCACAGAAACGTGGTGGGATGACTCATATAACTGGAGTACAGCTATGGAGGGATATAAACTCTTCAGGCGGGACAGGAAGGGTAGAAAAGGAGGTGGGGTAGCCCTCTATGTTAAAGAGTGCTTCGATACCCTTGAGCTGGACTACGGTAAGGAAGGGACTGAGTGCTTCCAGGTTAAAATCAGAGGAGCCCACAAGAAGGCAGACATTGTGATGGGAGTCTGCTACAGACCACCCAGCCAAGAGGAGGCAGCTGACGAGCTCTTCCATAAACAGCTGGGGATGGTCTCTAGATCTCTACCTCTTGTCCTCATGGGTGACTTCAATCTTCCGGATATCTGCTGGGAGTACAATACAGCAGAAAGGAAGCAGTCTAGGAGGTTCCTGGAGCGTGTGGAAGACAACTTCCTCACACAACTGGTTAGTGAACCAACAAGGGAGGGTGCCCTCCTTGACCTGCTGTTTGTGAATAGAGAAGGTCTTGTAGCGGATGTGACGGTTGGGGGATGCCTGGGACTAACCAATCATGAGATGATAGGGGTTTCAGTTCTAGGTGGGATAAAGAAGGGGATTAGCAACACAGTCACATTAAACTTCCAGAGGGCAGACTTTGGACTGTTCAGAAGGTTGGTTGACAAAGTCCCATGGGAGACAGTCCTTCAGGGCAAGGGAGCCCACGAGGGCTGGGTGCTCTTAAAAAATGAAATCCTAGCAGCTCAGGAGCAAGCCATGCCTATGTTCCAGAAAAGGAGCCAGCGGGGGAAAAAGCCAGCTTGGTTGAGCAGGGAGGTTTTGGGATGCATCAAAAAGAAGAAGAAGGTCTATGAGCTTTGGAGGAAAGGGCAGGCGTCTTGGGTGGACTACAGGGAGGAAGTGAGATCATGCAGGGAAAAAATCAGGAGGGCTAAGGCCCAACTAGAAATCAAATTCGCTAAGTCTGTGAAAGATAATTAAAAATCTTTCTACAAATACATCGACAAGAAAAGGAGGACTAGGGAGAATATTCAGTCCCTATTGGATGCAGAAGGAACAACAGTGACAAGGGATGAAGACAAGGCTGAGGTACTTAATGCCTTCTTTGCCTCAGTCTTTAATAGCAAGGAAAGTTGTTCCTTCTGTGTACAAACCTAGGAGTTAGAGGAGCAGAATGAGGCTCCCATGATCCAAGAGGAGGAGGTTAGAGACTTGCTTGCCCACCTAGACACCCACAAGTCTATGGGGCCAGATGGAATACACCCAGGAGTATTGAAGGAGCTGGCAGATGTCCTTTCCAAACCCCTTCCCATCATCTTCCAGCGGTCCTGGCTGACTGGGGAAGTTCCACTAGACTGGAGGCTGGCTAATGTTGTGCCCATCTACAAGAAGGGTTGCAGGGAGGATCCGGGGAACTACAGGCCTGTCAGTCTCACCTCAGTGCCGGGGAAAGTCATGGAACAGGTAATCTTGAGTACTATCATGAAGCACATGCAAGAGAACCAGGTGATCAGGCCCAGTCAACATGGGTTTACAAAAGGCAGATCTTGCCAAACTAACCTGATCGCCTTCTATGACAAAATTACTTGACTACTGGATGGGGGAAAGGCTGTGGATGTAGTCTTCTTGGACTTCGGTAAAGCCTTTGACACAGTTTCTCACAGCATTCTGCTTCAGAAACTGTCTGCCTCTGGCCTGGACAGGTGCACACTCTCCTGGGCTGAAAACTGGTTGGATGGCCGGGCCCAGAGGTAAATGGAGTTAACTCCAGCTGGAGGCCAGTCACAGGTGGGGTTCCTCAGGGCTCAGTACTGGGTCCAGCCCTGTTCAATGTCTTTATCAATGACCTGGATGAAGGCATTAAGTGCACCCTCAGCAAGTTTGCAGATGACACTAATGTGGGTGGAAGTGTGGATCTGCTGGAGGGTAGGGAGGCTCTGCAAAGGGATCTGAACAGGCTGGACCTCTGGGCTGAGGCCAATGGCATGAGGTTCAACAAGGCCAAATGCCGGGTCCTGCACTTGGGGCACAACAACCCTATGCAGTGCTACAGACTGGGGGAAGAGTGACTGGAGAGCTATAAAGAGGAGAAGGACCTGGGGGTAATGGTTGACAGACGACTGAACATGAGCCAGCAGTGTGCCCAGGTGGCCAAGAAGGCCAATGGCATCTTGGATTGTATCAGAAACGAGGTGACCAGCAGGTCCAGGGAGGTTATTCTCCCTCTGTACTCAGCACTGGTGAGACCGCACCTTGAGTACTGTGTTCTCTTCTGGGCCCCTCACCACAAGAAGAATGTTGAGGCTCTGGAGCGTGTCCAGAGAAGAGCAACGAATCTGGTGAAGGGGCTGGAGAACAAGTCTTACGAGGAGCGGCTGAGAGAGCTGGGGTTGTTTAGCCTGGAGAAGAGGAGGCTGAGGGGTAACCTTATTACTCTCTACAACTACCTGAAAGGAGGTTGTGGAGAGGAGGGAGCTGGCCTCTTCTCCCAAGTGACTGAGGACAGGACAAGGGGGAATGGCCTGAAACTCCACCAGGGGAGGTTCAGGCTGGACATCAGGAAAAAATTTTCATGGAAAGGGTCATAGGGCACTGGAACAGTCTGCCTAGGGAGGTGGTCGAGTCGCCTTTCCTGGAGGTGTTTAAGGAACGGGTGGATGAAGTGCTTAGGGACATGGTTTAGGGAATGTTAGGAATGGTTGGACTCGATGATCCAGTGGGTCCTTTCCAACCTGGTGATTCTATGATTCTATGATTCTCTGAAAGCATAAACACTTCAGACATCCTCATTTGGCAGTTGAATTAAATTGAATAACATAAATAATGACAATACTTAGTCTTTAATACAGCAGCATTCTTAAAAGAAGAAAATGATTCCTTGAATAAAAGGTCATTTTCCACTTGAATATTAGAAAAGAAACAAGTTCTGTCTTCTCTAAGATGGTGACTTCATACTAAATTAAGTATAAGAATGTTATTTAAAGGCTGTAGATCTGACACAGTCCAATAATCCAGAATTTATACTTTTTTCTAGAAGACAAATTACACAAAATAATATACACCAGTCTATCACATTGATGTTACAGTGAATTAATTCCGTGGCTTTGGGCATAATTTAGTTCTTCAGTCCTCTCTCTTTGGTGTACCTTTTTTCAGTGTTGTGTGAATCATAGAATCATAGAATCATAGAATGGTTTGTGACCTTTAAAGATCATCTAGACCAACCTCCCTGTCATGGGCAGGGATATCTTCAGCTAAATCAGGTTGCTCAAAGCCCCATCCAACCTGAACTTGAACACTTTCAATGATAAGGTATCTCAACTTCTCTGGGCAACCTGTTCCAGTGCCTCATCACCCTCACAGTAAAGAATTTCTTCCTGATGTCCTATCTAAATCTAATCTAAATTTCAGTTTTAAACTGTTGTCTCTTGTCCATTTACTACAGTCTCGCTCCTTCTTTCTTGTAGTCCCCCTTTATATATTGAAAGGCTGCAATAAGGTCTCCCTGGAGCCTTCTTTTCTCCAGGCTAAACAACTTGCTCTTTACGCAGCCCAGGATATATTTGACTTACTGGGCTGCAAGCATACATTGCCAACTCATGTCCAGCTTTTCATCCACCAGTATCCCCAAGTCCTTCTCTGCAGGGCTACTCTCAATCCATTCATCACCCGGTTTTTACTGACGTTGGAGATTGCCCTGACCCAGGTACAGGACCTTGCACTTGGCCTTGTTGAACTTCACGAAGACTGCATGGGCCCACTTCTCAAGCCAGTCAAGGTCCCTCTGGATAGTATCCCTTCCCTCAAATGAATCAACTGCACCGTTCAGCTTGATGTCATCTGCAAACTTGATGAGGGTGCACTCAATCCCACTGTCTATGTTATTGATGAAGATATTAAATAGTATTAGTCCTATTATGGGCCGCTGAGGGACATCACTCATTACTGGTTTCCACTTGGATGTTGAAGAATTTATTGTAACTCTTTGGATGCAGCCATCCAGCCAAATCCTTATCCATCTAACAGTCCACCTATCAAATCCATATCTCCCCAATTTAAAGAGAAGGATGTCAGGGGAGACCATGTCAGAGACCTTACAGAAGTCCCCTTAGCTTTCCCCTTGTCCACTGATGCAGTTGCTCCATCATAGAATGTCACTAGATTAGTCAGGCACAATTTGCACTTGGTCAACCAATGCTGACTGTCTCTAATCACTTCCCTGTCTTCCATATGGCTTTGATATGTCTTCCAGGAGGATCTGCTCCATGATCCTCCAGGGCACAGAGGTGAGGCTGACTGGTCAGTAGTGTTAGGGTTCTCTTTTTTATCCTTTTTTAAAAATGGGGTTGAAATTTTCTTTTCTCCAGTCACTGGAGACTTTGACTGACTGCCATGACTTTTCAAATATCATGGACAGTGGCTTGGCAAACACATCAGTCAGTTCCCTCAGGACCCTGGGATGCATTGCGTTGGGTCCCATGGACTTCTGTATGTTTGGGTTCCTCAGATGGTCTTGAATCTTGGCTTCTCTTGTCATGGGAGGGACTTCATTTTCCCCATCCCTTCCTTGTGACTTGAGAGATGTGGGAAGAGAGATTGCCAGTGAAATAGGAGGCAAAAAAAGTTTTTGAGTACCTCAGCTTTCGCCATGTCAGTTGCTGCTAGCTCATGTCTTATTTGTCATGGGGGTACATTGTCTTCAATTTGTCTTTTATGATCAATGTACCTGTAGAAGTCCTTATTCTTATTCTACACATTCCTTGCTAAATTCAGCTCCAGCTGTGCCTTCACTTTCCTAATCCCATCCGTACACATCCAGGCAGTACCTCTCTATTCTTCCCAGGATACATGTCCCTGCTTTCACTGCCTATTCATTTCCTTCTTACACTTTCATTTGACCAGGAGGTCCTTACTAAACCATGCTGGTCTCCTGCCTTCCTTGCCTGCTTTCTCACACATGGAAATTGAAAGCTCCTGCGCTCTAAGAAAAAGGTCCTTAAAGAGCTACTAGCTCCCTTCTGCTCCTTTATCCCTGAGGGTAGTTTCCCAAGAGGTCCCCATCCACTAATTCTTTACAGAACTGAATGTTTGCTCTCCTAAAATTCAGGGTTCTGACTTCACTCATCACCTGGCCCATATCCCTCAAGATCATGAATTCCACCAGGGCATGATCACTGCAGCCCAGGCTGCCACCAATCTTGACATCTCCAAGTAGTTCTTTCCTGTTGGTAAGCAACAGGTCTAGTAACACTCCTCCCCTGGTTGGGCTGTCTATCATCTGGATTAAGAAATTATCCTTGACGCACTCCAAGAGTCTCCTGGACTGTTTGCAGCTTGCTGTGCCACTTTTCTGGCAGATGTCAGGGTAACTGAAGCCCCTCCAGCAGGATCAGAGCCTGTGAGTGTGATAATTTCTGTAATTGAAGAATGTTTCGTCAACAGGGTCCCTTGATTGGGTAGCCTGTAGTAAACATTAACCATGAAGTTTCCTTTGTTGGCTTGGCCCCTAAACTTCACCCATAAGCTCTCAACCTGTTCATCATTGTTTTTCAGAGGCAGCTCTGTGCAGCCATTTTTTTAATATATATATGTCACTTAAGAGAGAAGCAACCATATGTTTATTGATTGAAGTAGAATTTTAACAAAGTTTGATAATAAATGTGACAGTGATTTACAAGATTCGATGGTAAGATATACTTGACTATTTGCTGCACAGAGGAAAAGATTGGACAAAACCCACAGGGCTGGATAAAACTGTCAGGCAGACTCTCCCATTGAGTCCCAAGGTTCAGAAAGGATCCCCTTGCTTTCTAAACTCCTTCTCAGAGAGGCATTTAGGTGCCTAATATCTAAAGAATTTTAAATATACAATCAATTCCTTTACACCTCTTAGCTAAGATTACAAAGTTTCAGTGAATTTATTCCTAATTCATTTACCGAGGGTCTGTTGTGGCAAGGATCCTCTCAGCCTTGAGGAGTAACCTTATCTAAAATATACACATTAATTTCCATTTATTGTTTGTTTGTTTGTTTGTTTTCTAGATTATGGGATGATGGAATTATTGATCCAGTTGACACAAGACTAATTTTGGGCCTCAGTCTGAGCACAGGGCTAAATGCACCTGAATTTGGAGTCTTCAGGATGTAATCTAAATGTTTGCTACATATCAGAACTACCTCTACATATTTTAATTAGGAATGGAGACCAAATTACACACAATTTTAGGGTGTTTTAAACTGATTTAAGAATAAATATATGCGTACAATGCTGCTTTGATGGAAAGGTCTTATTTTCATTGAATAATCATCACACTGTGCTTTAGTGTGTTAATACTGATTTCAAATCAGTCACTGATAATGTTTTATATAACATTGCATTTTTCATTTGGTGAATGACTTGATATGTCTGGCATTAAAATGTTTGTAAAGAAACTTTTGATGCAATCTCTTAAATAATCAAATTAATTCTACAAAATAAGATGTATATTTGGTACTTATTAGCTTCTTTATTTCTTTTAATTCTACTTTGTACATTTTCTGTAAATGCTAAATGTCCTTGCAATCCAACAAAAAGATAATCCCCATTCACTCGTAAATATCTTTTAAGAAAGAGAAGTGCAGCAAGAGCAGCCAGGGAGTTCAACGTAGCATGAAATTATAGATTCCATGCAGCTGTACCATTTTGGTCTTTCTCTGGCTTTCATCCAACAAATATTACTCTTCTGTATGATTCCCTGAAGTCAAATCAACAGAGAATCTGATTGATGCTTTTTTTCTGGAAGAGCTGAAGATGGTATAGTGATATCTGTGGGAGCTGTAGGTTGCTGAGCACTTCTGAAGACTGGAATTGGTGTTCATGATTTAATACTTTGCTCTATTGATATGATCCTACTAGCAATTCTAGTTTCACAAAGACATGGGAGTTTCCCCACATGGATCAGTGCTTGACTTACAGTACATGCCTGAATCCCACTGACTCTAGGGTTGTTAGGATATTGGAGTGCTCTGCTTAATCTTATTTATTTCATAATTAGTCCCAGTGTGATGCTTTTAGTGGATTCAAGATCTGTCTCGTCATTCGTTTATTTCAGAAAAATTGTACCTTAGTGTGGCAGGTACACCTGCCCTGAGAGGGAGTAGACCTGAGGCATGGTGCAGGGGATCTGTGACTCGGATTACAGACTCCACTCTGGTGCTGCCTCGTAGACCACTCCAGCCAATAGGTGCCACCATGATCATATATGACCACAAGCCCCAATGTGACTTGGGTATAATGGAGCCCTGTTGGAGGCCATTTTGAATCCTCTTGAAGCAGCAGGACTGCGACTAGAGAGCCTCCTCATGGTAGGAGTGCCTAGCACAGTCTCCTCCTCGAGGTTGAGTGTCCTCACTTCACCAGGTGAGTGTATGCACTACAGGATCTTCCCCATCCCCCTAAAACCCTAAGAGATTATGGTTACCCTTGTAGCAGTGTTGTCCCCACTCAGCGATTCTTACTAGGTTGCACCTGAGTGCAGATCAACTCCTGTGACATATCTACCTTGGAACTGTACAGACACCCTGGTTTGAAATAAATTTTTATCAGTTGTTGTTCCATCCTCAATGGTCAGTGATTTTTCTGGGTTCTGTGACACTTATAGAAACTCATCATGGTTTAACCCCAGTCAGCAACTAAGCCCCATACAGCCACTCACTCACTCCCCCTCCCAGTGGGATGAAGGAAAGTATCAGAAGGCTAAAAGTGAGAAAACTCGTGGGTTGCACTAAACAAACAGTTTTCTATCTCTGACCTTACAGGGGGGAAATCTATCCAAAATCTGGTATATTCTGCACCACTCAAAAGATTACTTCTGTAGATCTGTACATGTGTACTCCCACTGTCATGCTGACACACATGTTCTTAGTATATTAAACATATATTTAACAAAAAGTAATAGTCTAAAATTCTGTAGTAAAATGGCAATGAGGAACAGAGTTGCAGTTTTGTGGCACTGATTCTTGTTCTCACTTCACTATAAGGATTTGTAAATACTATGTTGGGCACGCCTCTGAGATTTTTTGCTTCTGAATGTTATTCATGGTTGCTGGACTTTTGAAATGCCTTTCAAATACCATATTTTCAATTCTATTATGTATAAAATAAAGCCAGGGATAAATAAGGATTCAAATCCCCAAAGTATTGCTATAAAAGGCTTCCAATAAAAAGAAACTATATTTTTGTATATTCTGTCACTGCAGTAGAGTACCTACTTCAGGCATCCATTCTCTTTCTGTTCTTAAATATTGGGGTCAGTTTCCTGAGTCTTTTAGTGCCAAAAGCCATACGTACCATTTTCTTTTTGTTAACATTAAGTGATCAGTTTGGAATAATATTTTTGCCTTAAATGTACTCTTTGGATGAGATGGATAAAGAAATCATTTTGAGTTGGAGACAGTAACTGACAATCCTGAAGTGTAGATAATGAAAATAGATAAGTTTCTAAGTATTCATCCTTCTGAGAATGCTAACTAGCTATTGTTCGTTACATCTGAAAGGAAAGTTATTTAAATCTATCAAAATTTCTTCTTTTAAATATGTGTACAAATCAAGTCAAAATGTGTCTCTGAATAAATAAGACAGTGATACCTGTCTTTGGAAACATTAAACGGATAGAATCCTATCAGCAAGTTTTGGTTAGGGGAAGATACAGAATGGGACCTTCACTGAACATGAATGATTCAAGGAATTGCTGGTGATTATCACTTCCCCATCCTGGAAAAGCTTTTCATGTTCATGTGCTATGCCTTGTATGTTGACAGATACTATATGTAATGCATACTGTATATAATGACATTTGGACAACATGTCCAAGGAAGAGCAAAGAAGCTGGTGAAGGGTCTAGAGAACTAGTCCTAGGAGGAGTGGCTGAGGGAAGTGGAGCTGTTTAATCTAGAGAAAAGGAGGCTGAGGGGAGACATCATCACTCTCTACAACTACCTGAAAGTATGCTGTAGTGAGATAGGTGTTGGTCTCTTCTCCCAAGTAACAAGTGATAGGATGAGAGGAAACAGCCTCAAGTTACACTAGGGGAGGTTTAGACTGGATATTAGGAAAAATGTCTTCACTGAAAGGGTTGTCAAGCATTGGAACAGGCTGCCCAGGGAACTGGTTGAGTAACCATTCCTGGAAGTATTTAAAAGACGTAGACATGGTGCTTAGGGACATGGTTTTGTGGTGGACTTGGCAGTGTTAACGATTGGACTCGATGATCTTAAAGGTCTTTTCCAACCTAAATGATTCTATGATTCTGATAGAAGAGATGGCCTCTTGCATATACTGTCAATCAGAGATTTGCTGAAATATCTTGTTCTCTGTGAACCTGCTAGGAGTGAAGTGTAGAACCCTGTGTTCATACCATAATTGAGGATGTTGATGATAGGTCTCTTTACACTGGCATACTATTCCATTTCTTGAGCGTTCTCACTTACCATTTTCATTGTGTACCAGTAGGATGTCTCTTGAATGTTTGAGTGTAAATGGCAAATGAACTCCTACATTTGAAGAAGACAGATATTGTCTGTCTTATAGCTTTCCTTCTGAGAACACAGCTGACAGATGGTAGCTTTTAACTGCCAGTGTAAGGACATAAGATTCCTGACAGCGGAGGCAGCTTAAGAGCTATGGATGACTATTTTCAGACTTGTCCTATCCATCTCAGTTGCATATGGCCCCTTCACAGCAGTATCTGAGCAGTTCACAACCATTAATATACTTACCTATCTTGAAACTGGTTGGATGGCCAGGCCCAGAGAGTAGTGGTAAATGGAGTTAACTCCAGCTGGAGGCCAGTTACAAGTGGAGTTCCTCAGGGCTCGGTACTGGGTCCAGCCCTGTTCAATGTCTTTATCAATGACCTGGATGAAGGCATTAAGTGCACCCTTAGCAAGTTTGCAGATGACACTAATGTGGGTGGAAGTGTGGATCTGCTGGAGAGTAGGAAGGCTCTGCAAAGGGACCTGAACAGGCTGGACCGCTGGGCTGAGACCAATGGCATGAGGTTTAAAAAGGCCAAACGCCAGGTCCTGCACTTGGGGCACAACAACCCTATGCCGTGCTATAGACTAGGGGAAGAGTGGCTGGAGAGCTGCCTAGAGGAGAAGGACATGGGGTAATGGTTGACAGCCGACTGAACATGAGCCAGCAGTGTGCCCAGGTGACCAAGAAGGCCAACGGCATCTTGGCTTGTATCAGAAATGGGGTCACCAGCAGGTCCAGGGAGGTTATTCTCCCTCTGTACTCGGCACTGGTGAGACCGCACCTCGAATACTGTGTTCTCTTCTGGGCCCCTCACCACAAGAAGAATGTTGAGGCTCTGGAGTGTGTCCAGAGAAGAGCAACGAAGCTGGTGAAGGGGCTGGAGAACAAGTCTTACGAGGAGCGGCTGAGAGAGCTGGGGTTGTTTAGCCTGGAGAAGAGGAGGCTGAGGGGAGACCTCATTGCTCTCTACAACTACCTGAAAGGAGGTTGTGGAGAGGAGGGAGCTGGCCTTTTCTCCCAAGTGACAGGGTACAGGACAAGGGGGAATGGCCTGAAACTCTGCCAGGGGAGGTTCAGGCTGGACATCAGGAAAAAATTTTCATGGAAAGGGTCATTGGGCGCTGGAACAGGCTGCCCAGGGAGATGGTTGAGTCACCTTCCCTGGAGGTGTTTAAGGGGCGAGTGGATGAAGTGATGAGGGGCACGGTTTAGGGAGTGTTAGCTATGCTTGGACTTGATGGCCCAGTGGGTCCCTTCCAACCCAGTGATTCTATGATTCTATCATGAAGGATGATACTTAGGTTGATACTCTTTTTAAGACAGGAGTTGAGAAATAAATGAAGCAGCTCCACCATATCAAGCATGCAAGATGTGGTGGACTGGGACTTTGGAATAGGTGCTCTAGGCTTCTAGGTGATGTTTCTCCTTGGGGATCACTCTTTTGGGCTGTATGTCTCCCTCCCAACTTCTGAGCACTGCATCTCTTCACCATGGTAAGACCAGGGATGTGATTCTGCCCCTGTACTCAGCACTGGTGAGGCCACACCTTGAATCCTGTGTTGAGTTCTGGGCCTTTCACTACAAGAAAGACATTGAGGTCCTGGAGTGTATCCAGAGAAGAGCAATGAAGCTGACTCGAGAACAAGTCTTATGAAGAGCAGCTGAGGGAACTGGGGAGGGTTGTTTAACCTAGAGAAGAGGAGGTTGAGGAGGGACCTTGTCACTGTCTACAACTGATTGAAAGGGAGTTGTAGACAGGTGGGTGTTGGTCTCTTCTCCCAAGGGATAAGTGGTAGGATGAGAAGGAATGGACTCAAGCTGCGCCAGGAGAGGTTCAAATTGGACATTAGGAAAAATTTCTTCACTGAAAGGGTTATCAAGCACTGGAATAGGCCACCCAGGGAGGTGACTGAGTCACCATCCCCGAAGGTATTAAAAGACGGGTAGATTAAGTGCTTAGGGATATGGCTTAGTAGTGGACAGGTACAGTTGGACTTGAACTCGAAGGTCTTTTCCAACCTAGGGATTCTATGATTCTATGGTATTTGTAGATACGGATAGCAATAGATAGACACAGAAATGTATAATTGTGTAGGTATCTATATCTATGTGGCATATTAACATGGACGGACTCAGCTTTCGTTTCAAGCTAAGACCCAGTTTATTGTTACAAGCTCATATTTATACCTTACTAAAAATGTCAGCACCACCCCCACAAGTCCCTCATAAATATTTCCACGATATGATTTTTTTCTTTCTAAACTCCTTGTGACCATTGTTGTTTTCATGCATGTCTCATTTCATGCACGTCTCATTCATTTTGATGAAGTGCTGAGGGACGTGGTTTAGGGAGTGTTAGGAATGGTTGGACTCGATGATCCAATGGGTCCTTTCCAACCTTGTGATTCTGTGATTCTGTGATTTCTGCCACGTCAGCAATTCATGTTCCAGCAATGTTTATTCTTCTCAAGCCCATGGCTTGCTGGATATTAAATGTTCTGTACTCCTGTTCCAGGGGCTTAACAACACTTCTGTGGCCACTTGTTAAGCCATAGGGTGTGTGAGTTTGGGCAGAGTTATCTCCCTCGCACCCACCGGTGTAATAAACATGCCTGCTTTATAACTCATTTTGGGTTATAGGGTTTGATTCCACAAAACAATTTGGTGAGCCAGGCAGGAGACCCTCTCTACCCAGCTGCAGGACCGGGTGGGAATAGGACATTCTAAGGCATGCCCCGGACTGTTTTTCCAGATAAGCTCCCATCCTCATCTGATCGCTGCAGGGGAAGAGACGGACCGTTGGCAGGTGGACCAAGTATGTAATTTCTGTAATTTGGATTTACCTGCAGGGTAGGAGGGGACGAGTCTGTAAATCATGTATGGGATGCCTCACGTGATGACGAAGGGTTAGGGTCACTTTGCCATGATCCCGTAAACCCGTGAGGGGATATAAATCCCCTTTTTGTGCTAGATGAGGAGATGGCACTGCCCGCCCCTGGGTAAAATAGCAAATTCGCTGTTGTGGTCTGGTATGGGTGCTCCCTGCTGTGATAGCAAAGCACCAGGTAAAATATAATCCCAAGCTTCTCGTGAGATGGAGACGCAGAGTGAGGCATTATGGTATAATCCCAAGATTCTCGTAAGGTGGTAAACGCACAGTGAGGGATTATGGTATTATAGATAAGATAATATTATAGTATATAATATTATTATGAATTAGGTACTCCCTGCTGAGAAAGCAGGAGTGCTGCATATGAGATAGCTATCATGTTCTACACCCATTGCAAATCTTCAGTATCGGTACCATGTATATTTTAACATCGTTAAGAGCTCATTTTAAACTTCTCATATGTTGTGGAGTGTTTGTATGTGAGTGCGTGGTAGCATGAGATGCGCAATTGAGCGCGAAGCGAGTGTGGAGTTCTGATCCACGATTCTGCTGTCCTGCGAAGGAAGCAGCCTGAGATGAATGAAGTGAGAGATCACTGTTATATGTTGTGTGTTTTATGTCACAAGTATACTCTGTGAATTGTTTTATGTATAATAGAGTACCAATAGATTTAAGAGGGATAGAACGTTATCCCCTCTCCATGGGGGGGGGAGTAGAGACAGACGAAGTGTAAATGATTTAGAAGCCCAGCTTGTCTTTATCCTAGGAATGCACCTACAAAGCCTTTCAATTCCAAACGTCCATTAAGCTGGCAAACAGGTATATTTACCTGGGAACTTTGGAATGAAAGGCTGCAGGGGGTGAAGTTTTAAAAGGTATGTAGAAGGAAAAGAAAAAAAAAAGGAAAGGGAGAAGCAGCAGAAGCTGCTGAGAGTACCTCTCCTTCTCCCCCTCCCTGGAATGCAAGTTAAGCTTATCTTTTGAAGCACTTGCTGTGTGGGTTAACCCTATCCTGGAATGTTTTAAGTGCTTTGTGTATATAGACTGAAAGTGTAAAAGTAAGAAATTTCTGTGGATAAGTCAGAATTCTGCATGCTGTGGTTTTGTGATTTTGTTTTTATTGTCCTGTTCAGCCAGGTTGGGGTCACTTTATTGTCCCGAGTGTCCATAATTTGTAGACGGGAATTGTTGTTGTTGCTAGTCTTGAGGGAAGTCCCTAAGAGCTTAGGGATGAGTCACTTGTAAGTATTTTAAAAGTTTGTGCAAATTGGAGAAAGGAAGAAGAGGAATTGGAAGGTAGTATAATGGGGGCAAAACTGAGCAAAGAATTTCCTCAAGCAAGCCCCTTGAGGTGTATATTGAGATATTGGAAGGAATTGGCTGGGTGCCCAGGAGGTTCAATGAGTAAGAAGAAGTTAATGACGTTTTGCAATCAGTGGTGGCCCCTTTACATATTGGACAATCAGGAAAAGTGGCCAGTAAATGGCACCCTGGAATATAACACCCTGTTACAATTAGAATTATTTTTAAGAAAGGAAGTGGGAAGAATATTCATATGTTGACCTGTTCTTTACCCTCCAAAATCATCCGGAATATCAAAGGGATTGCAGTCTTCACCCACCGCAAGACCCTATGGTGATGGCCTTGGAAAGAGAAAATTTAAAAGAGAGAAAAGGCAAGTTGAAGAGGTGGTGTTCAGCATGTAGTATAGGGCAGAGGTGTGTGAATCCTGAAAAGGTTCGGAAAGCACAAAATAAAGGGTTACCGGAGCATGAAAGACCACCGCCAGCAAGGGCACAGGAAAATTCTGAAGAATCTGAACTTGATAGTGCCATGGGTACTAGTAGTGCCCCAGAAACCCCCTTCACGCGCCGCACGAGGGCAAAGGAGGGGCTGAAAATGGAACTTAGGCACCGTTACGGGAGGCAGTAGGACCAGATGGAAATGCAGTATTGATTAGGGTGCCGTACACATCGTTGGACTTAGAATCATGGGAAAGAAAGGCAGGAGGCTATAGATTAGATCCTGTAGGAGTGGCAAAACATTTTCAGTATTTAGTCAGGCAGCATAACCCTGATTGGAGGGATGTCCAGCTAATGCTAGACAGCGTGACTGAAACCGAAAAGCAGCTCATAATAAAGAAGGCTCAGGAGTTAGCTGAAGACCACCTTAAAGGATTAGGTGAGGATGTAAAGGATCATTTCCCCTTACAGGATCCCCATTGGGATCCCAACAGATCAATACATATGGAGCTCTTGGAACAATATTGAGAGTGCATTGCAAAAGGAATAGAGAGAGCTATCCCTAAAACTGTAAATTGGTCAGCGTTGTATGCAGCCCCCATCAGAATATCTTGAGAAACTGAGAGATACAATGAGGCGCCAAAACTCTCTACACCCTGAGTTGGAGGTCCCGATACAGCAATTAGTTTCACTTTTTATCAGACAGTTCACTAAGGATATACGTAGGAAATTACAGAAGCTGGGAATGCCCGAGGGGCGGAATATAGAAAAACTGCTTGATGAGGCCTGGAAAGTATTCAGCAATGGAGAGGTGGAAGAGAAAAGAAGAGACTGTAAGGTGGCAGAGGAAGACCAGAAAAAGGATAGTAGGGCTCTGGTAGCAGCTTTACAGCAGGGTGGGGCCCTAATGAAAAGAGAAGCCGGGACCTCAAGAAATAGAGATCTCTCAGGGCTTCCTCTTTTGAATAATCAGTGTGCATGGTGCAGGCATGGGACACTGGAAGAAAGACTGTGCCCGAGGGAGACTGGGAATCAGAAGGAGTGTAAGGGTCTCCATAACCCAAGCCCTGATAGAACAGGATGACTGATCGGGACCCGGGGGCTCCACCCTGGTAGATCCGCTGGTTATAATGAAGCTAGGGGAAGAACAACAAAGGGTTGAATTTTTAGTAGATACTGGTGCAACATTTTTGGTATTGAATCAAGCTTTGACACCTGTAAATGATGATTTTGTAACGGTAAAGGGAGCTACTGGCCAAAGTGAAAAGGCATATTTCCTCCAATCTTTAAAGTTTAAATTGGGAAAACAGTTGGGGATTCACAAGTTTCTTTACATGCCAAACTCACCCAAGCCACTACTAGGACGAGACTTATTAGAAAAACTGGAAGCAGAAGTAAAATTCGGAAAAGACGGAATAGAATTTAAGGTGGGAGGTGATCAATTAACTGAACTTTTAAGCTTAGCCCTGATAAGTCCCTCTGAAGAGATGAAAGTACCAAAGGAGGTGGAGGATCAAGTGTTCCCTGGGGTGTGAGCCACTGAAATGCCTGGCAGGGCAAAAAAAGCCTTACCCATAACAGTTAAAATTAAACCAGGAGCCAAACCTGTGAGAATAAAACAATATCCTTTGAGGTTAGAAGATAGAAAAGGAAATTGTCCCATCATAGAACGATTCTTAAAATATGGATTGTTAGTAGAATGTGAATCTGAATACAATGCTACCATATTACCAATAAGAAAACCAGATGGAAAATATAGAATAGTTCAGGACCTTAGGGCCATAAACAAGATAACTGAGGATTTATACCCTGTAGTGGCCAATCTATATACTTTGTTGACAAAACTGAAATCTGAATTGGTATGCTTTACCGTACTGGATTTAAAAGATGATTTCTTCTGCCTACCTTTGAGCCCTGAGAGTCAGTTGCTGTTTGCCTTTGAGTGGGAAAATCCAGAGACAGGGAGAACATAGCTTACATGGACCGTACTCCCACAAGGCTTTAAAAATAACCCTACCTAACAGACTATATAACAAGCTTACAAAAACAACTCAGAAAAATAGAAAAGCTGGTTTCGGGGACTCGTGCTCATGGCCTGGATGGGCCAATACATAATATAAAACCAGGTGATTATGTATATGTCAGATCTCTTTCAGACTCACCCTTGAAGCCAAAATGGGAAGGACCATTCCAGGTTCTATTGACGACACATACAGCAGTTAAGATATGGGAACAGGCATCGTGAACAGGCATTTCACTAGAGTGAAAAAGGCACCTAAGTCTTCATGGAAGGTCATGCAAGTCCAAACGGGAAAATTGTCTTTCTCACGATCTTAATTATAATTCAGGAATGGGAGGGCACTTCTAGCCAAAACAATAACAAGTGGTCTTGGTCTCAAGCTTATGTTAGGTACACTGGATCCATGGGTATAAATTCTGCTCAAAAGGGCCTAAGTCTCTCTACTGTGGTTATACATGGAAATCAGATGTACCTCAGAAAAGGGTTGAATTGGGATAAAAAAGAAAGGGTTCATCACCTTCAAGGGAGCATGGGGGAAGAAATCAAAGTAGGATGCTGGATGATTAATGGCACCATTCATAAGAAGGCATCACAAATTACTGTCTCAACTATTCCTACAGATAAGAAAACAGAGACCTGCACTTCCAGTGAATTAGATTGTTGGCATAATTTTACATTAACACAGATCGTTGAGGTAGTTTGTCTTTGGGCACATGATACTATTGGACTCTCATTCAAATTTAAAATAGATGCTATAGCTAGGCCCACTACAGCAAGCACACAAACAACAATCACACACCATGAGAAATATATGTCTACCGAACAACCTACATCAACACCCAAACTCAAATCCAGATTTTATGAAATGTAATCAGAAATATAGGTCAGTAACAAATGTTGTTCAGTCCAGAATGATCCCTTAAACATGTGGAGATGCTAATGCAAATCAATATTTCTGACATTCAGCCAGCATGCTCTCATTTCCTAAAAACATCCTTCGAGGGCTGGACAACTACGTTGCAAAAACAAACACCATTTAGAGACGAAACACAGAGAGACCTAACTGGCATATTAGGGATGGGACTGGAGGTCCTAAATAGAGTTGATTCAAAGATATTGATGAATAAATTAGCCGCTGCAACTAGTGATCTAACAAAATTACGGCAACCTTTACAATCTTCTCTATCAGCATTAGGAACTAGCCAGTGGCTCTTATCAGAAGTGTTACCAAAATGGGTTAAGATAGAAGAGCAAGACCATGAATTAATAATGAACGCACTTGGTACTGTTCAAGATAATGTCTCTGTGGCCCTCAGTTGTATACAGGCGCAATTATGGATGCAGTCAGTGGCCGCCTTAATTATAAGAGAAGGTGGTGAGGGTACTTTCCCCACTGAAATCCGGAAAGTGGTTTGGGCCAGTGCCACTGGCTTAGAGAGGAAGTTTCAATCCTGGTAGACTCTGGTAAATTTTACCTATGACCCCATCACTAATACAGCCACAGCCTTTGTGTTTATCATACGTAGCGCTTCAATATATATATAATTGCAGAAATGAAAGACGAGATGGACTCCAATAAGGTGGCAAAATGGAAACCTTTATTAACAAGCTACATGTTATTTTATAGTCTTGCTAAAGCTTTCATAACATCAAAACTCTTTTGGTATAAAACTATTGTTTACCATATGTGTTATGATATTATTGGCTAATGCTAATTTTGCACAATGTGACCACATGCCCTGTTTTTCTAAATTCTTGTTTTCTTCTTTTTGCTGGTTTAGCTTCAACTTGCCTGTGTTACAACTGCTTATCGTATTGTTTTCCTCCCTAGAAGGTCAGCCCAAGGACATGTTTTTTCCCTTAAGTTAGTGATGTGTTAAACAGCTGTGTCCTACTATCGCTGAGCCCTGCGTCTCCCCCTTCTTTTAATTCTATTATCCAAGCTCGCTTAAATGTATTGCTAATCATATTGTGCAAGCATCGCAATATACACGGCAAAATTAACAGTGCTAATAATATAATCACTAAAATCACAAAAAGTCCTTTAATCAGCTCTCTTAACCATGCTGGGAGTCCTAGACTCCTGAGCCATTTTCCCAAGCTAATGTCACTATGTTTCAATTTTGATGTCAGGGATTTTAATTCCTGAAATTGCTTAAATATCGGCTCAGAATGATCAGACAAATTCATACAGCACATGCCCTCGACGTCTTCACATCCATGTCCTTGTGCCAATAGTAAAAAATCTATGGCTGCCCTATTCTGCAAGGTTGCATGGCAAACAGAATCTAAGTCCATTAAAAGATTTTGTAGTATCGTAGATGTGGCGTTATTTTGTTTTGCTAGCCAACACCCCAATTTGTTGTTGGCCTAATGCTCTGCCAGCAGCCACTCCTGGTGCTAGCAAACTTGTGATTACAATTTTGTCCAAATCCCAAAAACTTAGGTCATCCTTGCAGTCTCTGCTGTATGCATGTATACTTCATTTTGAGCAATGCTGTTTTGCTATGTTTAAAATCATTGAATTGTTGGGTCAATTGCAAGATCAATCTACCTAGGGTACAAGGTCCCCCATAGGTGTTAGAAGGTAGACCTGGCCATGCTCGATCTCCACAAATAAAAAATACCCCTGGTGGTAGTTTTAATGGTTTTTTTAATGGGGTTTAGCAAGAAGCCCTTTGGTTGTATAATTGCACCATGCTGTCTCCTTCTGAAAGGCAAGGGGTGTGACATTTACTATAATTGTATTGGAGTGCAATTGAAGATTACACATGCATCAGCTTTGACCGACCCCAAAATATCCAGTTCTTGAGGTTCTAAATACATCTTGAGTAAATAATCTGCCCACACGTTCCACATATCTACACATCCTTTTATCATGTTTTCAGGCTTTAGGAGCCTACAGATATCGGGGGGACCATCGCACTCCCAGTCACAGATATGTTTTGATCCCACTGTTCGTGGCCACTTTTCCATATCTAGCGGGATTCCTACAAGGCATATTTGAAAAGGGTTATTGGGTGTCACCATGGATAGACATAGTGAACTGCTATTAGTGGCATTTGCCAGGGTAACCCATACATTTGGTCTCTGAGAAACTGAAATATAATCACTAAAACTACACATAAAAAGGTTAAAAACGAATTAACAGAAAAACTGTGAAAACTTCATGTTGGAAGGTCCTTTGAAGGTTGCTCATGATCTTGATCTTTCTTCAACCATGGTCAGACTGCTCGTGCTGGTATCCAACACGGACCGTCTCCTGTTAAAACACAAGCATATCCCCTTCCCCATATAATTAAATCATAAGGACCTTCCTAACTTCCTTCCCAAGTTCTTACCATGACTTTCACTTGATTTTTATGTTCAATCATTCTTGGTGACATGGTTTGCACGTTTCACTATTGGAGGGATTAAAGTATTTCCCAGCAATCGTAAAAAATTCATAACATATTGTACTTTTGCTAACCTATTGGCTATTGTACTTTAGCTAACCTATTTGCTAATATTTCTCCCTGTTCCCCCTGTTTTTCTTTTTGCAAAAGAGTTTTGATGGTGCAATGAGTTCGTTCTACAATTGCCTGTCCAGTTGGGGAATGTGGAATGCCAATAAGGTGTTGCACTCTCATCTGTAAAAACTGTCAGCCCATTTAACAGTGTGGTACTACACTTAGGTTTTTCCTCTAGACATTCTTGTTGCAAAAAGGTTACCAACCGATGGCCTGGATGATGAATTTTATTTTGTTCATTAAAGTTCGCCAAGGCCACTTGTAATTCTAAGCTGTTCTGCATACTCTATTGTAAATATCATTCTGTCATTGGAATGACTATTGTTTCAGGCTCTTTCCCATTCAATTCCTCTATCTGATCTCGACCTTTCATGATTAACTGTGCAAACATTTCTACTCTTGTTACAATCGTCTTTGATGGCTGATTAGATAAGAATTGCCATTCTATAATTTTTAATTTGTCCAAATCGGTTTCAACACATTGCATTATTAACCCAAAGGGCTGATAAACATTACTAATGATCAAGAAATTGACAGGCCACCCATATACTACACGATGTGCTTGCCTGTTGCTTACTGCATTTTCTATTTTTTTCCAACTTTTGTTCTGTTTCCTTTCTAGTTTCCTTGGTGCCAATATATCCGTATCTCCTTTTAACAACTTGAACAAAGGTAACAACGTTTGATTATCTACCTCTATCAAATTCCTGATCCAATTGATATTACCCAGCAAGATCTGCACATCGTTCAGTGTTTGGATGTTAATTCTAAGTGATACCCTTTGTGGTTTGATGATTTTATCCAAAATTTTTCACCCCAAATACATCCGTGGTGCAACACTCTGCACCCTCTCTGGTGCGATTTGCAACTGATGTTTTTGCAACATGTCACATAATTCCTGTTTCTACCTTTCCAAATTGTCTTTCCCCACCGCTAGTATATTATCCATATAATGATACACTAATAGCTGTGGATATTTTTTCCGAAAATCTTGTAAGGCTTGGTCAACATAAAGTGGACACTTTGTTGGTGCATTTTTCATCCCTTGTGGTAACACTGCCCATTGATATCTCTGCAGTGGTCCCTGTCTGTTTGTTGTCAGAACCAAAAAGGCAAATTTTTCACTGTCCCTGGGGTCAATAGGTATGGTAAAAAAATACAATCCTTTAAGCCAATAACTAAAACGTTCCAGTCTCTATAAATCCTTGGGGACTGACCAACGGCCATCCTTAAGGCCAGACTTTTTCTGTCATGACAGTGACATCCACGATGGTATCCACCAGCACAGTTATTTGAATTGTTTGATTTTCCAATATCAATGTCACCTTTAATTGTGGTTTTGATTTTTGAATTTCTAATGCCCATGTTATCTGTTTATCTTGTCCTGTATATCCAAAGCCTCCACTTGCACTTTTTTTTTTTTTCCCCCGGTTTGAGGGGCTTTACTTTTAAAAGGTACTAATTGTGCTATTAGACCGAATGCCTGACACAGAATAACGAAAACAAACAAACATACTGGATGACCATCAAGTCGTCTGTGGGCTTTTCTCTGAGTAATGGCTTTTTCAATTTTGCCCAAAGTTTTTTGCGCACTGTCACTCGTAAGAGTAGGAGGTGCTGTTAAAGCCATGTCCCCCTTAGGAAGATCAAATAATGGACTTAATTCTGCATTAGTAATACCCAAATAAGGTTTAACTCGATTGATTGTTCCTAGGAGCTTTTGTAAATCGTTTGAACTACTATTTGCAATTTGACTTGCTGAGGTTCAGTTGTGGCATTCAAAATTTCCACTTAAGATATTTCCAGGTCTGAATTTTTTTTCCGGTGCGACTTGAAGGTCTATTTTCTGTAATACAATCTTCGAAATGGTAATAATTGAGCAACATAACTGCTTTGAGTGACATACACAGGTAGGAAAGGAATATAAACCATAGCTTGTATTTGTCCAGGAAAATCAGAATTAATAACACCAGGTTACACAAAAAGACTTTGCAAAGTAACACTCGAATGACCCACTAACCAAGCATTTAAACCATTACCAATAGGACCAAAAGCTTGGAGCGATACCTTGTGAACATATTAATCCCTTATTTTGATTGAGGAGGGTGTGGAGAAGATCCAAGTGGGAGCATTTACTGTTGTCACGTGTCTCCGCTGTGTGCTGGGTTGCTGGTTTCTTTGGTTCTTTAATGTTAATAGTTTACCCCAAATATCGTATTTGAAATGGCGTTGATTTTTAAAGTGACAACCTTTTCGACATTTATGGTAATGGTCCAGGTGTTGTCAAATTCTTGGCCCCTTTTGTCTGCTTTTACCTGTATGGGAATTTTCAAGGCTGCAAATGCATTAACTTTTCTATTCCTTTGTAGTTTTTTAATCTCAGAGGATACTCCTTTTGGACTCTTAAATCATGTTCTCATTAGTGTCTGGCTAAAATCCCCTTTACGGTTGTCTGCACTAGGACCCAGCAGTTGCTTATCTAAGAAGGAACACTGGAATGCGGAGTGTTCTTCATAAATTGTTACTCCCCTAGAGAGATAAGGACTCCCAAGCTAAAAGAAAAAAAACTTCTCATTAAAAAAAAAAATTAGGAGAAAAGAGGGGGGAGGAAAAGGGAGGGGGAACTCACACACAGTCACAGGGCTGGGTTTTGGGGTTTTTTTTCCATTTTCTTTTTCTATTTTCTATGTTCTTTAGAATCATAGAATCATAGAATGATTTGAGTTGGAAAGGACCTTAAAGATCATCCAGTTCCAACATCCCTGCCATAGACAGGGACACCTCCCACTAGATCAGGCTGCTCAAGGCCCTATCGAACCTGGCCTTGAACACCTCTGATGAGCGAAAGCAGACAAGGGGGGTTAGGAGTGTTCGTTAGAGCTTGGCGTTGTTCACCTTGAAGACCTTGGAAGTTGATAACAAAGGAGCCAGCTAGCAGCAGTTTACTGATAAGTGGGCATTGGAATGCAGAAACCTGGAAAACAACCAGAAGAGACTGTGTCTGTACACAGTTCAAGGAAAAAGCTTTTTTTATCCAGGAGAAGACTCCTTACTTCACCCCTAAGACCCTGGCCCACGACCACCAGGAGGCACTACACAAGCGCAAAGACTGAAGTGAACCTTCCAGAACGAATTATGAACTAATTATAATACGAAGCAGGGATAGGTAATAAATATGTATTAGACAATTACGTATACCTCTATCTGTACACTGTAAGTAGCCACTTGTTAAGCCATAGGGTGTGCGAGTTTGGGCAGAGCTACCTCCCTCGCACCCACCAGTGTAATAAACATACCTGCTTTATAACTCATTTTGGGTTATAGGGTTTGATTCTGCAAAACAACACCTCCCCCTTTTTTGTTTTTGTGAATTACTAATATTTGTTTTAAGCTCTATCAATCAAGCTTTGTATTAATTTGATTAAACAAGGCACACAAATCAATATGCTACAAAAAACAAGTAAAAACGTAAAATCTATCATAACTAATTTTTTTAATCCAAGGTCCAAATCCAGCAAAAGGTCCTGCAAATGAATTCTATACATTTCAATCATTTGCAATTTTTCTGTTAAATTTTTTAGGGTGTTAATACTTTTACGTATACATTCTGAATGGTCTGATAAGTTCATACAATGCACGTCATCCAGTTCTTCACAGCCATGACTGAGTAATAAATGTATAGTAGCTCAATTTTGCAAGGTGGTATGTCTCACGGAATCTGCATCTCTCAAAAGACTAGATAAAGCTGCTAATGTGGTATTTGTTTGTTTTGCTAACCAACAACCTAGTTTGTCTAACGTTCCCAGTGCCTTTGCTGCTGCAGCACCAGGTAATAATATTGAAGCAGAAACTCTGCTGTGTTCCGAAGGGTAACTTGATCATTACACTCCATATCGAAAGCATGTGGGGTCTTTATTTGTCAATGATAGTGGTGAACCAAAGTATGGTTTTAAATCATAGAAATATTTGGAGTTAACAACGTAAGTCTGCCTACTGTACATGTGCCTCCTGAAATATGAGAAGGAATATCTACTCATGCTTTATCTCCACAAATAAAAAACAATCCTCTTGGCAATTGAGGGGGCATGTCGTTGGATTTGGATATATTTGCCAATATGTAATTACACCATACAGAATCATTTTTATACATTCTAAGTAAAGAATTAACATTTTATATAAGCATTGCATTTTCGCCTGTATAATTAAAATATTTACAAAATCTACTTTTATAGCACCTAATAAAGAAATTTCTTGTGGTTCTATTCCTTTTGGAGGGAAATGAGCTACCCAGCCTTCCCTATTGTCTGCACATGTGGTGCAAACAGATGTACGTGTGGTCTGAACATATTTTTCTAACATCATCTGTCGGCAAATGTACTAAACAGGTGCTAAATGGATTGGTTGGTGTTGCTACAGACAAACACAATGAATCTTGCCCTGTGGCATTAGCTAGAGTTACCCAGATGTTTTCTTTGGGTTGTGCAGGGATCCATGGTAATGGCAGTTATACAACACAAAATTCCCACAATTTGATGTGATCCTGACACTTTACAAATGCAATTCTTCTGTAGTGATGCCTAACAAGGGGAGTACCCAATTTATGGCTCCTAACAATTTTTGCACATTGTTCAGTGTCTTTACAGAATATAAAAGTTTAACTTGGGGTGGTTGAATGGTTTGTTATGGAATATTCCATCCCAAATATTTCCACAGAGAAAATTTTTTTGATTTTTTTCTGGTGCAACACAAAGACCTACTTGGGTAACAGCTACTGTTACAGCTGCTGCAGCTTTAGCTGTCTGTTCTGGTGTTGAGGCTGCAACTAAAATATCATCCATATAATGATAAATCACGGCTTGAGGATATAATTCGCAAACTGGTGATAAAGCTTTTGCTACAAAACACTGACAAATTGTTGGACTGTTACACATGCCTTGTGGCAATACAGTCCAGTGACACCGTTGGCTTGGTTCTGCCCTGTTAATAGAAGGAATAGAAAAAGCAAAACGGATTCCATCCTTTGGATGTAATGGAATGGTGAATAAACAGTCTTTCAAATATATAACAGTTAAGTCCCAGTTTTGAGGTAGCATTTTTGTTGAGGGCATTCCTGGATGCAATGGTCCCATAGGCTCAAGTATTGCATTTATTTTTCACAGATCTCGCCATTTTCTGCTTTTCTTCTGTTTTACAAACACAGATGTGTTCCACAGGCTGGTAGTTGGTGCAATGTGTCCAGCTTGTTTGTCTTGCACTAAAGCTTTAAGGTGGTATAGTTTCTCATTGCTAAGGGGCCACTGTTCCACCTAAATCAGCTCATCTGTAGTCCAGATAAGAGGAAGGGTGGTCTGCACCACAGTGGCCCCCATTAAAAATGGGTGCTCAAAGTCAGACCCCATTGTGCTGCACAGTCTCTACCCCATAAGACAGTGGTAAGTGACAGAATGTATGGTTTGACAGTTGCCACACGACCTTCAGGTCCATATATGATTATGGAGTGTAACTTTGTTGTGGGCTAATCACTCCCCCCACCCTCGTCAGAGCAGTGATTTGGTCAATGGTCAGTCTGTTGGCCATTCTGTTAAAGAAAAAAACTTACATCGGCTCCACTGTCTATAATACCAGTGAACTGCAGTGTCTGTTAATTCTGTGTGGCTGGTGGTAGCCAGGTCCAGCCTTGCACTTCCTGCTGTGCTGGCACAGAGCTGGCTTGCATTGCAGAAGGGTTCTGAGAGGGTACTTGTATCGGGACGTGCCATCTCACTATCACACTCAGTTGCATGTTTCCCTGTGCCCCTCAAGGAGCTAGTGCCTGACCATCTTTGTGAAATCTAGATCTGCAGGTGTTTGCATAATGTCGGCCTTTTTGACACCAGGGACAAATTCCAGGACCTTGACCTTGTTCTTTGATTTTCGGACCTACATGGCCCCTATTTCCGGAAGGACACTGACTTTGCAGATGTTCTGGTTTTCCACAATTGAAACAAGTTCCCCTCTGTTTAGGTGTGTGCATGGCTGCAAAAGCATCAGCCATTAAAGTCAGTTTATGAGATCGAGATCTGACATTTTGGCATGCTTTCATCATCTCAGTAAGTGACAAATTTCTATTCTTTCAAGGCAGTAAAACTTTCTGACAGTCTGCATTTGCATTGTCTATGGCTAATTGTTTAAGCAAAATTTCTCTAGCGGCGGTATGGTCTACCTGCTTATTTAGAGCTTCTTGTAGTTTGTCTAAAAAACTCATGTATGATGGTTCCATAGCTCCTTGTCGAATATTAACAAAAGACTGTACATGAGTCCCAGCATCAGGGACATTTCTAAATACCTTCAATGCAATAGCCTGTAGTTGTTGCAGCCCTTCTATTGGTATTATAGCTTGTGCTACATTGTCACTATAATTGCCTTCGCCCATTAAAGCATCGAGCCCCACACATCGCAAAGGACTATCCTGTGGGTGTTGCAAATTATCCATGGCTGCTATAGCTGCCAACTCCTTCCAATTTGACGTAAAGATAATATACTACATAGAAGTCATAACTAAACAAGTAATCGATTTCCAGTCCTGCGGTGTAAGGTGATATGCATCACTGATGTCTTCTACCAAATGGAACGTGAACAGAGCAGTTAGTCCATTCTCTTTTACAGCTTTTCAAATCTCCTTTATCGCTTCAAAACTAATTGGTACCCACCAAGGACCGGCGTCCCATGAATAAATCACAGGAAAAGCTTGTAACAGTTAGAGGTCCCCTTGCCACTGCGCTTCCTTCCCGACTTGTGCCCATCTGTCTGAGGGACAGGGTGGAAATAAGTCGGGCTCCTTCTCAGGGTCTATCAGACCCGGATCAAAGGGATTGTTGGCAGTCACTGATGGTCCTGAACTTGGTTCCATATCATTGCTGTGCTCTCTGGAGCCGACATGCGCCTTTAGCGCTTCAGAAACTGTCCGCCAGGGACCAAGCAACGTACGAGCCATTTTGTCCGACCAAGTCGCTTGATCCCATAATTGAACTCTGATCTTATCCCAGGTTTCTTGTTTGAATGCCAAGCAAACATCAAAAGAAGGCGCCTGATCCTGAGCCCATGCCAAAAATGTTTTAAGGTCAGCAATTTCTAGCATTCGGTTTTGTTTATTTAAAATGCGTTTGAATAAATCTATCACATCTTTCTGTTCCTGGGTTATCATGTTCCCCATTGTGTTATCAGCAGCTCACCTTCTGTCCCGCGGGTAGGTGTTTGTGGGTGCACCCTTGGCTTCTTTTCAGCCCTCCAATCATTCTGCCAATCTACACCACTGGACTGTACTCCTCCTTACGCGAGCCTCTGTTCAAGCCCTGATTCGGGTGTCATTTGTGGTGTATTAACATGCATGGACTCGGCTTTTGTTTCAAGCTAAGACCCAGTTTAGTGTTACAAGCTCATATTTATACCTTACCAAAAATGTCAACACCGCTCCCACAAGTCTCTCATAAAAATTTCCACAGTAGGTTTTTTTGTTCCAACTTTCTTGTGACCATTGTGGTTGTTTTCATGCACTTCTTGTTTCTGCCACATCAGCACTTCATGTTCCAGTGATGTTTATTCTTCTCAGGCCCATGGCTTGCTGGATATTAAATGTTCTGTACTCCTGTTCCAGGGCCTTAACAACACTGTAGTGGCCATCTCTTGATCATTATCTCTTCCAACAAGAGACCATCAACTAATCAAAGTATCAAGTTTGTCTTTAATACGGGCAGAAAGGAAACACTGGTAACAGCAGAAATTTTTGGAACTGGTTTCTGGGCTTCTGAGATACCTGGCAGGGCCAAAAATGTGGAGCATGTGAAGGTAAAATTGAAGCCAGAGGCCACTCCTGTGAGTGCCAGGTAATACCCTCTGCAATTAGAAGATTACAAGGGGATAAAAGACATTATTGACAAATTTTTGCAATATGAGTTATTAAAAGAATGTGAATCAGAATATAATACTCCAATATTGCCTGTAAAGAAACAAGGTGGAAAAAGCTATAGATTAGTACAAGAATTAAGGGCCATAAATAAAATTGTTGAAGATCTACATCCAGTAGTAGCAAAACCCTATACCTTATTGACCGAATTGAAAACTGATCAAAGATGGTTTACTGTACTGGATTTAAAGGATGCTTCTTCTGCTTGATATTGGCTGAAGAAAGCAAAAACTGATTTGCCTTTGAATGGGAAACCCCTGAAACTGGTAGAAAAACACAACTAACCTGAACAGTATTACCTCAAGGTATTAAGAACAGCCCAACTATTTTTGGGAACCAGCTGCCTCAAGACCTGGAAACCCGGCACTGGAACCCTGCTGCAGTACATGGATGACCTCCTGATAGCTACACAAACTAAGGAGGACTATGTACAAAGGACCTTAAGTCTATTAAACTTTTGGGGACTGAGTGGGAATCTGGTGTCTCAGCAGGAGGCCCAGCCTATGCAACGACTAGTTACTTACCTTGGATTCGAGATCTCTGGAGGACAGAGGGAGCTTGGGACAGCCTGGAAGGAAGCTATTTGCTGCACACCCGTACCGGGAATGGTAAAGAAGCTCAGAACATTTCTGGGGATGACAGGTTGGTGTCATTTATGGATATATAACTATGGACTCTTAGTGGAATCATTGTATGAACTACTGAAAAAAATATCCAATGGGATCATGAAAATTGGCATGGACCGGGGATGCAAGAAGGGCAGGTGAATAATTAAAGAAGGAATTGATGAAGGTCCCAGCTTTAGGTCTCCCCGATTGTTTCAAAGCTATTCTGTTTATTTTCACAACTAACATTGTGAATCCAACATCTTTCCTTAGTGGAGTCACTTTGGAACCAGTGATACATGACTGCCTGAAGACGATGGAGAGTACATTCCAGCCATCCAGATCTAAAAGAAAAACTGCTTATGGATGTGAAAGATTCCTGGTACACCAATGGAAACAGCTTTGTGAAGCAAGGACATCGCAAGGCTGAGTACGCTGTGACGACCACCAGAGAAGTGATCAAGGCCAAACCATTACCCTCAGGAACATCAGCCCAGAAAGCTGTAATAATCACACTCACTCAAGCATTGGAACGGACTCCTTACCACCCAAAGAAAACACAGTAAACATGCAGCTGATGAGCGAAAGCAGGCAGGGGGGGTTGAGAATGTTCACTGATGCTCGTCCTGAAGACCTTGGAAGATGATAACAAATGAACCAACTAGTAGAACTTTACTGATAAGTGGGCATTGGAATGCAGAAAGCTGGAAAACAACCAGAAGAGACTGTGCTTGCACACAGTTCAAGGGGAAAAACTTTTTTAAATCCTGAGGCAGACTTCTTACTTCATCCCTAAGACCCTGGCCCACGACTATCAGGAGGCACTATGCAGGTGCAAGACTGGAGCGAATCTTCCAGAACTAATTATAATACAAAGTGGGGGGGAGTAGGGGGAAGGTTATGAATATGTAGTAGATGCTTACACCTATGCATGTCTTTACACTATAAGTAGCTGCTTGTTAAGCTATATGGTGTGCACCCCAGCACTGGAAATAGACATACCTGCTTTATAACTCATTTTGGGTTATAGGGTTTAATTCTGCAAAACAATTTGGCACCCCAGATGGGACACCCTCTCTGCCCAGCTGCAGGATCAGTGGGGAGCAGGACATTCTAAGATGAGCCCCGGTAAGCTATTTCTCTGGAGAATCTCCCATCTCTATCCAATCGCTGAGGGGGGAGAGACAGCCCATCAGCAGACGGCCCAGGTATGTGATTTATGTATAATATGGTATGATAATTTGGATTTACCTGCAGGGTATCACAGAATCACAGAATCACAGAATCACCAGGTTGGAAAGGACCCACTGGATCATCAAGTCCAACCATTCCTAACACTCCCTAAACCATGTCCCTAAGCACTTCATCCACCTGTTCCTTAAACACCTCCAGGAAAGGCGACTCGACCACCTCCTTGGGCAGCCTGTTCCAGTGCCAAATGACTCTTTCTGTGAAGAATTTTTTTCTCATATCCAACCTGAACCTCCCCTGGCGGAGCTTCAGGCCATTCCCTCTTGTCCTGTCCCCTGTCACTTGGGAGAAGAGGCCAGCTCCCTCCTCTCCACAACCTCCTTTTAGGTAGTTGTGGAGAGTAATAAGGTCTCCCCTCAGCTTCCTCTTCTCCAGGCTAAACAACCCCAGCTCTCTCAGCCGCTCCTCGTAAGACTTGTTCTCCAGCCCCCTCACCAGCTTTGTTGCTCTTCTCTGGACACGCTCCAGAGCCTCAACATCCTTCTTGTGGTGACGGATCCAGAAGAGAACACAGTATTCGAGGTGCGGTCTCACCAGTGCCAAGTACAGAGGGAGAATAACCTCCCTGGACCTGCTGGTGACCCCATTTCTGATACAAGCCAAGATGCTGTTGGCCTTCTTGGCCACCTGGGCACACTGCTGGCTCATGTTCAGTCAGCTGTCAACCAATACCCCCAGGTCCTTCTCTTCCGTGCAGCTCTCCAGCCATTCTTCCCCCAGTCTGTAGCACTGCATAGGGTTGTTGTGCCCCAAGTGCAGGACCCGGCATTTGGCCTTGTTGAACCTCATGCCATTGGTCTCGGCCCAGCGGTCCAGCCTGTTCAGATCCCTTTGCAGAGCCTCCCTACCCTCCAGCAGATCCACACTTCCTCCCACATTAGTGTCATCTGCAAACTTGCTGAGGGTGCACTCAATGCCTTCATCCAGGTCATTGATAAAGACATTGAACAGAGCTGGACCCAGTACTGAGCCCTGAGGAACTCCACTTGTAACTGGCCTCCAGCTGGAGTTAACTCCATTGACCATCAGTAGGGGACGAGTCTGTAAATCGTGGAAGGGACACCTCATGTGATGACGAAGGGTTAGGGTCGCTTTGCCGAGACCCCGCAAGGCCGCGAGGGGGGATATGAATCCCCTATTTTTGCAGGGTGAGGAAGTGGCACTGCCTGCCCCTGGGTAAAACAGTGAATTCGCTGTTGTGGTCTGGTATGGGTGCTCCCTGCTGTGATAGCAAAGCACCAGGTTGAATATAATCCCAAGTTTCTTCTTAGATGGAGATGCGGAGTGAGGGATTATGGTATTATAGATAAGATTATAGTATATAATATTATTATGAATTGGGTACTCCTCACTGAAGAAGCAGGAGTGCTGCATATGAGATAGCTATCATCTTCTACACCTTTTGCAAATCTTCAGTATTGGTACATTGTATATTTTAACATTGTTAAGAGCTCATTTTAAACTTCTCATATGTTGTGGAGTGTTTGTATGTGACTGCGTGGTAGCGTGAGATGCGCAATTGAGTGCGAAGCACGTGTGGAGTTCCGATCTGCGGTTCTGCTCTCCTGTGAAGGAAGCAGCCGGAGACAAACAAAGCGAGTGATCACTTCTATATGTTGTGTGTTTTATGTCATAAGTATACACTGTGAACTGTTTGACGTATAACAGAGTACCAGCAGAATTGAGAAGGATAGCTTACGGGTGGACGTTCTTCCTCCATAAACAGGAGCCAGAGGTGGACAGAGCTCAAAATGTTGAAAGACTTGCAAAATGTTTAGAAGCTCTGTTTGTCTTGATCCTTGGAATGCACCTACGAAGCCTTCTAATCCCAAACGTCCATTGAGCCGGCAAATGGGTATATTTACCTCGGACCATGGAATGGTGTTCCCCACCTCGGGGAACCCCAAAATTAAAACTCTCAGAAAATCGCTAGCTATATCACGTCGGGGTCACCAGATGTCGCTGTTGAGAGACGACACGGTGACGTGGAAGCAAGTTTCTTTATTGAAGTTTACATGGCTGGCTGGCCCGGCCTTGATCTTACACGCGCCTCTTATACCCTTTATTAACACACGCGTCTCCGCATGATTGTATTAGCTTATACATAAACAATCTGTGAATGGATGGTACTACTTTCATGCACGGTCCTATATTGTCTGCCCACTTCCCGTCCCATGATCTCCTTCCGGGTGCATTAAGCAGGGGTCCTCAGCCCGCTGTGGACCCCCACAGAATGGAAGGCTGCAAAGGATGAAATTTTAAAATACCTAGCATAGAAGAAGGAAAAAATAAAAAGGAGAAAAACAGGAGAAGTGGCTGAGAGTGCCCCTCCCTTTCCCTCCGCCCTGGTAGTGAGTTAGGTGCTGTGTGTGTGAGTTAACCCTTCCCCTCCCGGAATGTGAGTTAAGTGTAAAGGGACAGTGGGATTTTGCTGCCTCAGGACCCTGTGGTACTCTCCCCTGAGCGGGAAAATAACAATTTAAAGGTAAACTGAGGCGGTGTTGCTCAGCGTGCAGTATTGAGCAAGGGTGCACTAGAATAAATAAAATTCACCGGACACCAGAACACAACAAGATTTATCTGATTTGCTTAAGCCACCCCCTCCATCACAGGAATGGGATACGGGCTCGGATGGGTACCCCCTCAAATAGCCCAGTATCTTCCTGCATCAGGGAAAGGTCTGCTTTGACAGTTCTACAGGCACCTCTCTGGTAAGAATGAGATGAAAAAAAAAAAAAAAAAAGAAAAGAAAAAAACAACAAACAAAACCCAAAACCAACAACAAGAACAAACAAAACTGATTGTAAAACTGTATGGCATTTGGAAAGGGTATTTCCCATCCAAGAAACAATGTGGGATCCAGACATATATAAACATGTAGAAAAATTACAGGTATATCAGGAGTGAATCTCGAAGGGAATGAAATGGGCCATTCCCAAACAAGTAAACAAGTTCCCTCTAAATCACCATCTGAATTCCTAATTCGACTGAGGGATATAATGTGCTGCAACACTGCTGGATCCTGGGTCAAAGGTAGGAATACAGCAACTAGATTTTGATTTTGGGCCAGTCTAAAAGAGGAATAGTGGCTCATGTGAAGGGAGACTGATGGGCATCTGGGGAATCCACCCTAGCGGATCCACTGGTTATAATGAAGCCAGGGAAAGAAAAGAAAGTAGAATTTTAGTTGACACAGAGGTAATGTATTCAGTTTTGAACCAAGCTTTGATGTCCCTAGGAAATTACTACATTGTGGTAAAAGGGGCAACTGGCCAAAGTGAAAAGGTGTATCTTTGTGAATTTCTAAGATATAAACTGGGAATACAATGGGGCATCCACAGATTCTTGTATATGCCCAACTCCCTGAAGGCACTTTTGGGGAGAGATATATTAGAAAAATTAGGTGCAATAATCAAATTTGAAAAGGGAGAGATTACTCTGGAGTAAATGACCAGCAGTATATGCAAATAATGGGTTTATCCTTAGTCAGTGTTCCCACAGAAGGAAAAATCAGAGAAGAAATCACGAACCAGGTATGCCCTGAGGTATGGGCTACCGATGTGCCCGGGACTTACAGGCTGTAAATAAAATAACAAAAAACCCTTTACCCGGTGTTGACAAATCCATATACCCTGTTAACTGTATTAATACCTGAACTAACCTGGCTTACTGTTTTAGACCTGAAGGATGCCTTCTTTTGCCTCCCTCTTCATGAAGCCAGTCAGAAAATATGTGAATTTGAATGGAAATCCCTGAAAGCCGGTGCAGAACTCAACTCACGTGGATATTTGGTAATCAGTTTGCACAGGATCTTGAGGCCTGGAAGCCCCACCTGAGGAAGGGAGACTGTTGCAGTATGTAGATGATACCCTGATTGCCACCAAGACAACGCTTGCATGACCTGGATGGTGAGTCTGTTAAACTTTTGGGGGCTCCAGGGATACCGGGTATCTAAAAGAAGGCCCAAATAATGCAATACGAGGTAATGTATTTGGGCTATGAAATCAGTGCTGGACAAAGAACTTTGGGACAGGCCTGAAAAAAGGCAATATACCAAACTCGGAGACTGTGAACAGTGAGTTATGAACTTTCTTGGGGATGATCGGGTGGTGTAGGCTGTGAATCTGTAACTCTGGACTGTTTGTTAAACCCCTGTATGTACTAATCTCCTCTGCACAGAGGCTGTGCAAGCCTTTGAACAGCTGAAGAAAGCCCTAATGTCGGCCCTGGCCTTAGGACTTCCAGATGTGAGTAAGCCATTTCTCCTTTTCTCTCATGAGAAGCAAGGGATTGCCCTCAGGCCTGGCTGTTTATGAGGGGTTGCAACTGTTGTGCTAAAAATCCAGGAGGCACGAAGATTTACCCTGGGCCAGAAAATGACTGTGTTAGTGTCTGGAAGCGAAAGGTGGGCACTGGCTTTCTCCACAGAGGTTCCAAAAATACCAAGCTATAATGTTGGAACATGATATGGGAATTGTGGTTATTAACATCATCAATCCATCTTCTTTTTTCGGAGAAATACAGGAGAACCAATGCACCAGGACTGCTTAGAGACCATTGAGGCCACATACTTGAGCCGTTCAGACCTGAAAGACAGTCCCATGGAAGACGCGGAGAGCTGGTTCATGGATGGAAACAGCTATGTCTTAAGCAATAAAAGACATGCCGGGGCAAAAACATCAAGCATGCAGAGGGATCCTGAGACTGCTGGAAGCAGTCCAGCTACCTGAGAAAGTGACAATCACGCACATCAAGGTGCACCAGGGTGTGAATTTGGAATTGGGGAGAGGAAATGAGCTGGAGGACAGAGAAGCAAAACTGGCAGCCAAAGGCGAGGTAAAAACAGAAGGGCCTTTGATCCCTGACAGGCGAATGTCCCTAGAAGATAAGCCAGAATATACCAAGGAAGATCAGATAATCAGAAGTTTATTATAGACCTTGAAGGATCATAGAGTAAAGAGGGGTGGGTCCTCACTCCACAAGGGAAACTAATCATTCCCCCTTATTTAACATGGCTTTTGATGAGGGAAGAACACAGGAAGAGACATGAGGGGGCAGAAGCTCTATATAAACACCTAATTAAAGGGATTACAGCTAGAAATTTATACACCATTGTGAGACAAGTGACTCAGCAGTGTGACCTTTCATCCAGACTAATCCCAAAATTACACCAAACCAGATGGCTTGGATGAACCTGTGTATAATATATGACCTGGAGATTATGTATATGTAAAGTCTCTTGCAGAGAGGACTCTGAAACCGCAATGAGAAGGACCATTCCAGATGTTCCTTGCCTCCTTCACAGCAATTGAAATCAAGGAGCAGAGTGCATGGATCCATCCCACACGAGTGAAAAAGGCACATAAATCTCCATGAAGGGTCACGCAAGTCCAAGCAGGAAAAGTATTTTTCTCATGATTATAATTATAATCCATGGAGGGAAAGGCACCTCTAGCCAAAAGAATACTGAGTGGCTTTGCTCTCAAGCTTTTATTGGATATACTGGAGCCCTGGGAAATATTCTGATTGAAAGGGTTTAAATCTGTCAACTGTGGTTATGCATGAAAATCAAGTATATGTGAGGCAAGAATGGAATGTGGATAGAGAACAGAGGATTCAGCAACCTCAGGGGACTGTAGGAGGAAAAATCAAAGTAGGATGCCGAATGGTTAATAGGACTATCCATAAAAAGACATCCCAAATTGCTATCTCAACTGCACCTACAGATAAGAACACAAAGACCTGTATTTCCAGTGAATTAGACTGTTGGCATAATTTTACATTAGTACAGACCGTTAAGGTGATTTGTCTCTGGGCCTATGATACCATTGGGTATCATATCATTCAAATTTAAAATAAATATTATGTCTAAGCCTGTTACAACCTAGAATTCATGAGATTGGTCCATATAATCAGGAATACAGGCCAACAGAAAATGCTGTTCAACCCAGCATGTTCTCTTAAATATGTTGAACTGCTAATGCAAACTGATATTTCTGAAATTCAACCAGCAGGCTCTCATTTCCTAAAAACATCCTTCGAGGGCTGGACAATGTGGCTGTGAAAGCAAGTGCCCTTCAGGGGCAGAACACAAAGGGGTCTAACCGGAGTGTTAGAGACAGGATTGGAGGTCTTAAATGGAATTGAGTATCAGAAAGGTTACCAAAGTGGGAAAAGGTTGAGGAACAAGACCATGACTTAATAGGAAATGCACTCAGTGTGATCCAAGATAACGTTTCTTTGGCCCTCAGTTGTACACAGGCACAATTATGGATGCAATCAGGGGCCACCTTAATTATAAGAGAAGGTGGTGAGGCTACTTTCCGACCAAAATCCAGAAAGTGGTTTGGGACAGTGCCACTGGCTTAGAGAGGAAGCTTCAATCCTGGTAGACTCTGGTAAATTTTACCTATGACCCCATCACTAATACAGCCACAGCCTTTGTGTTGACCATATGTAACTCTGCAATATGTGTAATCCACTCCATCATTGCATTAGGATTAAGCCATGATAAGACTATGCTCTATCCTTCCGAACATAGAACATGGGCACGAACAATGAATGGGAAATGGCAAACTGTATATTTAGAATCTTACATTACATGAGAACAACAAGGATTCATTTGCTAAATAATGCAATCGATGCTCAAGGCATCTGCCTCGACACTGAGCAAAGCATCTGTCACTTTGAGATCCATCCAGATGCTAATCACAGGACTGTACTTGTATATATGGGCCAGGGTTGTGTGTATTTGAGAACTGCTTGTATCTCTGTAGTAATAGATGAGATAATTATGGATAGTAAGAATCATTCTAATTTCTAATTTCTGTATTTGTAATCTTAATAAGATTGTTGGGTGTGACTTTTCTTATTTAGCACCAGTCATATCCCATCAGCTGATAACAATCCAATTATACAATATTTCACAAATTATCACCTGTACCTATTGGAATGTATCTTACATTGGTAAAATAATTAATGAAACAGTTAATGAAATATCAGGACTTTATTATAATTCTGGATGAGGTCAAGGAAAGTGGGAAAAGACCTTGATAATTGTCCACCACGACACAGAGGAAAGAAAGGGGGTCCTAAAATGGTAAAAGAAAATGTGAACCATCATTGGAGGGACGTGTTGTTTGGATGGTCCCCTACTGCGACTGGCATTCTAAATAAGTTGTGTCACCCCATTATTGTCCTTCTGATACCAGTTTTAGTTAGCTTTGTTTCCTCTGCTATGTTATTTATTTGGAATTGGAGAATGCTACAACGACTAGCAATTTTGACTTCCATGGCTCGTGCCCATGAGAATGCATTAAAAGGGTAATTTTCCAACAAAATATCATCCAATTCCCTTTCAAGAAATAGATTATACATTTGCCAAATGAATTTGCCCATGTTAAAAGACAGTGGGGAATTGATGAGCGAAAGCAGACGGAACTTGGCGCTGGTTGTCTTGAAGACCTTGGAAGTTGATAACGAAGGAGCCAGCTAGCAGAAGTTGACTGATAAGTGGGCATTGGAATGCAGAAAGCTGGAAAACAACCAGAAGAGACTGTGCTTGTACACAGTTCAAGTAAAAAACTTTTTTTTGTCCTGAGGGAGACTTCTTACTTCATCCCTAAGACCCCGGCCCATGACCATCAGGAGGCACTACGCAGGCGCAAGACTGGAGCGAACTTTCCAGAACTAATTATAATATGAAGCGGGGAAAGGTTATTAATATGTAGTAGGTGCTTATAACTATGCATGTCTTTGCACTATAAGTAGCTGCTTGTTGAGGTATACAGTGTGCAAGCTAGGAGAACCCCCTTGCACCCCAGTGCTGGAAATAAACATACCTGCTTTATAATTAATTTTGAGTTATAGGGTTTGATTCCGCAAAACAAGGTAACAGGACAGTGGCAAATCACACCTGAGCCCAGGTCTCCCAGCCCCCTTTTCAGAAGCCTTCCTTGCTTCCAGAAGCAATATTCTTAGTGGCAGCAGTATTTTGGGTTTTGTGCACAGTGCAGAGCAGTGGCTGACAGCCACTAGAGAGCTATAAAGCAGTAGGACACCCAGCGTCATGTTAGAACCATGGAGGGATTAGCAGGCATTAAACCGAACTCCCCTTTAAAACAAGCAACTCAGAAAGCCTCCCTCCACCTCCTGGGCCCAGGGAGAGTTTTCCCCATGCATAAGGGGCGAACACATCACAGCTGGGTAGTCCTTGTACCTTCTGAGAGCATAAATAGATGTGAGCACTTTCTCAGCAAGCATACAGAAAACAGGGCTATTGGGGAGTGCTGAGGAATTCTGCAACTTTGTTTGGAACCAAAGAAAAGGTCAGACTGTAGGATGCATGCACAGGTCACAGGAAAATGCCAGTAACATAGTGCTAGGGAAGAAAATTTTCTTTCTACATACTCTGAGTATTGGTTGGGAGATGAGTATTGGTTGGGAGATGAGTATTGGTTGATTGTACTTTCAGCTTTTTTAAAGAGCAGCTCATCAAAGCACATACACAGGCATTTTTCAGTCTCTTATCCAAGCTGGTCATTTGTAAAGCAACACACAAGGAAAAACCATTAGCACAACCAATAGTGCCATGTAAACCTCAGTATTTTCAAAGGTAATTGTAACAAGATAGATAAGTGACCAAAAATTTCCATGAGCAGAGGACATGGGAGTTAAGTCAGCTACCAAATTTGAGCCACCTGTGAATCTACTGTGAAAAAGGCAAGTCTGTCTAGCAGATCCAAGTCACAGTGCAAGTTCCCAGAGCAGGAACTATTTGCTCCCTGGACGAATGGCCAGGAACACTGAGAAACAACTACTAAACAAAACAACAACAATGCAGTTTTCCAAGGTCTGATAATGTCTTTTAAACTAGACTCATCCAGCCAATCCACAAGACAATATCTTGTTGAATGTAAGATTTTATTATCTGTCTGTTCTCAGAATTTTATTTTCCTTACTGAACATGAAACTTGACTAAGCTAAAAAAATAAAGCAGACCTAGCTGTGAAAACCCACCCATCCTTGGCAATAACAGGACTCACTGGTTCACTTTTGTATTCAGGCACAGCAATGACTGTTAGTGCTCATGGCAGATGCTTGATATTTTATTTGAATAATTGACATTATTTAAAATAAAATTCAATTTACCACAGAACTCTTGTGAAATTTGTTTTAAAGTAAATGTGATCAAAATGCCAATTTGTTTGATCATGAAAGACTAACTGGGGCTGGGAATCGGTATGAGATAGTACAAACATGATCAGAGGGCTGGAGCACCTCCCATACGAGGACAGGCTGAGAGAGTTGGGGTTATTCAGCCTGAAGAGAAGGCTCCAAGGAGACCTTATAGCAACCTTCCAGTACTTGAAGGGGACCTAAAAGAAAGCTGGGGAGGGACTTTTTACAAAGGCATGTAGTGATAGGACAAGGGGCAATGGCTATAAATTGGAGAGGGGTAGATTTAGACAAGACATAAGGAGGAATTTTTTCACAATGAGAGTGGTGAGGCACTAGCACAGGTTGCCCAGGGAAGTTGTGGATGCCCCATCCCTGGAGGTGTTCAAAGCCAGGTTGGATGGGGCCTTGTGAAGCCTGATCTAGTGGGAGGTGTCCCTGTCTATGGCAGGGGGGTTGGAACTGGATGATTTTAAGGTCCCTTCCAACTCAAACCATTCTGATTCTGATTCACACCTGGCCTGTTGACATAACTGGTGATTCAGAAGCTGTCTTCCACCCACCAGCCATGCATGGTGTACTTGAACAGCCTGCACCAGCAGCAACACCACCACCCTTGTACCAGGTTTTGCTGCACTGCTGACAGAAGCCAGCAGTCTCCCCAGCACGGAGAGCTGCCCAGCCATGCAGCATGTAGAAAAGCTGCTGATGTAGTGCACCCAGGGGTGCTCCAGCAGACCTAAGGCTGCAGGAGCCACAAGGCCGGTCAAAGAAAGCCTTGGGGCACACTGCAGCCCTGGGACACAGGGGCATCTGCGGCTCCCACTGCCTGACAGACTGTAGGATCCCAGAAAGAAGTCACCTTCAAGACAAGGCAGCAACTGCAGCGACACTCTCATCCAACCAGGTCTCCAGCCATCTGCAGGCAGAGTGGGAGCCCTTGGCTTGGGTGACTGACAGCTCTTCAGTGTCGCATCCCTTACTTGTGGGGAGTTTTTCACTCGGCGCCGGTGCGCGGAGCATGGGGCTGCCCGGCTCTGCCGCGGCCCATGGATGCTGTTGGCTCCCGCAGCCAAGTGGCCGCCCCCTCTGCTCTGGCCACCTCCGCGCTGCTGCGAGGGCAGCACACACAGAATTGGCCGAGTTGAAGAGTGCCCTTGAGGGACCTTGAAGAAGCAGACAACAGAGGAACATTGCCGGGAAAGTACCTACGAAAAGTACCGTAAACATAAGATCTCATGCCCAAAGAAGGAGTTGGGACTGCCCGTGAACAGCATGTGATCAGTTACCCGTTGACCAGTTATTTTGAAGTTTGAGCGCGGGGACAATTTTTCATAACCAATCAGATAACACCATGTTTTTTGAAATTTAGCAGAATTGTATAAAAGCAGCCTGGTTTTGCAGTAGAGGGTCTTCTGTTAATACAAGTTCAGGAGTCCGTGCCTCAATCCCCTCACTTACTAGGTTGCTGCTGTCCAGAACCATAAGGAGGCAGCTCAAGGGGTCTCTGGCTCAAAGCACAGCCGCCAGTTTTGGCTCTGCCTCTTCACCAGGACACCCAGACCTCAGTGGGAATATAATGGAAGATTGGCAAGGAGGAATTATAAAACACACTTGAGACACCTTGCAGCTGGGATGTAGAAAAACACATAAATCATGCTAATCATTGCCTAGCTTTGTGTGCTTGACAAGCAGAACCTTTTGTGTTCATGTAACACAGGTCTGTGATAAACTCAGGGCCATCCCAGAAAAAATGCTTGATATTTCTGCCCTGCTATGAGAAAGCTCAAAGCACAGTGGAAAACTACTCTGCCTTTCCCTGATAATATACAGGCAAAGCAGCAGGTTTGACACACACACTTTCTAGCAGGGACCAAGCTCCACGGTGCCTGTGTTCCCGCTTGCGTTCCCTCTGCCCGAGTGCTGTTTCAGAGTTGCCCCAGATTGTGAGGTAACAGAAATAAATTTATTCTTTTCATTTTATCTGTGGCTTTGTGGTTGTTCCTGCATTCCGCCTGCATTCAGCTCACACAGCACCCAAAACAACATTCAAATCTCATCACATTGTGTCCCTTGTTACATGTTTCTGTGGAAGTGCCTCTCCCCTAATGCACCAGGTCAATCTCACCCCGTGGTCTTTCTTTCTGTGAGAAGCCACCCCAGAAACACACTTTCAGCCTTCAGCCACTCAGTGATGTAAATCTAGAAACCTCACTGCTGAGGCAAGAGCAATGTCACCAGGGGAAGATACAGACAGGTACATCTCTTTGGAAGGAGACCACTAGCTTTACAGGTATCACTTCCACCTCTACAGCAGTCTCCATAAGCAGAGTAGTTACTGTAGTGGGGTTAAAAGCCAGCCTCTGCACAGGGACTGTGAAAAAACTTAACACAAGAAAAGAGATATTTTATTCAGAGGTTTGGTCTAAATAGTTGTTTCTTTGCTGGCAAGAATTCTTGCCCCTTCAGGACTCTATAGTACCACACAGGGACTTGTTTGGATATTAACTCTGAGAAAACTGAAACAAGTAACGCAAACCAACACTCTCAGCAGTGACAGTACAGCAGTTTGAGTTTTGTTTTCCAGCTTTTCTGACTGATGAGAAACCCCATTTCCTCATTTCAAACTGTCAGTTTTAATTTCAGCCCTGTCACTGGAAGCTGGTGAAGCCCAGTGCAAGGTAATCTGCCCTGGTTCTACTCATCATCCATCTCCACATCTCCTAGATGCTTGCCAGCTGCATCTCCCCTCAGCATCATTTTGTTTTAAGTAAAGGTATGTAATTAACATAATTGTGCATCTCACAGAGAATTCCAAGAATTAACACTGGACTCAAATTGGATGCTTTGGTTATATAAAGGTAATAACATAATGGAAACATGCCATCTCCTTTGGGGTCTTGATGAGCTAAAACCTCCTACTGAAAAACCTAAGCTGAGGCAATGAGCTGAGCAGTTTGCCCCTCCCAAAACCCAATGCTCCCAGCTCCATGCTCTAACGTGATTTTGGACACCTAGGCTTGTTTTTTTCAACAAAAAAGAGAGAAAAAGCAGCACGTTCCACCACTGCAGCCACCTGTCTGGAGACCTCTAGCCATTCTGCCAAACACAGTGTTCATGTGTGCCTACAGGAGTAGGCAGCACCTGGGCAGGCAGGATCCAGAAACTTCATCTGCTGATGCCAAAGAGCATGAGAAATGGGAACCATGATACTGGAAATTATATTTGAGGGTTTTATTAGTTGTTCTTCTGCAGAATCAAAATATTTACCAAGTTACTTTAAGGATTCCTCAAGACTCCTGATATTTTATGTATTTAGAACTTGAACAATGTACAACATAATACTTTGAACTATCAAAACCAACCCACAACCTGATTTCTAGTGCTAGATGTTATGTAATTCTACAGCAGTGTGAAAAATTGAACTAATGCAATGAGTATATTTGTTTTAAAGAAAGTGCTTGAAAGAATACTCGGTGCGATGCAGGAGGTTTATTTAAAACAAAAAGATAACTGATTTCCTACAGAGCATTGTCTTAAATATCCTACAAGTCTGGGGGATTGAGAATACCGAGCCCCAGCTCTCTGCTCTCAGGTTCAAGAACCAACACAAGTTGCAGGTCCAGGTAGAGTTCACAGCTTACCTGTTTCAAGAGAACTTAAACGTCACTCAACATTGGACACTCATGTCTGGCAGAAATGTTGGATGCATGGGGGAAGGAAGAAAAAAAAAAAAAAAAAGAGGAACAGCTTCTCTGTTTATGCATAGCGACAGTTTCTGAACCAGTGTTTTACTAAGTTACAGACTAAGTTTCAACCAAAAAATAAAACTCCATTTCCCTAAAAGTAAAATTTAACTAGTTAATCTGGACTGTGACAGTCAAGTAATTCAGTACAGACATCATGAAAGCAGCTTCAAAGAACCAAAGCATTCTAGTTTCAGATCAAACTTAGTATTCTTCTGTCCAACTCCAGTGCAACAGTGAGGCAGGAAAAAAACATTTCTGTCTCTATCTATGTAGAATTCCAGTAGAGGCTGGGCAGTCTAAACTCTCCATGGCCAAGCTGGAAAAAGGAAACTTAGGAAAGGATACTTTAAAAAAATAATTTAAGGAAGTTGGCTCTCAGTGGGAAGAGAAACGCTGGAGTGATGCACGCGAGTGGGCTTGCTTGGTCACTCTCCCATGTAATTCAAAAAGCCAGGCTCCTTCCTGCTGAGAACGTCACACTGGATGCCAAGGTTGCAGGGCTGGTCCTGCTCCATTGCACTCTAAGTATTGAGGAATGTACTTTCAGCTGGCTCCTGCACGGGCCATTAGATCTTCCAAAGCATTGTGTTGGTCGTTGTTATGTAATAATAAGACCTCCTTAATGTCCTTTAGTTCAAAGCCCATTTCTTTAAATTGACTCATTAGTTGGAGAAGTTCTGTGATCTGAAAGACACAGACAGTCCATTATATGCAAAAAAAAGAGTATCAGTGCTTGAGGAGTTTTAGCACAGAGCCAGTCTTCCACTGGGCATCCCATGGGGTGGATTCCTCCTCCCCAAGTACAGCCTGTTCCAACTCTGTTTGGAGGAAGTCCACTCACAACAGAACTGGCAGAGCTCAGTGCAGTAGCACATGGAGCCCCACCTTCAGTCCCCTGTGTTTGCACTTCTGCATTTCCAAAATCCTCTTCAGCAAGGGCACCAAAGCTTAGTCTGTGGGGATGTCTCTCGCAGTAGGAAATTTATCAGCTCCTGGTCCAATTCGGGCTCCCAGAAATGCTGATTAATGGCACCCTGCTCCCCCAGCAGCTCCTACTGCATCTGATTTTTTTTTTTTTAAGTTACTTTGACTTTGGGAACATTAGAGTAGCCCTTGCTATTAACTGGCTCTTCAGATGTAGGGCACGCTGGGGGCGTTAGCACAAACCCTATCGGGCACACTGTGTACGATACTACCAACATCAACCATGAATCCTCCCCAATCTTTGAAAGAAAATAGTGACAAGAAGTGAATCATCTGATCCTCTGCCATTTACAGTAACTTTGCTCCCCTCCAGAGGAAAGAAAAACCCCAAACCAAGCAAGCAGGTTGAAATGTGTAATCATGAGTTTAGCTATCTCCAATTTTGGGGTTAAGCCGGTAGCAAATGTGTTTCCTGAACTCGTTCACTTCTCTCATCTTCATACTGTTGTCCTTCTACTTGCAAGCTCATCACTAAGTCCAAGAAACTCAGGAAGGCATATATATGTCTGGAGGGGGGTAGGTTGCACCTCTAAAGATTTCATATAATAACTAGAGATACAACAGGCTGGCAGACTTTAAAAGATCCTTCAGTCCTCTGCCCTGGCTACCTGCTCCTGCATCTGTACCTTTGGTGCTGGTAAAGCAGCCAGACAATGAACTAGACCCCAAAAAACATTTTCCAGATTCTTCCAGAGCAAGCTCTAACCCAATTTGCTGAGCAGCCAGGCAGATGTGTTTGTACAAGGGAGAAAATCCATGGCCAGGGGCAGGCTGGCAGAGTTTGAAAAATAATTTCCTGCTTCTGAAATGAACTGTCTCTGTACCAAGCATCTCGCCCACAAGAGAACTTTGGGTTCAAAACATTGCAACCATAATAAGCAAGGTCTTTAAAAAATCCTGTCCCCATAAAAATGCATGCAAGTAATCATAGAATCACTAAGTTGGAAAGAACCCACTGGATCATCGAGTCCAACCATTCCTAACAATCCCTAAACCATGCCCCTCAGCACCTCATCCACCCGTCCCTTAAACACCTCCAGGGAAGGTGACTCAACCACCTCCCTAGGCAGACTGTTCCCTTTCTGTGAAAAATTTTTTCCTGATGTCCAGCCTGAACCTCCCCTGGCGGAGCTTTAGGCCATTCCTTCTTGTCCTGTCCCCTGTCACTTGGGAGAAGAGGCCAGCTCCCTCCTCTCCACAACCTCCTTTCAGGTAGTTGTAGAGAGCAATAAGGTCTCCCCTCAGCCTCCTCTTCTCCAGGCTAAACAACCCCAGCTCTCTCAGCCACTCCTCATAAGACTTGTTCTCCAGCCCCCTCACCAGCTTCGTTGCTCTTCTCTGGACACGCTCCAGAGCCTCAACATCCTTCTTGTGGTGAGGGGCCCAGAAGAGAACACAGTACTCAAGGCACAGTCTCACCAGTGCCGAGTACAGAGGGAGAATAACCTCCCTGGACCTGCTGGTCACGCCGTTTCTGATACAAGCCAAGATGCCATTGGCCTTCTTGGCCACCTGGGCACACTGCTGGCTCATGTTCAGTCGGCTGTCAACCAACACCCCCAGGTCCTTCTCCTCTGTACAGCTGTCCAGTCACTCTTCCCCCAGTCTGTAGCACTGCATAGGGTTGTTGTGCCCCAAATGCAGGACCTGGCATTTGGCCTTGTTGAACCTCATGTCATTGGCCTCAGGCCAGCAGTCCAGCCTGTTCAGGGCCCATTGCAGAGCCTCCCTACCCTCCATCAGATCCATGCTTCCACTCAGCTTAGTGTCATCTGCAAACTTGCTAAGGGTGCACTCAATGCCTTCATCCAGGTCATTGATAAAGACATTGAACAGAGCTGGACCCAGTACTGAGCCCTGGGGAACCCCACTTTGTCACTTTGTGACTCGAGTCACTTTGTCATACAAGGTGACCAGGTTAGTTTGGCAAGACCTGCCTTTCATGAACTCGTGTTGACTGGGCCTGATCACCCGGTTCTCTTGCATGTGCTTCATGATAGCACTCAAGATCACCTGTTCCATGACTTTCCCCAGCACTGAGGTCAGACTGACAGGCCTAGAGTTCCCTGGATCCTCCCTGCAACCCTTCTTGTAGATGGGCACAACATCAGCCAGCCTCCAGTCTAGTGGAACTTCCCCAGTCAGCCAGGACCACTGGAAGATGATGGAAAGGGGTTTGGAAAGGACATCCGCCAGCTCCTTCAATACTCTTGGGTGGATCCCATCCGGCCCCATAGACTTGTGTGTGTCTTGCTGGGCAAGCAAGTCTCTAACTGTCTCCTCTTAGATCATGGGAGCCTCATCCTGCTCCTCTAACTCCTGGGTTTGTACACAGAGGGAACAACTTCCCTTACTATTAAAGACTGAGGCAAAGAAGGCATTAAGTACCTCAGCCTTGTCCTCATCCCTTGTCGCTGTTGTTCCTTCTGCATCCAATAGGGACTGAATATTCTCCCTAATAAAACAATGCAGAATAATTCTAATGCTTTAACACATATTTGTTTTATCACCATAAAGTTATCTTTTGGCAGCCAGCTTTTGGAAACAAGGCAGCACTAGCATGAAAGCCAGAATTACGCCAGCCAGAGGAACTGCTGCTGGAATCCCCCATCACGGCACATTCTCTCTATTGCTTAGCATGTTGCGCCCTCACCTTCTCCTCTGAACACTGGTGCATTTCCAAAGCTGCTTCAACAAGAAGTGGATCAAAGCCCTTCTCACAAAGCTGTCCATGTGCAAACAGGTAATCCAAAACCTGTGGGGAGTGAAGAAACAAAACTAAGTTTGCAGAGCAGCATTCACAGCACACAGTTGAAATACCATCTCTTTACTTGCAGAGGGGCTGAGCATAACCCTACCCCAGGCTTCACCAGGGACCAAGATAAAGTGCTTCCTAGGAGAGTGAGACACTCTTTATGCAAGAGCTTGTTCAGAGAAAACAGATGAGCCCTTCTGTCCTCCCGTTCTCCCACCAGCTCTGAACATCATCTGCCACTCTGGTCAAAAAAGCCTCAGAAGTCTATCTTTAGCCTTCTGTGCCTGATCACTGAGCAGAAGGCAATTTAACTATGATTTTTACAAGTTCTGAAAATGAAACTGTAGGTCCAGCAGTCAAGACGAGATAGCTTTTAGATTCCTCTCAAGACAGCTGCAAGAGTTGATGTAATCTGAAAACAGTAAGCATTTTAAGATCAACTCAGAATACTGGTGAGCAAGCTGCAAACCCCAGCTCACACACTCAGAAACCACCACCAAATTTCTTATCCCTCCTCAGCTTTGAGGTATGGGGAAAAGTCAGATAGGTAATACTAGGTATGAGAAAGAACACAGCCTGCAAACACAACAGGATTAGGGACATTTTTTCCATTTGATAGTACAGTTCACTGTGGTGCACAGCTTAAACTGTTCTTGATTGGTAGGTAGTGGGCAAACAGATGAGCTCCACAAGCAGAAGTCACTGGGACAATTCTCCCTAGGCAACAGGAACAGTCCCACCAGGTGATGCTCTGCACAGCACACAGCCTGCCTAGAGTCAGCATGGAAAGTTTGGCCATGCTGTCTCTCCTTTCAAATGTTTTTTTGTAGCAGATCCAAGACCCAGAGACATACTTCACTCTGCAGCGCTTTATGCTCTGTGACCTGGTTTTAGCAAGTGTTTGAGGCAACACACGATGCAGGAAGCACCACAACCAGAGTGCACAAAAGAGTCGATCAGTGGTGCCTTGCTAGAGCCTTTCAGGGCTGTCATAAGCCTACAGGAGAAAATCTCTCTACAAGGAGAGATATCAGCTTTGTAACCTCTTGTGTTCAGAACAAGGGAAGTTGGCTGCTTTTTTTCTCACATGGCACTATGCATGGTGTAGAGCCATGCTAAGCTTCCTTTCAATGGTTTTGTGGCTCCTGGGAAGACCAGTACCTCTCCCAGTTTCACGTGGAGCTAAGAATGCATCCCAAGCTCAGCATACCTCTAACCCAGCACCCACAGGTATGGCTAGCTCAAGCAGACACTCGTCAGAAATGGGCACAGATACTCTTTTCTTTGGCTTTGGGAGCCTTTACTGCAAGGTGACAGCTTTTCTAGTAGTTAATATCCCAGCAGCTACAGGCTGCAACCCCATTAGAATAAAAGTATTTCCCCCTATCGATTTTGCAAGCCCAAGGTTGTTTCTCAGCAGAATCAGCATCCAACCAAAGGTTTCTTTCCCAGTGCACAAGCTCTTACCTGGTCTATGTTCTGTCCCTTCTTCTCCATGGCTTTCAAGACGTTCTCAGGTGAGTATCCCATGTTGACGACCATTTCTACGCACTGCCTCTCACTAGTGGAGAGGACCTGCTGTAGCTCAGGAGTGGGGCCATCCTGCTGTGTGCAGCTAGTGTTATTGGGCACTTTAGACACTGGCAAATTTTGGGGTGTTACCTAAAGGGGAAAATCCAGAGGCAGAGACAGTGGTCATCTGCATCCCCACATTCTGTTTCTGGCTAGTGCAGAATGAGAATACTCCATGTAATTAATCTGAGAGGCTTTCCAAACTGCCCTTGGGAAGTTACTCACTGTTAGGATGAAACCACAGTCTGATTACCACCATACTCTTTTTACCCTCAAAACAACAATCAACAACCCAAATTCTTCACAATATATCCTCTCCTACTAGTGGGGCCAAAACCTTTAAATACCCAACATTTGCAATAGTGAAGGTCCTTATGATATAGCCAAACCCTGCACCTCAGAGGAAGCATGGAGATTGCTTCCTTTGCCCCAAGTTTGGTCATCGCCTACAATTTTCTGTACTCAAAGGAACACAACTTCTGGAGATTTGCAGAAATGCAAACCAGTGCAAGCACACAGGTATTTGGGAACTTACCACAGGGATGTCTGTTTCCTTGTAGTCTGGTTGTACCTGTTGGGCAACACACAAATAAGATGACTATAAACATTATGCACCAGTGAGCAGAATTTGCTACCTCTAGGGGAGTAGGACTTTACAGGAGAGATCTAGGAATGTCTGCCATACTAGGGAGACTTGTGGTCTTATTAAGCTTCCACAAGTGAGATACAGACATTACGCAGTTGTGTGTAGCTATAGAATAGCCATCACAAGGCTAGTTTCTTCTCTCAGCACTCTATAAACAGATTATACGCCAAGAATAATGTCTCTCCTCATAATAATTGTACGTTTGTTTATTCTCTCACTGTAACAGCTACATGTTCATACAGCTCAGTGTAAAATTCTGTCTCCTGTTCAGCTCTTGACCCAGTGCTACACTGCCTGAATGACAATGATAATTTTGAAGTCATTACCTAGAGACTTCTCTTGACTTTTTCACCATGAGAAGGGGTAACAGAAACATACTCTTTTTCTATTCTCAAAGGACTGCACTTCATATGCTAGATATGAGCAATATGGCACACTGGCTAAAAAGGAGTATGTGATTTTTCTACTAATGCCCAACACTTGTTCCCGTTCCCAGGATGCCAACAAAGCTGGGTAATGTTCCCTGCTGTATACCTGCTCTGTTTCTGCAAAACCGGGCTGCCAGAGGGCAGAACCAACCCATCACTTTATACTACTTTGCCCAAGATAACAGCAGTGCAAAGTCAGAACTTTGCCCCACCAAATCTGCACATTTCAGTTTATCCATGTAAAAGTCTTCCTGCATTTTAAATAGAACTAGGAAAGACTGCAAGAAAATCACTGTGGATCAAGAGCCTCAGTTTTTTGCATTTCTTAATACTTATTATGCCAACATAGATAGCTTGAAAGTTTGTCCCCTTCTTTCAGAAAGGCATTCTTTGGGCCCAAATTAAAGAACAAAAAACTGCTTATAGAAAACCAGTTCTGGGGAAATCTATTAGGAATTTGACAAATTTTGTTTATTTAAAAAAAAAAAACAAAGCACCACCAAAGAGATTTTGTTCTGCATTTCTGACCATTTTCATCTCCAGGGTAACAATGTCTCTTCTAGGAGACAAAGCCTGAGAAATCATATTCAGTCTGATGGACGGATTTACCCAAGAACCTCTCCTCGTGGTGGGGGAGAGGCTGAAAGCTCTTTGCGCACATCCTCTCCAGGCACTTTTGCTGGAGCAAAAAGCACTAGAACACAGGATACACTGAAATGGGGGTCTGGAGTAGCCCTGAAATCAGCCAGTTATCAAGTTGAAGTATGATGCTTTGTTATTGATGCTGCAGCCAGGAAAACCAAAACTGCTTCTGACATCAGAGACTCAAGAGTCTGGGTAAACCAACTCCTCCTCCTCAATCTACTTGAGCTTGACAACCTGTGCTTGTGGTCAGTGACTTCCAGTGGAGGAGGGAAACACCTAAAGGAATCACAGGGGACCAAGTCAGGACTGGTCACTCAGTGGTTACGCTCCCTTACATCTCAAACTTGCATTTCAGTACCCTTCAAGAAGCAGACATGCAGTGCTTTCAGTATGTGCTTACACACTGTGCCTACTTTTAGGGACTTCATCCCTGCCTGCAGCTGGTGTGTCTGCACACATCACACTAGTGTGGCAGTATATGAATGGTCCACCAGGAGTGCCTCATCCTCCTGTAACCAGAAATTTCTGTAAATAAAATGCAGCATATTAATCAGATCTCTGATCAGCTTTGTTTAATTCCAACCTGTTGTCTTCACTAGTCATTTCAACCTTCTTCCAATGCTGCAAAAAAGCAGTGAGCTTCCAAAAAAAGAGAAGGTACCACCCTGGACAGAAAGACTGTGGCTTCAGAAAAATCACAGGTTTATTTCCATCCAAAAAATCCTAGATCCAATTCACTGGTAAAGTTTAAAATCCAGTGGCAACTCCAAATCCAAAGTTACAATTACTAGTCTTGTTAGAAAAATAAAAAAATAAAATCACTGTGGAATAGACCAGAATATACAATTGTCCTGAGCTTTCTAAAAAGGACAGGCTTCTTGTGTAACCTTGCAGAAAAAGGGCACATGACCCTTCTGCTCCCAGCCACAGGGATGACTCTGACTTCTTTCTATCATTTTCATACTCCAAGGATTGTTACGTTTACTTCAATACTTTTGCTGCATTTATTTCAGTTTCTTGCAATTCAGCTGTCATTTTCCAGCCACTGGGACCATATTGTGACAACACAAACCAAGTCTTGAAGTCCTGAAATTTAAACAGAAAGCACTAGATCTGTCAGCATACCTATTTATTGCTACTTCCAAAGCAGAAATAGTTTCAAATTAAGATCTTTATTACCTCTCCTTGTAAGTCTATTTTTTGTTTTATACAGTTTATATCTTCCCTTACAGCATTCTCAAGAAATCATAGGTTCATTTAGGTTGGAAAAGACCTTTAAGATCATTGAGTCCAACCCTTAACCTAACACTACCAAATCCACCACTAAACCGTGTCCCTAATCACCACATCTACCAGTGTTTTAAATACGTCCAGGGATGGTGACTCCACCACTTCCCTGAAGAGCCTTTTCCAGTGCTTGACAAGCCTTTCAGAAAATAAATTTTTCCTAATATCCAATCTAAACCTCCCCTGGCACAACTTGAGGCTGTTTCGTCTCATCCTATCGCTTGTCGCTTGGGAGAAGAGATTAACACCCACCTCTCCACAACCTCCTTTCAAGTAGCTGTAGACAGTGATAAGGTCTCCCCTCAGCCTCCTTTTCTCCAGGCTAAACAACCCCAGTTCCATCAGCCACTCCTCATAAAACTTGTGCTCCAGACCCTTCACCAGCTTTGTTGCCCTTCTCTGGACATGGAGAATACACATTCCCTCTTGGTCTCTAATAAGTTTTAATCCTGCATAATGATTTGAATAGTTAGAGTGAAAATCTGGCCATCTGAATGCCCATCTATCTATCTGCAAGTGATCTTTTATGTTAATCCCTAGAGATGTGTCATACTTCACGGTTTCACCTCTGAGCTACGTATGATCATACAATCGCCTCTCAAACCTGTGATCTGTAGCAGTGAGCCATTGCTGCTTCTGTCAAAGTTTACTATAAAATTTGTTCTAGTGATTAATAAACAGCTGTTCTGCTCTGCTCCAACGAATACACTAGTTGCCAGAATACAGTATTTCACAATTAATAGTGCATTTACCTAAGTCTGAGAAGAGGTGAAAAAACAATGGGAGACAAGCAGTGTAATTTGTTTCAGAACACATGGTGTCACACAAAAACCTACAGTATGCCAAATAAGATCACAGAACCACTGAAACACTACTTATATCAGACACAAGAAACCATATTATTTTAGAGACAGCTAGAGAATTCAACTAGACAGTTTTCACTAGGCTTCAGGAGTATTAATGCCCAGATCTTAGGTTCTTCAGAAAAAACCAAACTTACTCAAATCTCTACTCTTATTCACAAAGAGACAGACAACAGATAACATTAAGTTAAATGTCTCCAAAGTAATTTTACAACTTGCTCAAAGTCTGAGGAAATGAATTGTCAAACTCCTGTCTCTGAGCCGTGAGGCAAATGACTGTAACATTAGCAATCTGAGGTGATCTTCAAGAATGGTTTGGTATCCACCAAACAATCTTTCCACTCTCCTTCACAAGGAAGGTGGTAAATACCAGATTTTAGACCATCATTTTCCTCCTTTTAAAGATTAGATTTTAAAAAGGATCTCAAGGAAGGAGAAAGAAAAAAACCAAAAAAAGGTATTTTATGTCACTGCATGTCAACTGCAAGCACCTTTTTCTTTCCTAAATAACACAGCACATCTGTGTTTTTTAATCTATTATTGCTTATATTCCTTGAAAAGCCTGCATTTCCCATTATTTCCAGTAAATAAAGCAGCAAGCAGAGGAACAAATCTAGAAGATATTTGACTCATAACCTAATAGCACTTCAGAATCTGATATATCTCAGTTGGACAAGACAGAATGTGGGACCATACAAAGAAGATATCTCATATGCTTAGCTCAAAGGTGTGCAACTACAAACAAGAAGAGCTGAAAACTCAAAAGTAAAATCACCAGAATTGATCTAAAAATACCAGATTTCAGGGAAATCTGCAGAGTAATGATCTGAGGTTCAGAACTGCCAGCATGAAGACTTGTTGAACTGATCAATTTGCTGTGTAAGTTAAGAGGATCTACACATCACTCATCAAATGAAACTAAAACCAAAGCCACAGGACATTTTAGAAGCAACATTTGCCTCTGCACCTCCACATCTTCCCAGCAACCCCAGTTCTAATCTACTACGTTTACCATAGTTGTTGTGCTTTGAGATGATTTTTCTTCTTTACAAACTGTGGACACAGCCAGGGATGGCAGCCTGGATGAAGAGGATAATGCTGTCTCCATGCCACTGTCCTCATTTAGAGTAGAAATACCATGGTGTCCATACAGTTCACTAGTTTTACTCTGAGCACAGGTCTGCAAAGAGCTGAGCAAAGTGCCATTGCGGAGACAAGTAGTGCTGTGGAAAGTGCTTGTGAGCTTTGATGATTTTTGATCACTCTCATCGGAGTCAAGCTTAGGAAAGGATAGAGATTTGATATTGCTAACTGAAGTGATGGGAGACAGGGACACTTTGGAAGACAAGGACCTCTTTTCACAGTTTCCCAGCTGCGGTAAAGTGATAAAGCCATTGGGTTTGTGAAGGGGCTTGAAGTCCAATGTGGCCCTTTCTATGGATGCCAGAACTTCCTCATCTTGCAACACAGACTCAGACCCTCCTTTAGGCAAAGTATTATCTAACAGCTGTGCAACAATTGGCCCAGTAGTACCAACATGAATTTCAAGAATATTTTTTAATTCTTCCTTATCATTGATAGTTTTTAATTCCAGTTTGTCAAATGGGTCTTCTTCACATTCAAAATCAGCTGGGTTGAAGTCTGCTTTCGGACGAGGTGGACTGAGAACCTTTTGCTTCACAGTACTGCTGTTGGCTGGTGTGGGAGTAAGAATATTATTGTGCTGCAGGCTAGCAAGGATGGGGTTAATAGGAGGAGGCATGGTCTCAGGTAAAGGTCCCTCTGAGTACTCCCTGTCTTCTGGAGCTGCTTTCAAGTTTGCTAATGCTTCTTCTGCCTTGTGTGCAGCTTCTCTCTGGGCAGCTTGAATTTTTCTTATATCATCAGCCCACTTAATTGTTTTCTTTTCCAGTGAGAAGTCATACTGACCAGGGGTGGAGGGAAAGGAGAGAAAAAAAAAAAAAGATAAATTATAAGGGTCATAGCCACTACTTCTAAGAGCAATGTAAGTAATGCAGAATAAGAGCTACATGGATTACCATGGACAAGCATAATTTCTTTTTTTTCCCCCAGCATCTCTTGTAACCTACAGACTGGCAAAGCTGGAAGACACCAGAAGTAGTTCATTTTGCTTCTAGCAGCAAAACTTGGCTACAATCTGGATTATAACATCATATTTTGCCTTCTTCCCACATTTAGTTTTGCTTTAGAGCTACTAATCATCCCAAGATCAGTTTCACAGCTCTCCCACCCTCTCTCCCATAGACAACAAATGTAGCAAGGAAAAGTCTAATGCATTACTAGGACAATCATACCCAGATCTAGAAACACTGAACTAATCCCTGCCCACAAGCTACACAAGTCATTCAAGACTACGGCAGTGTATTTTTTCCATCTAAAGACCAATATGGTATTACTAAACTCCCCTCTAAAAGATTCCTAAGGGACTTGATATTAGAGTTTTATACCCACTCCACTGGTTTAAGAGGTATTTTTGCCCCAGTGCCAACATCTCACCAGCCAAAGGGAACATACTGGCTACTTCAAAAATGACTACTACCTGCAGCAGCAAATTTTGCTGCAGTTAATAGCATGACAGGATCCCACAAGCTTTTCTCATTTAACAGCTCCTTCAGGGCCAGGTTAGCACAGGAAGGCATTTGTAAGCTACTCACTACCAGTTTACTGGCCACCATAGTGGCTTGGTTGAGAGGACAAAACTCTGAACGGATTAAATCTACTTAAAGCTTTAATATTTTAAGAAGAATAAACAGCCTCAAATACTCTTCAAATAACCACAATATGTTCAGAGAACATAGCCTACAAGCTAAGTCCAGGGTGTAGTCAAGACAAGAAGTCATAAGATATCCCTACCAGGATAATGGCACATAACCAAACAGAAGTGCTCTTGCCATGGAACTGCTAGGTCATATGAATTCCTAGCTCTAAAGAGCAACAAACCAGATAGGCTTGCTAGGTCTCTACTAGGCTTTTCTGGAACTCGCTATGTGTCGCGTCACATCCCATCCTACAGAGGGCTGCAGTGAGATCCTGGAGAATTGTTGTCTCAACCGTATAACAGTTTTCCTTTCCCTTCGCTCTAAGATTCCAAGAGGCGGGATACACAGAGATATTGTAGTTTTGTGTGCATATGTGTACACTGTCATATATGTGGCCAAAATTGACCAAAACCAATATATTTTAATATATTTTTTATATTAAAAAAATTAGGGTATTTATATAGAAATATATGGCTTTGGTCAATTTTGCTTCCCTGCACTTTTTTCTTTTAACAGCTCTCACTACAGCCGTAAAAAAAGTCAAACTGCACTGTGAGATGCATAGTCTACACTATTTTGATTTTATGCTACCAAGAGTTTATGATAAAAGAGATGTTCTCCTCAAAGACCTGGAAGCCATCCGTACCAAACTGTAACTTGTTTGCCCTACAGCTGGAAAAGAATTAATAAAATTAATAAATAAAATAAATAAATGCTATTAGGCTTGCATGGCCTATCATATTTTTATTTTTCTATGCATTCTAACAGATCTTCTGCAACTACTGCCTGGCACACAAAATGACACTACAGGACCGACAAGACTAATATTTGAACACATTTGCAAACTGTGACTACTTGCAATTTACAGCACCACACTTACACAGTTGGACTTGACAATCTTAAAGGTCAGTATTTAAAGGTCTTTTCCAATCTAAACAATTCTCTTGGGGGGACAGGGGTGAGGGGGAAGAGCCTGGAAAAGCAAAACACATCACTTACCTGGGCTTCTCTGACAAGCTGAGAAGAATTAGGCAGGCAGAAACCAATAGGTAATCCAACTTTCACTGGGGTTTTGAATTTGTCTCCTATCTTAAATGGGACATCATCAAGATAACTGAAAGGCCCTAAGATCAAAAGCAGAAATTGTATCAAAAAATCTGATGAGTTTAATGCACATTTCTAACTCACATTTCTGTATTTGGGAACTATTTTCTCTCTGCTGCCCCAACCACAGCAGGTGACAAAATACAAAGGAAACACAATGAATCTGTCTGGACTTTTTTTAATGTTCTAGCCCACAACTATTAAAAAGTAAACCCACAAACACATTACATAACAATCTAACAATTGAACAGATTTTGAAGTCAATATACCCAACATCTTAGCTTCTCTTGTGACAAGACTACGCCTACACAACTGGAAGATGGAGCTTTCCTGAACACTATATTCTGTTATGTCTCTATAAAAAGATCCATTACTTTTTGTCATATTCAAAACAGGCTTTAAAATGACACAGCTTTAAAGCAGCTAAGGCAAACCAAAATACATGTTTTGGCACACAAGTAGGAAGTAACATTTGGACAGAAGTAGTCTGAAATGGTGATTTGTAAATGGTCAGATGGAATGTCAACTGCAGTGTGTTAAAAAACAAGATTAATGACTAAGATAACGATAACGACTCTTCTTGTCACCCAGAGTCGTTGAGATGGACCACAGAGATATGGCTACACCTTAACGACTATGGGTGGGACTGATCTCATCCCCCCTGGATATGCAATGAGGTTCCAGGAATAAAGTATGCTTCTTACTTCGGGGAAAAAATATGAATATGAATATGAAAACACCTCTGTGTAATATAAAGTTCTCTGAAGTCACTGTTGGGTAGAAGCACTCTGAGGACGAATCCCAGGTCTTCTTGAGCACTGTATAAAGTGTACCTGCCTTAATAGTTAAATTAAACTATTAAGCCTAAGTTTCTTTGCTTCAGTCAAGGGCAAAGTGGCCCAAAGTCACTTTAACCAAAACAGAGTGAAATAGCTCAAGACTACTTAGCATAGCAATTCTGATTTTTAAGCAAGGCAATCTAACTTAATCAGCTGTCTGATTTGTGATCACTCCAATGAGAGGCCTCAGACTTATCTCATGGTCCTCCACCTGTCCTTTATATCTATCACCTTTATATCTATCACTTATGTGTGGTATTTAAGATGTGTCTTAGGATGTAAAGCCCGACTTTACTTCTTTCTTTGCCTTAAACATTTCATCTGAAGGCTGGCCATTTGTACCCTTGTTTTGTGGCGCAAGGAATGAATAGCAGAGGGGGTGCAGCAGCAGGCGTTCCCCAAAGACAGATCGCCTGAGGGCCTCGTCTGTGGTGCTGGATTCAATGGAGGGGAGGTGCAGGAGCAAGCACCGCTTCCCCCTCGCCTGGCTGAGCTCAGGGTCCTGAGCTGGCTGCTACAGGGGGAGGTGATACAGTGGTGGGCGCTGGCTGCCCTCTCTATCCCCTTCCTCCACCGCCGGACCGACTGGGCCGGACCCTCCTGAAGGAGCTTCTGCACACATGAGGCAAGACCCCCCCCCCCCTCCACGTGCTGATGGGGCACGCACTGGCCTTACAAAAGAACTCACAAGGAGCCACGCGGTGCGCTCTCCCCACCACTTCGATGGGACCAGCCTGGACCACGCGGCCTGGAAGAAGCTGCTGCAGCGACCACGTGTTCCCGAGGAACTGCTGCTGTCCATTGATGTGGTGACTCTTTCCTCTTCCCTTCTCTCTCTCTCTCCCATTACCTTATGGTGTGTGTGTTGGATTGGATCCAAGTGACCTTGGTTGCGTTCAGGGATCACACTGATCTGAACAGATTGAAATCTGTTTCCTGTGACTTTATGAAGTTGCACCCCCATATCTCAGCTGTGCACCTGAGTATTTTGGTATGTTCATTTTGGTCGAAAACCAGAATAAATTTGCTTCCGATTTTCACCCTGAGAGTGACCTGGTTGGCCTCCAGATCACCACATACATAAATGAACACGTGTCTTTTGACTGTGCAGGTGGAAAGAGTCCCAGGTATAAGCATGAAGCTTGTGGATCCAGGGCATGACATCAGACAAAACTCTTTCTTTAGGCATCCTGCAAGCTCATGAGGCAGAATCACTTAGAGCTCAACCATCTCCATGAAGCCAGACTATAGGTTTGTTTTCCTTGAGCTCCTGTGAAGAAGTACTAGAAAACTCACAGTATAAAGTGCACTCAGTTTCTTGATTAACTGAAAGGGGTTACCACTGGTCTAAGCCTTTCAAATTACAGGCAAGGTTTCTGCCTATGTAATAACAATCTGAAGCATTCTTCTAACACTTATTTGTAACTTTGCCTTGAGTGTTGCAGATCCAAAAAGACATTAGTGGCAATATCCAAGACACCAGTTCAGTGACTAACCTCTAGCTCAGTGAGCATTTACATACTCAGATGACAGTTTAAGTACTGTTTGCATACCTTCACTGTTGACTCCATCCACAACAATGCAGTCACAGGCTCCAAAAGGACGATCAACTTTTGAAAACAGGAATATCTTGCTAATTTGGAGTTTAATGCTTATATGCTGTCATCACTTGAGCTCTCATGCTATGCACCACATTGGCTGGACCCAGAGTCCTGTTAGGACACAGGTGGTATTCCCTCCTTTGAAACAATCAGGCTGAATAACCTACATCCCACCTGCACCACCAAGCCAAAAAAAAAATGCTCCAGGCAGAATACAATATTATTATCACTGATCCTTCCTGAAAAGCACACATTCAAGCATTATACAGTACAGCATCCAGATAGAACCTTACTGGCAACCAACACCACTATTTGCAACATGGCATCCAAGGAGTATTTGAGCTGGTAGTTTGAGAATCTGGATATGTCAAAGTGCTTGCTTACACATAAATAACAACGTGACAGCTTTTGCACTGTGTGGTAAATCATAGAATCATAGAATGGTTTTTGTTGGAAAGGACCTTAAAGATCATCCAGTTCCAACCTCCCTGCCATAGACAGGGACACCTCCCACTAGATCAGGCTGCTCAAGGCCCCATCCAACCTGGCCTTGAACACCTCTGATGAGCGAAAGCAGACAAGGGGGGGTTAAGAGTGTTCGTTAGAGCTTGGCGTTGTTCGCCTTGAACACCTCTGATGAGCGAAAGCAGACTTTATAACTCATTTTGGGTTATAGGGTTTGATTCCACAAAACACCTCCAGGGATGGGGCAGCCACAACTTCCCTGGGCAACCTGTTCCAGTGCCTCATCACCCTCATGGTGAAGAATTTCTTCCTAATGTCTAGTCTAAATCTGCCCTTCTCCAGTTCATACCCATTCCCCCTCGTCCTATCACTACAGGTCTTTATGAACAGTCCTTCCCCAGATTTCTTGTAGGCCCCCTTCAGGTACGAGAAGGTTGCTATAAGGTCTCCTCGGAGCCTTCTCTTCTTCAGGCTGAACAACCCCCGATTCTCTCAGCCTGTCCTCATAGCAGAGGTGCTCCAGCCCTCTGATCATTTTCATGGCCCTCCTCTGGACCTGTTCCAACAGCTCCATATCCTTTTTATGTTGAGGATTCCAGAACTGGACACAGTACTCCAGATGAGGTCTCACAAGAGAGAAGCAGAGGGGCAGAATCACCTCCCTTGCCCTGCTGGCCATGCTTTTATGTAGCCCAGGATACGGTTGGCCTTATGGGTTGTGAGCACACAATGTTGGTTTGTGTCAAGCTTCTCATCAACCAGCACCCCCAAGTCCTTCTCTGCAGGGCTGCTCTCAACCATGTCATCCCCCAGTCTGTACTGAAACCGCCAATTGTCCAGACCCAGGTGTAGGACCTTGCACTTGGCCAGGTCAGAGACAAACAGATCTCCTGACTGCTCATAGTCCCGTGTGACTACTGCTACTATGCCCTGCTTAGTCCCACTGGCATAAGTCCTGCTCTAAGCAGGATGATCCAAGTGAATCAGGATTACCTCTCTGCACCAATCCCACAGCCCAAATTGCTCAGTGTACAAATACTTGTCTTATTAGACCTACTGACACAGTAAGTGGTAGATACCTCCCCTTGCACAGCTGTCACCTTTGCCCAAAATAGATACTAGCACAGAGGGTACTAGCACACACTGTGGTACTTACACTCTGTTTTGGTGCAGTAAATAAACCTAAACACACCTAGACTAGACAGGCTTCATTGACAGCTGCCAGTTTAACCTCAGAATCTAGACTAAAGAATAAAAACCTTCTACTTTCTTCCCAGTATACAGATTTTTTAATAACAACCACTGCTATAACCTCATTTTGAATATAACTCTGCTACAAAACCTGCAAGCATACGTTAAGAAACACACTAAGTGTTTTATGACATTTAATGGTACAAAGTCTTTCTGAAGCAAAACACTGATGCAGGTAGTATTCACTTTGCTCCAGCCCAATCAGAACAGTACTAGTCTAGTGAAGTTACAATCTGATTCAGAAAGTCAAGAATCCTTTCCTTTCTGTAAACAGATGAGCCTTCTGACTGAACACACTGATGAGTAAGGGTGCAAATTGTTTTAAACAGCAAATTCTAAAGCAATAAGCAAAATCTACACATAGAAAGTACTACACAAGCCACTGCTTCAATAGTCACATGTTCAAGTGAAGCAATTAAAGGGTTTTTTTAACTGTCATTTAATATTGTTGTAGTTTGAGGTAAACTGGAGTCAGTTTTGTGACTAACTCAGTTGCTGTAAGTAACTTCCATTTTTCTGAAAGCTAACTGCATGTTTTTGAGACAGTGTTCTTCTCTAAAGTGATAACACAGGGCATGGGTATGCAAAAAGGCCAATGCTTGTACTTAACTAAGGCCATCCTCAAGTTGGCAGAAAAGGAGCTGCACCTGCGAGGAGGGGTGAATAGGGCAGGTGACCCTAAAATGACCAACAGAGTATTCCATCCCATATACGTCATACTCAGTATAATACTGAGAGATCATGAGGGTCTCACGCTCTTCTGTGATGGCTGATGTTCAGTGAGGACCTTGTCTGTCTGATTGTTCCTGATCCCAGATCTGTGTGTTCCTGAATCCAGTTCCTGAGCTCAGCTCTCTCCTAACCATGGCCTCATTCCCTCGTGTCTGCTCTGCAGCATTTGTGGTGACGGTAGAGTCATTGAGGGGTAGGCTGGGGCATGATCTCAGATATCTGTATATATTTTATTACTTTCTAATTAGTTTCATTATTATCATTATCATTTCATTAAAGCTGTGGTTCTAGTTTCCAACTCGTAAGTCTTTTTCCTCTCATTTCCCTCTCCCTTTTCATCGAGGGGTGGTGGTGGAGGAAAGGATTTTGGAAGCTCAACTGCACAGTTTTAAACTGCCAAAATTTAGCTGGGTGAGGCTAAATTGTGACAAATATGGCTGTTAACTGTAAGAGACCGATTCTTTTTTGCTGCCTCAAACCACTGTTGAAACTGCAGCAGAGGCAGTGTCCTTCAACCTTCTCTCATTCTGAGAGGTCATGCTGCAGTCTTGCTGGTAGGGAGAGCAGGGTCAGAATGATACCTTGGACCCACCTCAGACCCCAGAGCACCCCTAAGCCCCCCCAAACTCAGTTCCAGAACTTTGCTAGAAGAAGCACTGTGCCGGCCCAGCAAAAAAACTATAAACAGTACTCTGGAAGAGGGGCCATCAGGGACATTTGCAGCAGTGCGCGCCATCCTGGGAGAGAGAAGAGACTGGAGCCCAGGTGGTGTCCTTGCACTTTGCGCTCTCTCTCACTCTCTCTCTCTCTCTCTCTCTCCCCCTCCTGTTCCTCCCGTTCCTCTCTTTCTTTCTTTTCCCTGGCCACAGATTTAGCAGCCAATGCCAATCTTATTCCTAAGAATGCCTGTACAAATAAAACTTTTTTTGACCAATTGTTTGGCATCGTTTTGCCTTCATTTAGCCTGGTGGGTACTGACGCCATACATTTTACAGGGAGACCCAGAGTCTCACCCCAGCGACCCCTGGACTGTCCAGGACATTAGCCACTTCATCCTTTTAGCATTTAAAAGCATATCAAGGAAATTCTGAGAATAGCCCTGGCAAAACCGTACATGTCAGTCTGATCTGACACTGTACACTGTATGATATTCCTGGCCAAAGGAACTACCACTAGAGTAAGATTTCTCTCCGCTTTAGTGTAATATGGAAATCACTGGCCAACTCATAGAAGGGTCCTCCAGTTTGTTAGCAAAATGGAAACATTTCAGATAAAACCACTTACTGGTTATGAATGGGGAACAGTTTTGAAACCAAGCAGAATTTGGTTTTTGAGGTCACACAAATCACACCTACATAATTTTCTGAAATTGGAGTTAAAAGCTTTCAAGTTGTATAGTGACAGTGATGATACAACAGCAATGTTAACATACTGCACTTGGTATAACTGACACTTTATGCAACAGATGAGAGCTGTGTTTATAGATGCCACTAGTTACTCAAACTTCAAACTTGAACTTCCAAATATTCACATGACAGGAAAGCATTTGAAGTTGCATGCTTAGGCACAGTTACAGGTGTGTGCTAATACCACCCTTCGAGACAGAAAAAGGGTTCCTTTCTCTCCACACATACCTGATGTTCTCATCTTCATCTGAACATGGTCCTGAGCAACTTGCTCTGGGTGGTTCTGCTTGAGCAGGGGGCTTGGACATGATAATCTCCAGAGGTCCGTTCCAACTTCAACCATTCTGTGATTCAACAACAGTCCTCTAACCTCCAATAAACAGCTCAACAAGAAGTGCATGAGATGCAACTATGTTGACCAATTTCATTCAGCCTGCCAGAGACGCTGAGCTGAAGGTAGCTATTGGGCTATATGGTTTACAGTAAGCCAATATTCACTTAGTGGGATTAATTCTTAACAGCCCTGGAGAAGACTGAAACAATTGTCCTGCCAATTTTAAGACATAATAAGCCAAGGAAAATGCTCAACTATTCCTCAGAAACAGTACTGTGACAGTGTCGCTGGTATCATTAGGAACAGAGGGTACACAAAAGGGTAGACAGCTTACAGCACCATTTGTTTTGATTTTATTCTTTTGAAGCCAGGAGCATGTTCCATTACACCATACTGTTTTGAAAAATATTTAAGACAGTTTGAATTCTAGCTCCAAGCAGTGTCTTTCTACACTAGTCTGGTTTCAGGAGCAGAAGAGAGAAATAAAAGCAGACTCAAAAGACAAGCAGTTCATTGTTCATATACAGAATACAAGAGCAGATACAAGAGCAACTGCTGAAAAGCTAGCAGCTATCTAATAAAGAAATTAATGGTCTCACTGCAGGATCACTGGGCCACAGTAAGATCATTTAAAAATTAAATTTTGATCGGCCATTTTTATTAACCCTTAGCCATGTACTTGATGCAAGAAGTAGTTACTATTGCAAAAGTGGAATATTCTGGTTTGAGCTAAAGTAGAATCAGTTCTCTAACTTCAGCTAAAACTTATGTAAGTAATGAATTTTCTGGAAGTTGACAGCCTGTTTTTCAGACAGCATTCTCTCTAGAAATGATAACACCTTGTGTTAGGTATGATATGTGCTGAGCAGATGCTGTATGCTGCGTCATCTTCTGTAATCATTTCCATTTCTTTATAGTTTCTACTTATCTGAGGCATGCATGGTCGAACAGACAAGGGAACTGGTACAAATCAGTGGAGATTTGGCTGTTGTGAAGTTCACAATAACATTAAAATTAGTTCTTGGAAGTAACAGAATATGCATGAGATTTCTGACAAATGTTATACATATGCACATAGATGGGAAATATATTCTGTACCCAGCTCGTCTTGTTACGCATGATTGGTGGAATTAACCCCCATGCATGCAGTGCTGTAATAAAGGATGCTTGCGTTCTAAAACTCCAAAATGAGTCTTAAGAGTTTATTTGCCAGCATTTTCAGTATCATATTTAAGCAAGGAATTCCTTTTTCTGTACTTCAACTTTATGCTTGCAAGACTGAATAAAAAACTCAAGGAAAAATTGAATTCCCCAGGACACTCTTATCTGAAAGATTTTCCAGGAAGATGAAGGGTGAGTTTCTAGAAGCAGAAGTTTCTATAGCATGAAAATTCATGTTAGAAATTTCCCATGAAGGTCACAGTCATGCCCTGAATGATTACTGATTTGAAGAAGCAAACTGAACTTTTTATCTTCCACAGAAATATTAATCCCTCTCACATTATACTCCATTTTCTAAGAGATAAGCAAATATACAGGCAAATAATTTTTATGATACCTATCATCTGCATGACGGTATACATCTCAATAAGAGAATATCTTCTACATTTCATTTACCTGCTGAACCAGATCAGTCCAGTTTGGGGGGGGAATCACTGCTGAGCGAAAAGTAAGCATAGCTCAATGATATATTAAAAGCTACACTTTCGATCCAGTTTCACATGTGACTTCCACAGAAAGGAGCTACAGATCTAGTGTCCACTTCAGCAAACATCAGATCAATATTACAACTGCAGTTCAGCTTTGATTTTGAAGGAGTAAGTGAGGGAAGGGGAAGGTCTTATTCTGCCATGAAGGAGTAGGGAATAGTCACAGGCTGAATTTCAGTTTAATCAGAGAATAGGCACAGCATAAGCAAGCAACTATGCAAGAAGGAAGCCAAGACACTTCATTCCTAATGAAAAACTACTTGAAAGCTAAACAGATTAGTCTCCATGGACTGTCTAGGCTGGGACATTAGTCAGCAGCAATAGTAGGTTTCATCCTGTTGAAAAGACAAGGATACCAAGTTTCACTTACCATGAGAGTCGGACCCCAACTTCTTAGAAGCCATTTAGAACCTGAAAAACATTTTAAAACAGCTTTAACAGCTTTATATGTATAGCACAGCATAAGTCTATGCAGTTCTAGAGTCTTATCTCTAGATTATGGGAAACATTGCAGATGCTTGTTGTTTATTCTGTTCAAGACAGATAAGTAAATTTATTCTATAGGTCTGAGAATTGACTGAACATACAAATAACTTAGCTCAGGGTCCGACAATCTAAATGACAAAATGGAGAAAAAAAATCACAGCCAAGCAGCATCCAGGTTGATCAGGAAGGCAGAGAGTTCCAGATTACAGCATTCAGAGGCTGCTCTGTTCCAGCTCCATGGAGCACATCCTGCCTCCCTTGGCATTAAGAATAGCCCTTCCTACTGGAAACACCACACTGATCCTCTTCAGTATAATCCCTGCTGCTCTAAAAAGGATACTATCATATTGGGTATGCAATCAGTTAGCCAGCATGGCACTTGTCAAGACACACTGGGTAATGCACAAATAACGATACAGGTACACAATAAATAGTACCATTAGGAAGATATTTTCAGATACGCACAAGAAAGCAATGATAACAATAGTCCTCATCCACTGCCCACAGAATTTTACTAACAACTTTTAAAGTTTGGGTGCAAATCCTACATGGATAAGGTGTTAAACACAGAAGTGCCTAGCCAGCTTTTAACACAGAGCAGGCCTGTCTTGAGAAGAGAGTTGTTAAAGATAGAATTAGCTCTCAAATTAGTTGTCAGCTAAACCTCTGCTCCAGGATGCTTATGGTGTGTTCAATAACATAACTGGTTCTTTTGCTAGATTAGAAGTACATCACAAGATCTGTCTCAACACTCACAGCATAATTCTTTGAATATCTGAATTTCTAAGTCCTCCTTTGACACTATACATGACAAAGAATCAGAGTTGCCCTTTGTTTCTCAAGTCCTCCAGCTCATAGACTGGAATGTCCAACAGCCATTCTTCAAAAACATTATCTGGTACGCTCCCATCAGCAGACAGCACTCAAAGCATAACTTGGAGCAGATCTAACATTCACACCTATCATTCCTTAATCGAGGTCTAACTCTTAGCCACACTGTTTCCATTGCAGATTCCAACTGCAAATGTTAGCTTAAAGGAAGGGTGTCATAAGGTGAGGATTACACAGACAGTTTAGCTATTTCTCCTGGCAGCTGCTGACATGAGTGGGATCAGGAACAGCCAGTTTTCAATACTTTAGGAAAGTATCTTTTGCTGTGCAAAGGTCCCTTTCAACATTATGTTGAAATCAATAGGTGAACTAATCCTACTGACTAATGGGAATTCAACACACGGTTAAAACCAAAGCTGTATGAAGATTACCCTGGATGCCACCAGACTTCATGAAACACAGTAAGCAGACACTAGGCTATGGGGAAGTGAGTCATGCTGGGCAATTCCAGTTATACATTGTACATAAAAGCCATGTGTCATTCTGCTCAACATTTATTAGTTTCTTCTCAGCACATCTTGTCATATAATGGATTTGCTAGGACTTGTGGATGGCAAACACCAAACTCAAATTCCCCTGCAAAAGGGAGCAGTTCTACTGAACAACAACCAACTTTATCTTGCAAGACAAATTGATTGGGTGGCAGTCTAACACTCAAATCAGCTGAGTGACACCTGGTGTGAGGCGGAGGCCACACAGCCTGATGTTGCTTCATTTAAGAACAAAAAGCTGTCAAGGGCTTTGCCACAAGACCACCCAGTACAGCTGCATGTCAACTACTAGAGATGAATGGGCTTTACTGGTCCCACTACCACAGAGGAGGAGACCAGACTGCAGACTACAGCACATGAAATAGGCTGCACCTTTCAGACCCAGATCACACTGTCAGGCAAACTGCTAAGTTACTAGTTCTTCTGTATGAGAGTAGCAATTAAGATGACAACTTGATTAGTTATTATTGAAAAAGCTAGGCCATGTGTGAAATCATACAGACTTCACGTACCTCACCAGTCCTCTGTACGTCACCAGAGACCATGAGGCTCCACCTGCAAGCATGTATTATGACTGCCCATCATCCACTGCTATTACAGCAGAGCTGAACTAGGGACAAGGCCACTATATGCTTTCTTTAATTTCTCCAAGTTCTTCTTTCTTTTAGTTACTATCTCAGCATGAAAAGCAAGTGGTTCTTTTCTATAGGATTTTTAAATTTCTGATGAGAGGAAGCAACCGCTTTACTTTGGCAATTCAACTGACAAGGAAGTTTTTTCAATGCAGGCAGCACAGTTTATGCTAACTCATTTACCAGAAGCAGCTTACTCCAGACTGCACCTACATAAAGGACACTGAAAAGAAAATTCAAAGTAATAATTTTTAGAATGGTAACTTGTACCCCCTCTCCAGCAGGCCGTTGCAAGGACACGCTAAGTTTACCATCTCACACACTGATCTTGGTTAACTGAACACTAAGTTATCATGACACTATCAATTTGCTCCAGGGACATTAGTAGCAATGAATACAAATCCCGAAGAACCAAAGATGTGCATATCTAGCATCCAGGGAGTTTTGCAGTAGTATATCAATCTGGAGCTGCATAAAACCTTGGATGCATCCTCAGTGTCAAAATACCCCACATAAGCAATTATTATGAGATCCAAAAAAAAAAAAAAACCAACTGAGACTGTCCCTTTACCTCTTTTTATTTAACAAATTAAGAAAATCAACTATGATCACCTTCAAAATAGTTCCCTTCTGAGTTCACACATAGCTGCATACAATGCTGCTAACATTCAAAGCAGATAATTTTCTGAAAGGCTGTTGAGGATCTCCGTCGTTTTTCCTTTCACATCTTCTACCGACAAAAAATGTGTTCCTTTGAGCACCAACCTGATCTTTGGCATCTTTTCACTGTAAGCCTCAGTCAATAATTGAAAATTTTCCGTCGCAGATTTCTACAGTTCCACAAGAAACTTTATGTTAACTCTGTTCACTCTTGCACACTGACATTTTCTGACAGAGGGTAAGGAAACTTCTAAATTTGAACACGTGTCCACTCATACTGAGTGAAGCGATTGAGCTGAGCCTTCTCTCACTGTGACAGGCTAGAACATATTCTGTAACCATCTCTTTGTCTCTTCCCTCCCACTCTTGGTTCCTAAACTATAGAGTTAGTCTCAGGGTTTCTTGTGTCAGACCTTGTATCTTGCTTATGTTGGCACTCCTGTAGTAAAATCTTAATGCAGACCAGGCACATGCATTAGCTTCAAGGTGCAGTGGGAAAAATGATTCCTCTGCCATATGCAATACCTTATTTTAACTACAGAACTAGCTAAGGTACATCAGTAGCAAGCTAATCATGAAATGGACCATTTCCAGAGAGACAGTCACACTTTACATTCAGACAGCATTTCAGTTTACAGTATGTTAGCTCTTCCTGATGCACTGTGAGAGTGTACTTAAGATGCCATTACTGCAGAAGGCACTGTCAACAAACAGAATTGTTAAGCACTGCACATAGTAACACTAGAACAGCCTGCCAGCCACATTTTGTTACCCCCTTTCCAAAGGGTTTTTTTTAATTAAAATAATGTCTTCTGACTAATCAGATTTGATAGGCTATTCAGAGACCACTGTTATAAGCATCTTGCTGTTGCTCTATCCTGCTGGCTGGAAAAGAAAAAATAGCTGCAGCCAATTAGAAGGTTAATGATGTTGCTACTATGCTTCTGTACCTGAACTGTATTTGCTAACTCAAAACCATTACACTGTGCAGCAAAGGTCTGCTTACCTTAGTTACTGCTTTTTTAGAAATGTAAAGGACTTGCTCCCAAAGCCTTACTCCAAACAAGCAAACAGACAACAGCAGCCCTATCACTGTTGCTTTTGTTCTCCAGAACAGGATGCTGAAGAGCATCTGTAGGAACAGAACATGGGGGCACAAATGCTTTACTGCATTTTAAATTGACAAAGAACATACACCACTGCATGTAAAGTTTTTCAACATCTTTCCAGGGCTAGAGAAACAAGTTCATTGCATAGTGTTGCAAGGTTTTCTTACAGCTGCCCACAAGCTCTCCTCTATAAATGTAAGCCTCCTTAGCCCCCTTCCCTCATTCTTGGTTCTGGCTAACTCGCTGAAGAGAAGATCAGGGCTACAACTGCCTAAAAGTTATAAGCAACTTTAACGTCAGCCACCACTGAAGTAACCTGACATGAGCTCTTCCCTTCCTGTCTGTATGTTCATTTTTCACTTAATAGCACTGAGGCAATAGGGCAATATTCTTAAAACTAGCAAGGGGAATACAGTATAGCAAAGTTCAGTATGAGGGCAGAGGACCTCAGAGTGATGATAGAAGGGGATGGCAGGGACAGGGAAACAGCCACAACAAAAATAACAACACAAAGATGCAGAAACAGAGAAGGGACAAACCCAAAATTGATGACAAACAACTGGCACAAAGAGATAGATGTTAAGCTGGAAAGGCTTGAAGGGACAGCATAGAGATGACCAAGACAGTTCATCTGGCACATCATCACCTAAACTTGAATGACTAATTAGCTGTGCTGCCAAACAAGGAGAACACAGAGAAGCATGACTTGGTGCAGTCAGACAATACCAAAGGGGACAGTCTAATCAAGAGATGAAAAAAAAAATTGCTATCAAGAGTGATTCATGGGGAGCTGCCACAAAGCTGAGGTAGTTTTTAATTTTTATTCCCATGTTCCTTCTATTGGCGTTTTCCCTGAAGTTTCTTCCCAAAGAGTTCCAACTGGTCAAGTTGGAAGCATTCTACCACTAATTATACCTGGAATAGCACTCTCAGTGATAACACAAGCCAATTTAACTATTTGTCAAGGAATGGTCTCTTGTGTTATAATCCTTATTTTGGGGTGCAAGTATGTCAAGATTCCAGACCACATGAACTCTGTAGTAATTCCCATCTAAGATTCAGATAAGTGAGAAATGTATTTATTATGGGTCTGAGAAAAATGAAATGCCTCAAGTTGAGTGGCAAGTAGCCACACCGGAAGGACAGGATGTCATCCAGAGGGACCTGGACAGACTGGAGAAGTGGGCCTGTGAGAACCTCATAAGGTTCAACAAGGCCAAGTGTAAGGTCCTGCACCTGGGTCGGGGCAATCCAAATTTTCAGTACACGATAGGAGATGATGTGATTGAGAGCAGCCCTGCAGAGAAGGACTTGGGGATGCTGGTCGATGAGAAGCTTGACATGAGCCAGCAATGTGCGCTCGCAGCCCAGAAGGCCAACCATATCCTGGCCTGCATCAAAAGAAGCGTGGCCAGCAGGTCGAGGGAAGTGATTCTGCCCCTCTATTCCTCTCTTGTGAGACCTCATCTGGAATACTGTGTCTGGTTCTGGAATCCTAAACATAAGAAGGATAAGGAAGTGTTGGAATGGGTCCAGAGGAGGGCTACAAAGATGATCGGAGGGCTGGAACACCTTCCCTACGAGGACAGGCTGAGAGAGTTGGACTTTTTCAGCCTGGAGAAGAGAAGGCTCAAAGGAGATCTTACAGCGACCTTCCAGTACCTGAAGGGGGCCTACAGGAAAGCTGGAGAGGGGCTATTAGTAAAGGAAGAATTTCTTCACCATGAGAGTGGTGAGACATTGGAACAGGTTGCCCAGGGAAGTTGTGGATGCCCCATCCCTGGAGGTGTTCAAGGCCAGGTTGGATGGGGCCTTGGGCAGTCTGATTTAGTGGGATGTCCCTGCCCATGGCAGGGGAGTTGAAACTGCATGATCTTTAAGGTTCCTTCCAATCCTAACTATTCTATGATTCTATGATTCTAAGTTATCAACCATAATCAACTCCGCACATCTATGATTTTTAGAAAAGAGACCTGATCTTGCAACTTCTGTTTTGCCTGCTAATATGCATTCTGTACTCTAAGTACACAGATCTGAGGATGCATCCATTCACTCTGAAAAATACAGACAAAAAAAATCAAAAAGATCATTTTTTTGCTGCCTACATTACATTCATGAACTACTATTGAATTTACACTGAGAATTGGTGAAAAGCAGTTTGATTCAAGTAATTGATTTCTAATGTGTCACAAATACTCCAGATTTACAGTGTTTTAAGCTTTCACTATAACTACTTGCTTCAGTGTAAATTAAAGGCTATAACCAACATCAGGACTCTGTATATAGCCTCATGCAAAAAAACCAGAAGTAGACTGTGCCTATTGCTAAGATAAAACAAAAGTTAAGATTCTCAAATCAAAGCTTCCCACTTATGCAAGTGTTCAGTCATCGCTACACAATCAAGATCTCTTAGTAGACTGACGTTAAAAAGCTGATCACAGAAGTTTACTACAGTACAAAGCAGATTCTGTTTTCATTTGCTGCAGTCTCCAAATAGGCGACATCACCCCAAAATCTGCAGCAAACACTTAAAAATTGTACCTCTAACAGTTCTGCAAAATATGAACTCTGTCAGCTGCATGGAGGCACTCCCCTTTCATAAAGTACGATCATGTTGAGCCACTGATAACTCTTTGGATAATGTCGTTGCAAAATTAGATTTGCCATGTTGCAACTACATGCCCTGCAGAAGAGAAAAAAAAAGAAAAAGCATCACTTTCACTATTTTTAACAGGAAAAAGTTTTAAGCATATCTACAGTAATTCTTTTTAAGTGCTACTGCAATCCAGGAGATAAGGTACATTAAGGTTCTTGGTCTATTTTAAGATCAACAAGAACAAGGCAGACCCTCCCTGAGGTAAATATAGGTATGGAGTCTCCATTTAATTTTCAGTGGTCACTGCTTAAAACAAATCTAATGACGTCTTCATCTCATGGGATACAAGTACAAGTGGTCATCCTACATTTAATCCAATGCAAAGCAGGGTTTACACTGACAACAGGGGGTGGAGGGAGGACAAGACAAGATCTCTCTGTTGCATACGCACCCCATTGTTCAACAATCCAAACAACCGTGACGAGAGATCTAAACTATGAAGGACAGCCCATAACAAACACATTCAGCTTGTTATTTCCAGTGCAATGATTATGAGGCAGAGGTACAGGAACCAATAAAACAGCACTTCTTAAAACATTTCCAGAATACGTGAGTGCCAGAAGAGATGGTGAGCAAGAAATAGCCATGAGTGTTGTTGGGCCTCTGGAGCAGGAGTGCAGAGCGTTTGATATCTAGCGAGCTGCCAGCCTGAGAATAATCAAATGTTTCAGTTAACTCATGAGCAAGTTTGACAAATTGTACAGATGTGACCTGATTGTCAATTAATCCAAAACACTACTTTTGATGGCATAAATCCTCATGGATTAGGTCCACTTGAAATATGGCAAACTGATGTAACACACATCCCCGAGTTTGGATGTCTAAAATATGTGCATGTGTCAATTGACACCTTTTCTACCTGCATTATTGCTTCTGCACATATGAGTAAAAGATGTAAAAAACCCCATTTATTATATGCAATTGCTATTTTGGGGATGCCAAAACCAGTAAAAATGGACAATGGCCTGGGATATGTTTCTAATATAACAAAATCCTTTTTTCAACAATGGGGAATCACACGTCACAGGCATTCCTCACTCACCGACAGGGCAAGCCATAGTTGAACGAGCTCATGGTATGTTAAAAAATATGTTAAAACAAAACAGGGGGAGCATGGGATACTCCCTTCAAGAGAGACTATTAAAAGCTATGTATGCTCTAAATTTTTTAAATCGTTGCCAAGAAGACATTCCCTCGATAGAGCGACATTTTATCACGAAATCAAATGATAACATGAGTAAAGCTAAAGTAATGATACGTAACTTAGAAATGAGACAATGGGAAGGTCCATGGCCATTAATAACATGGGGGCAAGGGTATGCTTGTGTCTCTACAGATCATGGAGCGCAGTGGATACCAGCAAGATGTGTACGACTTGCATTGCAATAACTGTGGGAATTTCATGTTGTGCAACCACCATTCCATGGATCCCCACACAATCCAAAGAAAACATCTGGGTAACCAAAGAAAACATTTGGGTAACCTTAGCCAATGCAGCAGGGCAAGATTCATTGTGTTTGTCAGCAGCAACAGCAACCAATCCATTTAGCACCTGCTTAGTAGGTTTGCTGATAGATGATATTACTTATTAGATGCAATAAAAGTAGATTTTAGTAAATATTTTAGTTATATAGGCAAAAATGTAACGCTTATATAAAATGTTAATTTCTTACTTAGTGTGTGTAGAAATGATTTTATATGATGTAATTACACATTTGCAAATGTATCCAAATCCAACAACATCTCCCTGCAATTACTAAGAGGATTGTATTTTATTTGTGGAGATAAAACATGGGCAGGTATTCCTTCATATATTTCAGGAGGCCTATGTACGTTAGGCAAATTTACATTATTAACTCCGAATGTTTCTATGATTTTAAACCCCACTTTAGCTCAACGTCATCAAACAAATGCCACACTGGCAGCTTTATCTAGTCTTTTGATGAATTTATCAGACCATTCAGAATTTATACATAAAAGTATTAGCACCTTAGAAGATTTAACAGAAAAATTGCAAATAGAAGAATGGAATACATTTGCAGGACTTTTTGTTGGATTTAGACCTTGGATTATAAAATTAGTCATGATAGGTTTTATGATTTTACTTGAGTTTTTTGTAGCATATTGATTTGCGTGCCTTGCTTAATCAAATTAGTGCAAAGTTTGATTGATAGAGTGTTAAGACAAATATCAGTAATTCATGAAAACAGAAAAGGGGGAGATGTCAGAAGAGATGGTGAGCAAGAAATAGCCACGAGTGTTGTTGGGTCTCTGAAGCAGAAGTGCAGAGCGTTTGATATCTAGCGAGCTGCCGGCCTGAGAATAATCAACATCGGTGGCAAAAACAAGAAGGCATGAAAACAATAACAGTGGTCATGAGGAGCTTGGAAGGAGAAGAACATACTGTGGAAATTTTTATGAAGAACTTCTGGGACTGGTGTTGACATTTTTAGTAAGGTATAAATACCAGCTTGTAACAATAAACTTGGTCTTAGCTTGAAACAAAAGCTGAGTCCGTGCACGTTAATACGCCACACATGAGAGGAAAGGACAGGGAGAAAAGAGCCCCTGAAGAGTAGGCCTATGTGCAGATCACATTATTGGATTATAAGACAACACTCTTTAGCAATGGCAATAACATCCTTTACAGGGATGTTATTCAACATACAGATGTTGGATAGCATCTTCCTAGCAGTGACAAACATCAGGAAAAATAAATTCTTCAAATTGTGCTGTTGCTTAATATGACATAGTGGGCAATTAGACCTTCTAGTTCAGTACACAACAGTCAACAGGAAGTTAAAGCAGAAGACCGTTCTTCCACATGCTCTCAGAGAAGCATGACATCTCTTGCTCAGTTGTTCCATATGGATTCACTGCATTAATATTAGACAACTGCAGTTACGCACCTATCTTCATGTTACATCCCATTTTATTCATTAAAGACACTGCACCTGTTAAAAGCACATATTGTTTGAGCTGGTTAAGGATATAAGGCTCCTAAATGATATCAGACAGCTCTATTCCTCCTTTAAGTTCCTGACTGTATTTGGGACATAAGGTAATTTGCCATATGTTTCATTCAGAAAGAAGGGAAAACCCTACAATGGCTGAGGAATTGCAGCACACTAATGCATTGGTTTTTCAGTCACTGAATCACTCAGCAGTCATACAAATTTCCAATGAAGTTGAAGCTCATATACCACACAAGCCTCTAGAACTAGAAGTTTCACAGGCAAGAGCATAAGAAAACTGAAAGTTAATTACAGTCCAGCAGTCAAAGCAGATCAGTGCAAGCTTTTCCCTTGGCCAGAGACTGACATGCCAAACAAGTATAGAAGATGCACAAATTCTAAATTCACATTTAACTGTTGCAGCAAATGGGTGACCTATTTAAAATGGACTCTTCCCAAAAAGAGAGTTCTGTCACAAGAGAAAACCATCTGCAACTAACACCTAAGGTTAGTCTGACTTCCAAACTCAAACAAGGGGATATCCTCCAAGAGCAGGATTTTAGAGTGCAGTTCCTACTAGTGCCTGTTAACCAAGTTATTTAAAGATCATCTAAACAGAAAAGCAAAGGGAAAAAAAAGATATGGCTTTACATCTTTCTCATTCTTGAGATCAGCTTCACTATCTAGGAGTTACACCATCACCAAGAAAAGGGTGGAAAACTAGAACCAGAAGGATCATCTTCCTCTCCTTGAGATACAACAGAAACAAGACAGACATTTGTATGATAAACCAGAATGGAAAATATAAATATGCTGTGCAACTCCTACATTCTAGGAAAAAAGTGAGAAAATATGATCCAGCACTCATACCACCAATAAGGGCTACAATTATCTCACAATGAAGTAATGAAACAAGTCCCAAATTTGATGAGCAAAGCAATTGTTTTTAACTACTGTTTTCCTATACCTAAAACATGGATAGCAAATACCTACCATGTCAGAGATCTTAAAATAGTCAGATGGAAAGCATGTAGTAACTATTAACAAATTTAGTTACTTTAGCTTAATTAGCACAAGACTTCATACTACTACAAATTAGTCAAATCTTTAACAGTAATCTTAGCACTAGCCAGAGCCAAGTATGTGCATTAACTTTTCTAATTAATCCTAGCACTTCAGAAGAAAGTTAATATTTCAGTACAACCCTTCTCAAATGCGAGAGACTGATAGCTAGAGAAATTTGCTAGCTTCAACAACAAAATAGTTCACTTATTCTGTTATTTTAGTAAAGATGTATGAAAAAGCAGTGGAATATCCTGCACATTTTAAATGTATGTCTGGAACCCAGAACAGCATAAGCTAATTAAAATGCTGCTCTATTTGTTGCAGTGATACTTCAATATGTAACAAGCTGAATCTGAAGTACCTTGAATATTATTAATACTTTAGACTTCTCCCAGTTATGACTGAGGAGAGTAATGCAAACGTTCCCAAAATGCTGCCAACAGCAATCAGCTTCTAACATTAATCAGAACACATCCTTTTTAATAAAAAAATAGCAGAGTCTGTGCAGTTTCAAACTTTTTCTTCTTATGCTCTTTGACTAAGAGGGGTGTATGTGTACAGCTAGCTGATCTTATATTATCTAGAAACAAGTTCAACTCTGTTGACCATACCAGGACCTCCTCCCAATACTGACACAAGAACTCAAATTATTCTATTACAGATAGCAATTTGTATTCTTTTGCTAAACATTAATTAACCAAAATTTAATGCATTTAAAACACACTATGGCAATTACTCTACTTAAAAAAAAAATCCATTTTTTAATCCATACAATTGTCACCTTTTATCTGTTAAAGCTCAGGAGAGAAATTTTGGTACTATTTATTGACAGCTATGTTTTTGGTTAGAAATTTGGTGAAATACAAGTGCTCTTGGAATTTCTTTAACAAAGCAGACAAAAAACACCTAGGAAGAAATCAAGTTGGACAAAAGTTTTAAAATGGAAAAATAAAATCTGCCAGCAGGTCAAACACGACTTGCCATTTCACATATTTGAACTCAGCCACAATATATGTTTACCGCACTGTACAAGAAAAATGGGACCAATGTTAGACTACTATAGATTCATCAATTTTTCTTCTTATACTAGGGTCACATGCACTACCCACTCACGACATTTAATATTTTCCCAGCAAAACTCAGTATGGTACTGACAGAAAAAAGACAAGAAAAATTAACTATACCACTTACAAACAACTTAGCCTGCGTGCTGCAGGGCAGGCAGAAACCTCGAACACTGATTCAAATACTGATTGCACCCTCAGTCCTAGTGGTTTAAATACACCTGAGGCCACCAACAGCCTTCTCCCACTCCCTACAGGATCTCTCCCATAATGTGGTTAAAACTACTGAACATTTCCAGCCATCCAACATCCCCATTTTACACTAACATGCCTCATTTCTCTCAACTAAAACAGCCACATTCTCAGAATGCATGTTCACAGCAAATTCACTTAACATAGAAGATTAATCATGGTATGGTTTGGGATGGAAGACACCTTAAAAACCATCTAATTCCAACCCCCCTGCCATGGGCAGGGACACTTCCCACTAGATCAGGCTGCTCAAGGCCCCATCCAACCTGGCCTTGAACACCTCCAGGGATGGGGCAACCACAATCTCCCTGGGCAACCTGTTCCAGTGCCTCACCACCCTCATCGTGAAGAATTTCTTCCTAATGTCTAGACTAAATCTTCCACTCTCCAATTTAAAACCATTCCCCATCGTCCTATCACCACATGCCCTTGTAAAAAGTCCCTCCCCAGCTTTGTTGTAGGACCACTTCAGGTACTGAAAGGTCACTATAAGGTCTCCCCAAAGCCTTCTCTTCTCCAGGCTGAACAACCCCAACTCTCTCAGCCTGTCCTCATATGGGAGGTGCTCCAGCCCTCTGATCATCTTTGTAGCCCTCCTCTGGACCCGTTCCAACAGCTCCACATCTTTCTTATGCTGAGGATTCCAGAACTGGACACAATACCCCAGGTGAGGTCTCACAAGAGAGGAATAGAGGGGCAGAATCACCTCCCTTTCTCTGCTGGCCATGCTTCTTTTGATGGAGCCCAGGATACAGTCGGCCTTCTGGTCTGTGAGCGCACATTGCTGGCTCATGTTGAGCTTCTCATCAACCAGCACCCCCAGGGCCTTCTACGCAGGGCTGCTCTCAACCACGTCATCCCCCAGCCTGTATTGAAACCACGGATTGCCCCGACTGTGAGAGTTAGGCTACTTGTGTTTTTACAAAATGGAAGCTTTAGCATTAAGATGGAGGGCTTTGCTGAACTGAACTTATTGCAAAATATGAACTCTTGCAAAATATGATTTCATAAGCAGTTTTTCACTAAGAAATGGTTGAACAGATAGTTCAGAAAGAAATCAATAATGTAAGAAATATTATCTTCTGGTACCCTCTGGTACAGTACAAGATATGCTTAGGAAGTACTTACAAACAGCAGACTGGGCCAAAGAAAGCTAATATGGAAAAATTAGCCTGGTAACAGCCTAGCAATAGCTTTGGAATAGGTTGCAAATTTCGGGAGAGGGTGGTCTTGCCTTGAAAGAAATAGTATTAAAAGCTGTGTATTTTCTGAAAAAGTAAGCACTCTCCCTCTTGCCAGCACCCCCGCTCCCCAGATTGCAATCATGAATAAATAAATAAATAGCACTGCTTCACAAGACGCATGTCTCAGTTTATCTATTTGAATCAAGAGTGTTTCTCACACAACCCAGGTGTAGGACCTTGCACTTGGCCTTGGTGAACCTCATGAGGTTCACACAAGCCCACTTCTCCAGCCTGTCCAGGTCCCTCTGGATGACATCCCATCCTTCCGGTGTGGCGATTGCACCACTCAGCTTGGTGCCCTCTGCAAACTTGCTGAGGGTGCACTCAATCTCGCTGTCTATATCATTGATGAAGATACTAAACAGCACTGGTCCCAGTATAGACCCCTGAGGGACACCACTTGTCACTGATCTCCATCTGGACATCGAGCCATTGACCACTATTCTCTGAATATGACCCTCCAACCAGTTCCTTATTCACCATACTGTCCACCCATCAAATCCATCTCCCTAATTTAGAGAGAAGGATGTTGTGGGGGACCGTGTCAAAGGCTTTACAGAAGTCGAGATAGATCACATCCATTGCTTTTCCCAGGTCCACTGATGTGGTCACCCTATCATAGAAAGTCACTAGGTTGGTCAGACAGGACTTGCCCTTGGTGAAGCCATGCTGGCTGTCTCTAATCACCTTGTCCTCCATGTGCTTTAGCATGGCTGATAAGGGGATCTGATCCATGATCTTCCCAGGCACAGAGGTGAGGCTGACAGGTCGGTAGTTCCCAGGGTCCTCCTTTCTACCCTTTTTAAAAATGGGGAAAATGTTGCCCTTCTTCCAGTCACCGGGGACTTCTCTTGACTGCTAGGATGTTTCAAATATCATGGAGAGTGGCTTTGCAACCACATCAGCCAATTCCTTCAGGACTCTGGGATGCATCTCACCAGGTCCCACAGACTTGTATATGTTCAGGTTCCTCAGGTGGCCACGAACCTGATTTTCCCCTACAGTGGGAGGGGCTTTACCCCCTGGTCTTCATCTTGTTGTTGACTGACCCAGGAGGGAAGAGGAGAGCGGTTGTCAGTGAAGATTGAGGCAAAAATTTGTGGAGTATCTCAGCCTTATCCTCATCTGTTGATATGAGGTCACCATTCTCGTTCATCAGCAGGGGTATGCTTTTTTTTAAACTTTTTTAATCTTAACATACCTCATAAGGTTGGGGTTTACCTTTGTCTTGACAGCGCTAATGTGAGAAATGTGAATTCTATCTTAGGTGCTACAGATATGACATTCTTCACACACTTACTTGACTCTTTGGGGGGGTTTATGCATCTTCTTCCACTCATCAAACACGTCACTGGTACAGTTTCACCTTCTGATGCTAGCTCATTTTGTCCTTAATTCATGTGTTACTCCTACTAAGCCAAGGTATCTGTCTTCATCCAATCCTTCCTACTGAAGCTGAGACAAGAAAATAAGCATATACGGAAATACAAGTCTGAAAAGATCCAAGGTTTTGCTGCACTGAAGGACATAAACTTATATACAAGGGGAAAAAAAAACCCTCAGTGTTCAAGGTGAACACTCATTTCAGCTATTTTCATACATTCACTGAGCTGAGGTCTCAGCAGGGACATGCTCCTTCCTAGACTAACTCAACAGAACAAAGGATTCAAACTGAAATATAAAAAAGTCAGTCAAGCTAATAAAAATATGGTCCCATTGCATTAATGCCTAAACAAGAAGCAATCTTGTTTCACCTCCAGATGTAGTACCAATTAAAGTTTGCTTTCATGTTTCTTCACCCAGTCCAAACAGGACTGAAAGACTGCATTAAAAAGATGACCTAAATGTGAAATACTATCAGTAGTCAACACTGAATTAAGTTCCACTACCAGAAGCCATATTTTAAACAGGCAAGATCCATTTGTTTTAATTAAATGTGGAATCGGTGCATAATGGAGCATAGAGAGTAGGAAACAGTTTTAAAATTTAAAACTTCAAACAGTTTAAAACAGTTTTAAACATCTTAATTATTTCTTGAAAAGGCTTGCTAGCTTTATAGAAGACCAGAGCTGGTAGCAAAGATTAAGTTCTGCTCTTTAAAAACACACAGGAACAGAAGTATTATCAGCTATCAAAAAAAACCCCCAAAACTCAGACATAAAAACAGCATCAGAAACCAGAACTCGTTCAGCAAAATGGCAGTACCCACACTGAGTACACTTCTAGAATTGAATTCATTAGGAACACAGGAAGTTAAGTTGTCTTGAGCGAGCTTGTCTAGTGTGAAAATGTAGAAGTCTGTCTTTGTACAGAGAAGTCAAACTGAGGTTGCCCTCAGATATAATGGATATATTGCAAAAAAAAAAAAAAAATAAGTAAAAGAGCTGCTGGCTGTGCTGATGAGCGAAAGCAGACAAGGGGGGGTTGGGAGTGCTCATTAGAGCTTGGTGTTGTTTGCCTTGAAGACCCTGGAAGTTGATAACGAAGGTCAAATATAATTCCAAGATTCTCATAAGAAGAAGTACACGGAGTGAGTGATTATGGTTATAATTCCAAGATTCTCGTAATGGGGGCAAAAGTGAAAGGTGGGCACTGGCTTTCTCCACAAAGGTTCCTAAAATACCAAGCTATAATGGTGGAACATGATGATATGGGAATGGTGGTTACTAACATCATCAACCCAGCTTCTTTTGTCAGTGGAAATACAGGAGAACCAGTGCACCAGGACTGCTTAGAGACCATTGAGGCCACATACTTGAGCCGTTCGGACCTGAAAGACAGTCCCATGGAAGACGCGGAGAGCTGGTTCATGGATGCAAACAGCTATGTCTTAAGCAATAAAAGACATGCCAGGGCAAAAACATCAAGCATGCAGAGGGATCCTGAGACTGCTGGAAGCAGTCCAGCTACCTGAGAAAGTGACAATCACGCACACCAAGGCACACCAGAAAGTGTATTTGGAATTGTGGAGAGGAAATGAGCTGGCAGACAGAGAGGCAAAACTGGCAGCCAAAGGTGAGGTAAAAACAAAAGGGGCTTTGATCCCTGACAGGTAAATCTCCGTAGAAGGTAAGCCAGAATATACCAAGGAAGATCAGATAATCAGAAATTTATTATAGACCTGGAAGGGTCATAGAGTAAAGAGGGGTGGGTCCTCACTCTACAAGGGAAACTAATCATTCCCCCTTATTTAACACGGCCTTTGATGAGAGAGGAACACAGGAAGAGACATAGGAGGGGGGCAGAAGCTTTATATAAACACCTAATTAAAGGGATTGCAGCTAGAAATTTATACACCATTGTGAGACAAGTGACTCAGCAGTGTGACCTTTGCCTCCAGATTAATCACAAAATTACACCAAACCAGAAATGGGCCAAATTGGAAGAGGCAACGGGCCTGGGCAATAATGGCAGATTGATTTTTTGGAACTCCCAAGACAAGGGGGATATCGATACTTATTGGTATTAACTGGTACCTTTTCAGGTGTGCCGGAGGCATTCCCTACTAGAACAAGGAGATAACCAGGACATTAATACAGGAGATAATACCATGCTTTGGGGTTCCAGCAACTATGTGTCCTGACAGGGGACCACATTTTATCTGAGAAGTAGTACAACAGATCAGTCACTATTTGCGTATGAAATCATGACCTCCTACATAGTGGCATTGGACAAACATCTCCAAAGATTGAAAAACATGAGGTTGAGACACAAAGCAGGGGTTTGGATGAACCTGTGCATAACATACGACCTGGAGATTATGTATATGTAAAGCCTCTTGCAGAGAGGACTCTGGAACCGCAGTGAGAAGGACCATTTCAGATGTTCCTTGCCTCCTTCACAGCAATCGAAATCAAGGAGCAGAGTGCATGGATCCATCACACCCGAGTAAAAAAGGCACATAAATCTCCATGAAGGGTCATGCAAGTCCAACCAGGAAAATTATTTTTCTCATGATTATAATTATAATCCAGGGAGGGAAAGGCACCTCTAGCCAAAAGAATACTGAGTGGCCTTGGTCTCAAGCTTTTATTGGGTATACTGGAGCTCTGGGAGATATTCTGACTGAAAGGGTTTAAATCCATCAACTGTGGTTATGCATGAAAATCAAGTATATGTGAGGCAAGAATGGAATGTGGATAGAGAACAGAGGATTCAGCAACTTCAGGGGACTGTAGGAGGAGAAATCAAAGTAGGATGCCGAATGGTTAATAGGACTATCCATAAAAAGACATCCCAAATTGCTATCTCAACTGCACCTACAGATAAGAATACAAAGACCTGTATTTCCAATGAATTAGACTGTTGGCATAATTTTACATTAGTACAGACCGTTCAGGTGGTTTGTCTCTGGGCCTATGATACAATTGGGCTCTCATTCAAATTTAAAATAAATATTATAGCTAAGCCTGTTACAATCCAGATTTTATGAGATTGGTCCATATATAATCAGAAATACAGGCCAACAGAAAATGCTGTTCAACCCAGAATGTTCTCTTAAATATGTTGAACTGCTAATGCAAACTGATATTTCTGAAATTCAACCAGCATGCTCTCATTTCCTGAAAACATCCTTTGAGGGCTGGACAATCTGGCTGTGAAAACAAGTACCCTTCAGGGGCAGAACACAAAGGGGCCTAACTGGAGTGTTAGAGACAGGATTGGAGGTCCTAAATGGAATTGAGTATCAGAAATATTACCAAAGTGGGAAAAGGTTGAGGAACAAGACCATGAATTAATAGGAAATGCACTCGGTGTGATCCAAGATAACGTTTCTTTGGCCCTCAGTTGTACACAGGCACAATTATGGATGCAATCAGGGGCCACCTTAATTATAAGAGAAGGTGGTGAGGCTACTTTCCGACCAAAATCCAGAAAGTGGTTTGGGACAGTGCCACTGGCTTAGAGAGGAAGCTTCAATCCTTGTGGACTCTAGTAAATTTTACCTATGACTCCATCACTAACACGGTCACAGCTTTTGTGTTGACCATATGTAACGCTTCCATACACGTAATCCACCCTATCATTGCATTAGGATGAAGCCATGATAAAACTGTGCTCTATCCTTCTGAACACAGAACACGGGCATGAATAGTGAACGGGAAATGGCAAATTGTAAATTTAGAATATTGCATTACACGAGTACAACAAGGATTCATTTGCTAAATAATGCAATCGATGCTCAAGGCATCTAGATATCTGCCTCGACACTGAGCAAAGCATCTGTCACTTTGAGATCCATCCAGATGCTAATCACAGGACTATACTTGTATATATGGCCAGGGTTGTGTGTATTTGAGAACTGCTTGTATCTCTGTAGTAATAGATGAGATAATTATGGATAGTAAGAATCATTCTAATTTCTAATTTCTGTATTTGTAATCTTAATAAGATTGTTGGGTGTGACTTTTCTTATTTAGCACCAGTCATATCCCATCAGCTGATAACAATCCAATTATACAATATTTCACAAATTATCACCTGTACCTATTGGAATGTATCTTACATTGGTAAAATAATTAATGAAACAGTTAATGAAATATCAGGACTTTATTATAATTCTGGATGAGGTCAAGGAAAGTGGGAAAAGACCTTGATAATTGTCCACCACGACACAGAGGAAAGAAAGGGGGTCCTAAAATGGTAAAAGAAAATGTGAACCATCATTGGAGGGACGTGTTGTTTGGATGGTCCCCTACTGCGACTGGCATTCTAAATAAGTTGTGTCACCCCATTATTGTCCTTCTGATACCAGTTTTAGTTAGCTTTGTTTCCTCTGCTATGTTATTTATTTGGAATTGGAGAATGCTACAACGACTAGCAATTTTGACTTCCATGGCTCGTGCCCATGAGAATGCATTAAAAGGGTAATTTTCCAACAAAATATCATCCAATTCCCTTTCAAGAAATAGATTATACATTTGCCAAATGAATTTGCCCATGTTAAAAGACAGTGGGGAATTGATGAGCGAAAGCAGACAGAACTTGGCGCTGGTTGTCTTGAAGACCTTGGAAGTTGATAACGAAGGAGCCAGCTAGCAGAAGTTGACTGATAAGTGGGCATTGGAATGCAGAAAGCTGGAAAACAACCAGAAGAGACTGCGCTTGTGCACACTTCAAGGAAAAAACTTTTTTTCATCCTGAGGAAGACTTGTTACTTCATCCCTAAGACCCCAGCCCACAACCACCAGGAGGCACTACACAGGCACAAGACTGGAGTGAACTTTCCAGAACTAATTATAATATGAAGCGGGGAAAGGTTATGAATATGTAGTAGGTGCTTATAACTATGCATGTCTTTACACTATAAGTAGCTGCTTGTTAAGTTATACGGTGTGCAAGCTAGGAGGAGAACCCCCTTGCACCCCAGCGCTGGAAATAAACATACCATACCTGCTTTATAACTCATTTTGGGTTATAGGGTTTGATTCCTCAAAACAGTGTCATATACTGGAAAACTTCAGTGGCCTACACCACCTGAAAGCAGCACATTCCAGTCCTGAGAAGAAACATCTTCCTTGCTATCTCTTGATTTTGGAGTTATCAAACAGCAAAGACCCCTCTATTTAGGGCTGCTTCAATTAAATATGGTTCAGTCTATAGTGCAATGAAATATGGTTCAGTCTGTAGTCCAACAATGGACTGAAAAGTTTGGGAATGGAAGCCACAATTAACGGGGAAATAAATCAAAGAAAGATTCAGTACATCTGTTGAAAAAAGTGTCATATTGCCACAGTTGAGGTTACTAGCAGCGAAGATACACACAGACAATCCTTATCCCCTGAGAAGGAAAGCAGAAGAACTACCCAGCCCCAAGATGTAACTTTCAAGGATGCTCCAGTTGCTACACTCAGCTTTACATACTTACATATATCAGAAAGCCTTTCCACATCACAGTTGTCATTCTTCCTGCCCTGCTATGCAGCAGTCACCAGCTACATTCAGACAAGATACTCAGTAGATCCCTAAGGATCATAAAATCTACCCCCATCTACCTTAATTCCAATTGTTTCCATATGAAATGAGTTTCAAGATTCACGTTTCCTCACTTAAGAAAAACCTGAAAAGGACTGCTTTCTATCCATGCAAGATGACAATTCAATTTGCCCTCCCAGCACTGCAATCCTATGCTTATAGTTATTATTTGGAGTAGATGAGTTTAAGGACTGGTGTAGACTGGAAGTCTGCATTGCGCTACAAACACAGAATGACCTATCACGAATGTACAGAGTGAAATCCAGAAATTCCCAAGGTTCGGAGTGACAGACTTACATGATTAGAAGCCTCCCAACAATAAGGAGCATATAAAGACTGAACTAGAGTTTCATGCTCAAGTAGAATGGAAATGAGATCATAGCCACAGAAAGACACTGCTCTCAGATGAAATCTAGAAGGCTACAGGATATTCATATGACCAGGAACTGAACACCCTCACACACACACACTTTTCATTCATTACCTTTCCTCTGAGTAGAAAGTAGTTTTGCCAAAATTCCCTTATACACTCAGCACCATTTAGTTCTTGTATGAGACTGCAAAACAGTCATCAAGGCACTTAACCAGCAGTAAAACTATCCCTCTTTTGCAGCTGTGTGGAACAAAACAAAGCCAAAATAAGTTTGCCCACAGTCATCCAGCTCAGACAGCAACAAAGCCAGAACAGAACTTTTATTTCCTGAATCACAAATCCACAGCTACCCCAGGAATCTCACTGCATTTTCTCAAGTTTGGACCAATATCTTTGTCCCTCTGTTTTTCCCTATCAAATCACTCCTATTCAGCTTTTCATCTTACTATGAAAGCCTTAAGGACATTCTTCTGGACTGATAATATGAAATCGGATTTAGTCCAAACTTTTTTCTAAGTTACTACTTCAAATTCATTTAAGTCTGAAATTTTGTTATACACTGTATCTCCAATTTCGCTCAGTGGTATAAGCTTTTTTCCTGCATATTAAAAATCTCTTCAGCAGCTACAGTAATGAATGCAACACCTGAAACACTTAAAGCAATGAATAACTAAACAGAAACAACCAATTTTTTGTGCAAAAGCAGCCTTCAGAGACACATTAGCTTCATTTCCTCAGGACATTTTGACAGATCTGACTCAGCTTCAGCAATCTAGCCTTACTTCTATTTTATAACTTGGCCAGAGTAGGCTGCTGGATGAGATTGTCCCATGACCATCCAGTCATACCCACAGCTTCTTTTCTCCAAACGTCTAACAGATTGGCAACAATATGGGACTGCTAACAGTACAGAGATCTATCTCAGTGGACCATCATTACTATGACAAAACAGCAAGATTTATTTTTTTTTTTAAAGACTGAAAGTGGAAAGACTGGGTTGATCCTTCCTCAACAGTGATACCAAATTTTTTCTTGTCCCAGCCTGCCTCTTCTATAACATGTCTGATTCAATACAGCTTAGTTTACCAAATAAATCCAGTGCTACCTAATGACAGAACAGAATAATCACATTTACATTCCTGCAGTAACGTCAAATTGCAGAACTATGCCTTGAAGAAGGCTTATAGTAAAATGAATACACAACTTCTCTTTCCCTTCAAGTTGGGAGAGAAAACCTTTACATTACACAGTAGCATTAATTTATCCAGAGTATAGCTAGATTCCTACACTAAATATTAGTGTATTTCAAGCGTTCATCTCCTTGGGACAGGGGAGACAAGGCAGAGAGGTAGAAGGCAGAATTTCATCAGTCCAATATCATAACACGCATAGAACATCCCAAGAGACCTTCAGAACTGCATACTACTTGCACATGCAATCTGGAAGCTCCGGTATGAAAAGGATGATACTATCATGTCACACAAATAGATGTGACAGCCATTCTGTCAACCAAATGTGTATTTCTAGAGTCCATCCTCCAGCTCCAAAATCCACTTAGAACACCTAGTCATGCATGCCACATTTAACTACTTCACCTTTGTCTACCTTCATTTATCTTGCATCTCATAATACACTTATAGATTTTTTTAAGCTGTGTTTATTAAGGATTTTCCAGTTGAAGATCTTCATGTAGAAGATATTATAGAACATAACAGTATTACACTTATGTCCAGACTTGAATTTGCTAGCTTTCCCTCTGCATACAAATTAGAAAAAAACCCCAATAGTGTTAGCTAAAAGTAACAAGTTTTTTACTGTCTTTACCTGTATTGTCTCTGCAAAGAAATTACTTTACTAAGCACAGGCATTCAGTGATTTAGAAATTGATTATGAGGTTTTTACCAGCTATCAAAAAATGTCCAGGTAAGTCCACAGAAATCATGTATTAAACTCCCTTCTAAGAAACAAGAAGGAAGCCTGCAAACGCAGATATTTTGAAAACTGCCCCCTGCTAAGACACTAATCAGAATCTAGCAATTGTTCTTCCACAGACAATTCACTCGCTTAAAGGAATTGCATTTTGCACTTATGCGAGTACAATACTTTCTTTAACAGCTGTTTGAGTCCTGAAATGCATCACCCCCTCCACCTTGCAAAGTCTGATGGTTCTTCAGATTAAAATGATAACACAAATAAGTGGCTGATTAAAACTTGATAAAGAATCTTCTTATCCAAAGATTTTTATTTTATTACTCAAAAAAGTATCTAGAGGACAATACCTCAAACAGTTATATGCTTAGTTGTAAAAGTAATTGCCAGTACAGTGTCCTGCCAGCCAATGACCACTGATAAAATTACAGCTTGATTAATAACAAATCCAGGTTTATAAGGAACTTACAAGTCTGATTTAGGTAATATATCACTTACTCATTCCCCCTCTTCACAATATAGAATCTAAAGGTACTTTCTGAAAAGCACAATAAAATACCTTCGTTTTATACTGTTACAAATGCAGGAAGCAAAATGAAACTCAATAATCTTTCATTTTTGTTCTACCAAGAAGTAAAATAGACTGGCAACAAACTGCTTCTGGTGACCTAATACTTAATTAAAAGATTAAGAACACATTCTTTTCTCAGAGAGTATGCAGCATAAAGCTTTTCTATCCTTTTTTACCACCCACAATTTTATTCCAGATGATTAATGGTGATTTTACTCATATAAACTCCTTTCCCTGCTACATGTGCTGCCTATATTTCTACTTGAAATTATACATTACTGTGCAAAGATGCCACATTATGATATTAGTCATTAGAGTGGAATCCAGTGTGGCTTTGCTGTATCTTGACATAGCACAACTGGTAATAGGCTATATCAAGTCATTTCAGTAATGGCTTTATTTGTTGCTAACCTAGAGATGTCAAATGCTGCAAGCACAAACATATACACCATGAAAGATGGCACTCCAGTGCCTGAGGGATGAGGCGCCAGCAAGACCCTCTGGTCTGCCACCTCAGAGGAAATGGGGGATAGCACTCCAAGTGGCAGCAAAGATGCAAAAGTTATGGATGGGTTAGAAACTACAGCAAATAGTCAGTTAAGAATTAAGACTATTCCCCTCAGGAAGTAAAGGGATCAACAGGCAACTGAAGTGCATCTACACCAACGCACGCAGCATGGGCAACAAACAGGAGGAACTAGAAGTCATTGTAAGGCAAGAAAATTATGATATATTTGCCATCACAGAAACGTGGTTGGACAACTCACATAACTGGAGTGCTGCCATGGCTGGCTATAAACTCTTCAGATGGGAAAGGTGAGGAAGGAGAGGCAGTGGGGTAGCCCTCTATTTTAGAGAACATTTTGATAGCCATGAGCTCAATGGTGGTGATGATAAGGTTGAGTGTCTATGGGTAAAAATCAGTGGAGCACCTAACAAGGCAGATGTCATGGTGGGAGTCTACTATAGACCACCCAGCCAGGAAGAAGAGGCTGCTGAGATATTCTACAAGCAACTGGGAGAAGTCTTACGATCGCTAGCCCTTGTCCTTGTGGGAGACTTCAACTTACCAGATGTCTGCTGGAAGTATAATACAGCAGAGAGGAAATAGTCTAGGAGGTTCCCAGAGTGTGTGGACGACAACTCCCTGACACAACTGGTGACTGAACTGACTAGGGAAGGTGCCCCACTGGACCTGCTGTTTGTGAACAGAGAAAGATTTGTGGGAGATGTGACAGCTGGAGGATGCCTGGGACATAGCAATCGCAAGATGATAGAATTCTCAGTTCTTGGACAAGTAAGGAGAGGGGTCAGCAGAACGGCGACCTTGGACTTCTGGAGGGCAGACTTTGGTCTGTTCAGAAGGCTGGTTGGTAAAGTCTCTTTGAGAGGCATTCCCAAGTGATTCTGCCCCTGTACTCAAAATTGGTGAGGTCACACCTCAAATCCTATGTTCAGTTTTGGGCCTCTCAGTACCAGAAGGATATTGAGGCAGTGGAGCGTGTCCAGAGAAGGGCAACAAAGCTGGTGAAGGGGCTGGAGCACAAGTCTTATGAGGAGTGGCTGAGGGAACTGGGGTTGTTTAGCCTGGAGAAAAGGAGGTTGTAGAGAGGTGGGTGTTGACCTCTTCTCTCAAGTGATAGGTAATGGGACAAGAGGAAACGGCTTTAAGTTGCACCAAGGCAGGTTCAGATTGGATATCAGGAAAAAAATTTCTTCACTGGAAGGGTTATCTGGCACTGGAACAGGCTGCCCAGGGAGTTGGTTGAGTCACCATCCCTGGAGGTGTTTGAAAGACACGTAGATGAAGTGCTCAGGGATATGGTTTAGTAGTGGACAGGTACAGTTGGACTCAATGATCTCGAAGGCTTTTTCCAATCAAACGATTCTATAATTCTATTCTACGATTCTATAAAGTGTTTAAATAAATGTGTTGATCTCAGCAACATAGACCAGACCAACTAGGAGCTCACAACTCTTTATTACTAGTTTCCATTATACCAACTACCAACAGCTTGGTAGCCTTAGTATATTCATATTCAGATCAGCTTCCAGCTGAAGAACTGACTGCTTCTTGGATAGGACTCATATTCTTCTGATTTCCCCACTTAAAATGTAACCTTGTAACGGTGTAAGAGTTTCTAACAACAAATGCAGACGAGACAATACAAGCTCAGAATTTCTATTTGAACACAGTCAGTTAGAAACTGTAATACTACTAATGCAACATGTCATTTTGAACCACTTTGCTTTCCCTTCTAGAAAAGGAGATTTAAACCTAAGTCAGAGCCATGAAATTCTGATCTCCCTTTGATATTCTTCTGTGTTGGAAGTACATTGTAAGCTTAAAGTTTTCTGAAAATACCTTGTAGCCTTTCAAAGGGGAAAAAAACCCCACAACCAAGCCTAGACATACAAGCTGTTCTTTCAAAATTTCCCAACCACAGGAAAGAGTATTTCATAACATTCAAGGAAATGTCTTCCCCATAAAAGCAAGGATTTGGAATTAATCCAATCACCTGAGAGGGAAAAATCCCAATGCACAGTTTCTCTTAAGAGAACTGAATACAAGACAATATTGACTGCAAAAGGTCATTAGGGACACAGAACATGAGCTTATTCAAACCTAGTCAAAAGGTCAAAGCATTAAGCAATGCACTTGCACACCACAGAGGACTACCTACCTAAGTAATTAACACAGAAAAAACTGTGAGCTCAGGCTTATATCCACCAACTGCAATCCCAATGATCAATTGTAGAGTGGTACACACTGCAAGATCAAAAGCATTGACTTCTTAGTTATCAGAGCAAGCAGGCACAATACAGGGAAGAGAAACCAACCTCTGATATACCCTAGAAGAATTACTTTTTCAAATAAACTTATTTATAATTTGTAAACAATCCTTTTCCACTTTTCCTTCAAACAGTAGTTTAAAAAAACATCTTAAAGAAGCTTTTTAATTACAGCTCCACAAGACCTTCTTTATATTGACACGGATCTGAATTACACCGAAAAATTTAAAATAGATAGTAACACCTTTAGGTAGAGATCCTCATAAAATGACAGCTGAAGCTCTGGAATGACTGAAAAGACAGGAAATGTTTATGTGAGAAACAAAGTGTCAAAGTGTTGGAAAACGTTAATTTAGCTGAAGAATCAGGGCTCAATTAAAATAAGATTAAAATTATAGGTTATGTATATTGTATTTAGCATTTGATATATATTGTGTTTAGCATTTAATTTTGTTGATCTTTATAGGTAAGTATGTGCAGACTTTGTGTCTGTCTCTGCAGACAGTGACGGTTTTCTCACAAACCACATATAACCTTCACAAGTATGGTATTAGGGAGTGCTTAGAAAGAACGTACTAACAACCTTATCTGAGCAGAGCCTACGCTTTTACTAGCAACCTTATCTGAACACAGTCTACATTTGTGAAGGCCAGAAGCATACCAAGGGCAGTCAAGTGAAGATAAGGAAATGCAGGTGTCCACACAAATGATGAGACAATCCTCAAATACATATGCATGAAGAAATGATGTAATCTGTTGAATATACATTAGATTGCGAAACACTTAAGGGTTAAA